>NC_060280.1:72092826-72409630 GCF_021613505.1 Equus quagga | reverse complement strand
GAGCTTGTAAATCAACAGATCCAGCTCTTCCTTTGGAGACAAAGAGTGAGAGTCACCTTCTATGCCTGTTCCTACAGATCATACCTGTGAAGTGAATGGCTGTGGAAAATGACTCCTTTGTGACTGAGTTTATCCTAATGGGTTTCAAAGACCAACCTGAACTCCAGCTGCCCCTGTTTTTTCTGTTTCTGGTGAACTATGTGATCACAGTGGTGGGTAATTGGAGCTTAATTAATCTAATATGTCTGAATTCGCACCTTCATACCCCCATGTACTTTTTCCTCTTCAATCTATCCTTTATTGATATCTGTTATTCATCTGTGTTTACACCCAAAATGCTAACTGGTTTTATTTCAGAGAGTAACTTCATATCCTTTACAGGATGCATGACTCAGCTATTTTTCTTATGCTTTTTTGTCAATGCTGAGTGCTATGTGTTGACAGCCATGGCCTATGATCGCTATGTGGCCATCTGTAAACCCCTGCTGTACACGGCCACCATGTCCCCTCAGATGTGTTCTATGCTGATGTCTGGCTCATATGTGATGGGGTTTGCTGGTGCCATGGTGCACACAGGGTGTATGATGAGGCTGATCTTTTGTGATTCCAACATCATCAACCATTACATGTGTGACATCTTCCCTCTCCTCCAACTCTCCTGTAGCAGCACATATGTCAATGAGCTTGTGATGTCTGGTATTGTGGGTACAATTGTTGTAGTATCTGGCCTCATTATCTTTATTTCTTATGCTTTGATTATTTTCAACATCCTTCACATCTCATCAACTAAAGGTTGGTTCAAAGCCTTCAGCACCTGTGGCTCCCACATAATAACGGTCAGTTTATTCTATGTATGTGGGTTGCTCACTCATGTCAAATCATCACCTGCTGGGTCTGTAGCCCAGGGAAAAGTTTTCTCAGTGTTTTGCACCAATGTGGTGCCCATGCTGAACCCTCTCATTTATAGCCTCAGGAACAAGGACGTCAAACTTGCTATGAAGGAAACTCTGAAGAGAATTATAAACTGAGCGGAACCATCTTTTCCTCCTTTTCTGTGTTTTTTTCCTTTTCTTCCTCTGCCTCAAATTCTTCCTTTTGTTTTTTTTTTCATTCTCTTCAGCTGTCTTTCCAAAGTTTTCTTGGTAAGATTTCTGCTCTAATATCTTTGCTTCTCTTGCCACATAATGTAGCTCTGTGGGCTTATTCTTGGATCCAAGAGCCATCCTCAGTGTTTAGTTGACTCTACCCCAGTTGGAGACAATGAGCTTATAAGCTTTCCTATCTACAGATAACACTACCTACTATTTTTTTTTTGATAGTATGTAAGCCATGATAAGCCATGCGTGGCATGCTGTCTGACCATTTAATTTCTTTCTTGCTTTTTTTGAAAGAATTACATAGACTCCTTTCCTGTTTCAAGGATTTTATTACTTGTAATTGCATTAAAACAGAGAAGGAATAACAAAACTGAGGACATGGTAGAGCTATAAAAAAATTCCTGAATATTTCAGCGTTAATTTTTAATTTTTTTAAAGATTGGCACCTGAGCTAACAACTGTTGCCAGTCTTCCTTTTTTTCTTTTCTGCTTTTTCTCCCTTAATCCCCCACCAATGCATAGTTGTATATTTTAGTTGTGGTTCCTTCTTTTTATGGCATTCAGTGTTATTTCTAGCAGTGCTTCCTGTTTTGGATTTTCCATCTCACATACGTAAAGGAATTGAATACCTTGTTGAACCAAGGGTTTTTCTTTTATTCTTGAGGATGCTTGAGAATGAATGAGCCACATTATTCTGCCCACCTTTCCCAATTCCCTCCAATAATGATTGCCTCTATTTATTGCATTGATCTATTGATATTTTGTCATGAATAGAATTGAAATTGTCACCAACTTGTCTTTGTATCTGTGGATTGTGATTGTGATTAAAAGTTACACAATAATATTCTTGGCTACAGAATAGAGTCCCACATGTAATGTCAAGATTCTTTGTTTTCCTAACTCTGTCATAAGGGTTCCTCTTTGCAGAGGAAGGTCTGTTTTCCAGCCTCCAAACTTCAAAAGTATATGGCAGAAACTTTGTCCTATTGGGATTATTCTTTCAATATGTGAATATGACTTCTCCCTTTTGTCTCTTAGAATAAAGATTAAACATGTGGTCCATACAGTGTCCCACAATTTTTACAAATCGTATTAAAAGATAATTTTCCTTATTGTGTTCTTTAGATAAGGAAATAATTAAGTGACTTGCTCAAGATCACACAGCTAATGATGCAGAGCCCAGTTTTTCAAACTACTCTTCATCCTGCAAAGAAATGGAAGAAAAGAAAGAATTTTGAAGGAAGAGAGAGACATTCTGAGGATTTGCTTCAGAATGAGCTTGATAGTGGGAGTTTTCGTGGGAATGTTGGCCTCAACTAAGATGCCTGTTGCAGAGAAATGGTCGACAAGGTGTGATGCCAAACTAGAAAAATGCACCTGCCCCTAGAGCAGTTTGATTTAAGGTGGGGTAGACAAGATAAATTACACTGAAATATTTTATCGCAATGTTTGTATAATAGTGACCATTTCCTGGCATAGTGAGACTGAGGAGTTTGGGGACAAGCCTCCCTCATGAGGCATGTCACAATTTTCATTGTAGTACATTTGCTTTAAGAAGCCTATTAAATATTGTGCTATCAGTTGTAAACAAAAAAAAAAGTTGCTATTACTAGAAAATCAATAGAAAACAAGACTCTACAACTTTTTCTTAATTTTGTGTGTTACACACAAGATAAACTGTCCACTGTCCATTACCACTCTCAGTAAGTTTAGGGCAAGACATCCCTCAGAGGATATATCCCTGTCTGGGGATGTAGTTAATTGTCTCTGTGATTTTTATGGTTATACAAAGATACCATTAGTTTTGGAAAGTTCTAAAGCATCAGTTTATAAGAATAGCCTTATGAGATAACTGTTCCAGTTAAGAACTTCACTTAAATCTGATTAAAATTACTGCTTTAGAGCAGATAATCAGCTAATAATATTTATTATAATACTTATCTTACTGCCATAATTTTGTTTAAAATTTTTATACCACAAGTAGAATATGAATACCTAGTATCTACTTCTATCCTTCTTTTGTCTACATCCACTAAAGTGCTTGGTTAAACAGATAGCTTAAAACTGTTTGGTTTGAATTTTACTCTAAAAGAGATGTGTTTAGGAGTTCACATGCTATAATAAAGACATAGGGTAAGATACATAATATACGTGTCTATAAATCCTTGGTACTTAAAGAAAAGAGTAAAATGTGAATCACAGGCATTTCACACAACTTGTGGTCTGAGTATTATATGCGGGCATCAGCACTCCCTGGTGGAGTCTGAATCAGCAGGCAGCCTGGCTCAATTCTGTGAATTCAACAGTCTCATTTTACAGATAGAATTTCTTGTGCTGACCTGTCAAATTTAATTGACTTACTTTATAATTAAATAAACCTTTTATAATATGTATAAGTAAAATTGTTTAAATTCAAGCCTAGTGTTTTTTAAATTATTAAAATTTAATTAATAAAATAAGTAAACTCAATGTAAAATAATTTCAGAATATGTAAGCTTATTTTACAACTATTGCATGTTTGGAAATTTTGTATGTGTAATTTGGTGAATTTCTTAAAGACATGGATATTGTCACCTACATCTTTCCTATTCTACCATATTTACTCCACAAACAATTTAAATCTGAAAAATTTTGATTTAGTTACATTCAAACCATATTAACACATGTTGAAATCATATCAAATGTATAAACTTAATTACATTATTTATAATTTGCCTTAAGTATGATAAGTAACATTAACTTGAAATGGAAATATCCCAGAGTTTATCTTTGAAGGAAAAATCGTATGTTAGAAATTTTAGAAATGTATTATTTTGGTGCTCATGGAATGGTGCCTGTTTATCAACCAAGTTCCTTTCATCACCTAAAGGAATTGAAACGTTATTAGGTCTTTGATTTGCAATAGAATAGAGGCTGACTCATTAATGGAAAAGTTTTTAGATTATTTCTCATTCAATCATAAAAATTTGGACTGAGTTTTCTAACCACTGCATAGCAGACAGCATGGAAAATGGATCACAGGATAAGGTACTGAACCCAAGCCCGTGAAATTTGGCCTTGTCCAGTTGGGGTTTCAGCCTGAGTGCTCTAACTGATTGTAGTCTAGAAAGGAGCTCCTGGGAGGTCAGGAGTAAAGGAGGTTTGATGTGATCCACTCCCATGTCTTTGGCAAGCATCAAGAACAATGAGACAAAATGGCACTCACTGCTCCATTTAAAAAGCCCAACTGAAGAGGTGCTCCACCACCTTGTCACCAGCTACAGCAGCCATGTGCAGAGGGAACAATGCCCATTGTGGACAAGAAGCCCATGGGGATGCTGGAGGAGTGTGTATTTCAGGTGCTCAAGGGGTAAAGTGGTCACCCATCCATCTGCAGTCTGTGGTGATGTGAGGCCAGGTATTGAATCCTGAATCTTTTCCAGGCAGAAGACTCAGTCTCTGTCTCCTCATTTCCTATACTTTGTCCATTTCCAGCTATGTATCCTCTTAGTAACATCTAAGCTGGTATGATTGCTCTAACAATGCGCAAGCCTTCTGCAAATTAGGGCTTCTTTGTTATTTCGAAGTATTTAAAAGGAAAAAGTGAAATTGGTTCTAAGTTGGTTTTACATTAAATTTATCAATGAAAGAAAAAAGCTCTTAAAGTGTTTGAATGATTTCAATTGTATATTTGGGATGGCTTAAAAATGATTTAAATCTCTGTGTCACTTACTTTTACACTCAATATATTTTGTTGTGGTCATTGAAAAAGATTATGTTTATAATTATTAAGAATCCTTGATTGGGGGCTGGCTCCGTGGCCAAGTGGTTAAGTTCTCGTGCTCCAGTGCAGGTGGCCCAGTGTTTCGTTGGTTTGAGTCCTGGGTGTGGACATGGCACTGCTCATCAAACCACGCTGAGGCAGTGTCCCACATGCCGCAACTAGAAGGACCCACAACAAAGGATATACAACTATGTACCGGGGGGCTTTGGGGAGAAAAGGAAAAAAATAAAATCTTAAAAAAAAAAAGAATCCTTCATTGTAATTGCTGTTTAATTCACAAAATCTGATAGAAAAAATATGTTCCAGAAGGAAGCAAATGTTTTCATTAAGGATTATGAAAATATTTTAATGGAAATATTATCTAAGAAATAAAATCAAATCATAATAATTCTGTTTTAATTGTAAGTCTATTTTGAGTTTTAAATAATTACATTACTATGGTATATATTGAAAACACTTCTTTTTCTTATTTTACCATCAAACATAACATGTACTGAAAAGATCACAGAACATTCATTTATAGCATAATAAATAAAAAAAAAAATCAATGTAATCTCTACCCAGGTAATAAAATATTGCCAGAGTAGTTTATTCAGTATTTATAGATGCATTTGTCCCCAAGTTGGTGTTTAGAGCCTTAAAACCTAGATCAGGGGCTGGCCTGGTGGCACAGTGGTTAAGTTCCCATATTCTGCTTTGGTGGCCTGGGGTTCACCAGTTGGCATCCCAGGTGCAGACATGGCACTGCTAGGCAAGCCATGCTGTGGCAGGCGTCCCACATATAAAGTAGAGGAAGATGGCCACGGATGTTAGCTCAGGGCCAGTCTTCCTCGGCAAAAGGAGGAGGATTGGTGGCAGATGTTAGCTCAGGGCTACCATGTACTCTGCACTATATATAGCATAATAATATTTTTAGAAAATTATTTATGTAATACCTGCTATGTACTCTGCAGTATATATAGCATGATGAGAAAAGCAGTAAAATAGATAGAAGAGACATTTGTCCTTATGGAACTTATAGTTTCTAGAGGAACGCAGAATTAAAGGGCAAAAATGTCTAATAAGTGTTAGAATGGAGAATATATTGGAAGCTTTGAGAACGCAAATGATGACAGGTGATTTTGATTGACTGTTTACCATATACCAGGCACTGTTCTACTCATTTTACTTACAATCTTTCATTCAATCATCATAACAACCCACTGAAACAGAAATTATTTTTACCATTCTTATTTCACAAAGATGAAGCAGTGGAAGAAAGATTAAGTAATTTGATCAAGGTATTATGGTTAGTTTGAGTGGAAGTAGGATTCACACACACACTCTCTAACTCCATACCCCCATTCTTGTTTATAATGAGAAGAAATAAAGATCTCAGTTATTGAAATGTTACATATAAGTTCCCTGCAAAATAGTCAGGTAGAAATTTCTGGTAGGTTTTAAAAATTTTGACTCTAGAAGGGATACAAGACATTTAAATTATCTCAGATATAGCCCTTGGACAAAAAATGGTTGAAGTGAGATACTGCAATTCTTGAAAAATTACAGAAAGAGAAATGAAGAATCCTGGAGATAGAACCATTGCAGAGAACTTTTCATTTAGGACAAGAGAAGAAGAGGAAAAGGAACAATTCAATATATTTTCTTTAGTAAAGAAGACGAGAGGGAGACAAGAATTTATTTTAGATCTGTCTTGAGAGATTTATAATCCCTGGAGTGACAGGAAAACTTGAGTAAAATATAGAGTCCATAAGGAATTAAAGAGAGATCATAGTTTAGGATGTAAAAACAATCCCCTTAATTCCCTTTTACACATAGAATCTATTCCCTGGGGAAGAGACTGAGGAAGCTTCTACTCTGTTTATAACCAACTGCATTCTATCATTAAACTCACATTCATTCATCTGCATCTTTTCAAGTGGGAAGTGCTACAATAGTAAAAACTTTTTATTTTTCCCTTCAGCTTGAAAGGTCTCAAAGTCACATTCAGAAATTGTTCTCTGTGGTTCAGAAATATTTCCTGAGCATATATGAAATTACATCTATTGCAATATCCTCTTAGAGTCAAAGTATCCAAAGCTTCAGAGCCTGAAATTGCCCTTCCAGGACCATAGGAGTAAATAATAATGATGAGGAAACACTAAGATTTTCTGGCCTAAGGGTGATGAGTTTCTAAATTCTATTTTTATGAATGTCCCTTTATTAGTGAGATGAAATTTCAAAGATCTAAGATTTGACACTTTCTTTCCCATTTTGTGCAATTCTGAGACTCAAGTGAGACTGGAGGAAGAATCTGTTCCAGGGGAGAGCAGAGAATGTTCAAAGACATTAAGGGGCTCAGAGGGTGCAGTTTCTCAGTCAGTGAGTTCCCTCTCCATGGGTGGTACTCTGACTTTCCTACATTTATGGCTTTTACTCTGTGAAGTGGGGCAGTGACTTAACCTCTCCTAGACTCTGTTCCCTTAGACTAGGAGTAGAGACAATCTTTCAATTTCCACCCATCAAATCTCATCTGCATTAGAGCCTGCACCAGGTTGTTGGGGTTGCTGCCTCCAAACTTCACTGGTGAGGAAAGGATTCACATGAATAAAGAAATGTTGAGATGAGATTAGGAAAATTTTGCTCTGATACTTCCTTCTTCACGTTACTCTCGTATTTTTCAGCAGCTATGTTTGCATATGGCAGCACTGGCCTTCTCTCTGTAGGGTATCTTAATGCTATTCTTTACTACATTTAGCTTATAAATGCTCTAAAAAAGGAAAATTAGTATCACTCATTATCATGATATTAGTAAAGGCAGAATTTATTTGTCTAGATTGGGGTAGTCTCAGATATTCCCAGCACATATTTCCTTTTGTAGGACAAGGTATTGTGGGAAGAGCTGAGTTTTCCTCTAATGTAACCCATTTTTCCTGTACTCACAGATCCACCTTGAAGGAGAATGGCTCTTGAAAATGACTCTTTTTGAGACTGAATTAATTCTTTTGGGATTAATGGACCAACCAGATCTGCAAGTCCCCTTGTTCTTCCTGTTTCTAATAATGTATATGGTCACTGTGTTGGGAAATACGGGTTTGATAACTCTAATTGGGCTGAATTCACACTTACACACTCCCATGTACTTTTTTCTATTTAATTTGTCTTTAATATCTCTGTTACTCTTTTGTGATAACACAGAAAATTACACTGATTAACTTCAAATCCAAGAAGATCTCCTATATGGGGTACAGGACCCAGCTCTACTTTTTCAGTTTTTTCATCATTTCTGAATGCTGTGTGATGACATCAATGGCCTATGATTGCTATGTGGCCATCTGTAATCCATTTTTGTATAACATTGTCTTGTCTTCTAAAGTGTGTTCCAGCCTTATGCTTGGTTCATACTGGATGGCATTTTCTGGAGCCGTGGCACACACCAGATGCATGCTGGGACTCACCTTCTGTGATACAAACACCATCACCCATTATTTATGGGATGTCTTCCCTCTGCTCCATCTCTTGTACACAAGCACCTATGTCAATGAGCTGGTAGTATGCACTTCAGTGGGCATCAACATCATTGTACTGAGTCTCACCATCTTTACTTCTTATGTTTTCATCATCTCAAGCATCATCCTCATCTCTTCCAATGAGGGCAGGTCCAAAGCCTTCAGCACCTGCAGTTCCCATATAACTGCTGTTTCTTTCTTCTGTGGATCAGGGGTATTTGTTTATCTCAAATCATCTTATGCTGGTTCTATGGATGAAGGGAAAATCTGCTCTGTCTTTTATACTGATATGATTTCCAGAATGAACCTTTTAATCTACAGTTTGAGGAACAAAGATGTCAAAAAGGCTCCAAGATAACGCTGCATAGGAGAAAGCTCTGATCAGCAACAGTGTCTCTGGACATGTCATTATAGGACTCGTAGGTTCTGTGTGTTTTTTTACAACAGCTTAAGTGGAAGACTTCTTATCCTGTATCCTTGTTACTGTGGTGACAGAAACTTGAAGCTTCTCTCAATTTGTTCCCAATTTTTCTGTAGTAGCTCTTCCTCACCATCTTACAATTGCTTCTCCTTGTCACCATTTTACCTGCGTAAGACTAATATTAAAGAAAAAGATTATCTATTTTTTTCCCATTGTCTCTGGAATTTGTTTTCCTCTTCTGGATAAAGATAAATGGTTTTGCAAATGACCAAGTAAAGTAACACTAGGGTGATATTGTGCCATTGGGGGGTTTCTATCTGCCTCTTATAATGTGCTATTGGAATCAGGATCAGATGCTCTGTGTCTGCTCCTATCTTTATATCCTCCACTGGTCAGGAATGTGCCCCCTTTAAATGAAAGTGTTTCATGGAAACAGCAGGTTCTGTAAAGTCTATAAAATGTAATTAACTTTCTGGTGTAAACATGATGCATTAGCTTCTTTTGTCAGACATTTCATATTTCCCTTTGTAAATTTGAAACCAACATATAATAGATTGTTACTGTGTATTTATTGCATAGACATGGTACTAAGGCTCAGGGAAGTTAATGATTGAAGTCATATAACTTCTTATTATAAAACTTGGATAAACTGTTAGCCTACTGATGTCCAGTCTACTAGTCTTTCAAGCATACTTTTCATCTACTTCATCTTACTATTTTTCTCACATGAAATGTGAGAAAACTTTTCTATTTTTAAAGTTGACTGTGCTTTGCTGGATTATACACAATTGTCTCTCAGCATGAAAGTTTTAATTTTCTGATTTAGAAAAATGGTTTGATGGTTCTTTTTCTTATAAAAGAAAAGTTTATTGAACTAAGATAGTTGAGAGATGATTGGCTGAAATAGGGAGCTGACTTTTTCTGAAAAATGAAATGAAAATTAGAATTTTTGCAACTACTTGTAATTGAGAGAGTAGCTCATGGGAGAGGAAGGAGCCCAGCAACAGATCACAAGGTCAGGACTCAAAATACACACGGCCAATAAACAAGAATTCCCCTGTAAAGAAAGGATCATGAAATAGCAATTCAATCTGAATTTGCTTCCAGTTCTTCAGATACAGTAATTATCCTTAGCTATCCATAAAGGTTTGATAAAATTTATAGTGCACAATGACCTACATTAATTGTGCTTTGGGTATTGAAGCCAAAATCGGTGACCACATTTGGAGGGAACCAAGGAGAGAGAGGACAGCAACTTCAGGAGATAAAATAATGTGTGATAAGGAAAACTCAAGTTAGGATGAGTAATTTTAAAAAGTAAATGAAGGGAAAAAGAAAGCTCTTTCTATGACTCTCATCTCCTTTCTGGATGGCCTTAAAAATATCATGGAGATCACAGGATTACTCTGGATAGGATAAAATCTTAAGTTATTTGGGCTGCCCCGTGGCACAGCAGTTAAGTGCACATGTTCCCCTTCTCAGCGGCCCTGGGTTCGCCCGTTTGGATCTGGGTGCAGACATGACACCGCTTGGCAAAAAGCCATGTTGTAGTAGGCGTCTCACATATAAAGTAGAGAAAGATGGGCATGGATGTTAGCTCAGGACCAGTCTTCCTCAGCAAAAAGAGGAGGATTGGCAGTAGTTAGCTCAGGGCTAATCTTCCTCAAAAAAAATCTTACGTTATTTGATATTAGAAAAAATTAAACCCACAGCACTGGAGAACCTGGGACTAAGTAAATCTCTCCGGTTTCTATTGAGTCCCTATGCAACTTTCTTGTGTATTTTAAGATGAAAAAGCCTCAAACTGCAGCTGGGAGAACAATAACAACTTGAAAGGAACATTTGGTGAATAAATGAAATTGTTATGATTTCTTTTCTGTAATAGGATGTTGGATTATTTTTCTTTTGACAAAGATAAAAAGACAGCTACCCTAAAAGTCCTTCATCCTTAATCAAGTGATAATTTAAAAATTTCTAAGATAACTTTAATATTTATTTTTCCAGTTTTATAATTTTCCCAAAATTTAGGTATTGTGAAATTTAACATAACTGATTTGTTGGCTTGTTTGTTTTTTACGTGTTTGGCATTGCTAAATTTTTGACTTATGGTTTTAAATGACCACTCATAACACATCCCCTGATCTCAAAATCAACATGCTTGATTTCCACTTCAGTTCTATTTATATAAAATAGTTCTTCTTGGCTGGAGTTTTCCCTTTGCTTTTCTTTTGTATAATGTCTGATAAATAACAATAATTTTGAGAAAATTATTTTCCTTATTGGAAAAGTGTATGTCTATAAGTATATAATATGTGCGTTATCTGGGAATCCTTGTAGACATTGCAGAGGTGCATCCATTCTGTTACATATTTTATCACTATTTGAGGTGGCCAAAAGTGTGTGTTAAATCTCACTAATCTTTTCCTCTCTCTTTCTCTCTCTCTCTCACACACACACACACAAAGTGTTTTGTACCTATAAGTGCCTAGCAATGTGTAGCATTGGGCTATATTTCACAAACATAAATACGTCATGGTAGGAGAAAGATGTAAATGTAGCTTTTCATTATACAACAGAGTAGAGCTGCACGCTACGTATAGATGGATTCTAAATTGTCTGTGAGGTTATAATTATATCTTAATTTTTTTGTTGTATTAATGTCCATGTTGGGGACATTATGGATTTTTCTCTAAGTCTGGCATAGTTTGTTTTTCTCTCAAGCATCAGGACATTTCAGTGTATTATCAGCTGAGCACTAGATGAAGTAGTTCATTTATATGCAGGGCTTTCTTGTCCAAAACATGTTCCTTTAAACAGTAAAAGCACACTCAAGTGTGGGGACATTTTAGATTCTGAGACAGAGATTCTCGTCTTAGTGAGTAGGAGGGCTGGTAGAATCACCTGGGTTGTTTCAAGTCTGTCTCTGACATTGAGTAAAATTAAACCACTTTAATATTAACGTAGAGATTACTATAAATACAAGTATTAATATAATATCAATATTATACTACAAGTTTTATAATTACTCTTATCATGTCTCTGTTTGTTCTGCAATGTCATATCTGTCAGTGTATGTATTCTCCAGGAAAGTAATACTAGAAACCCAGGAGAAGGAATCTTAGTTCTCATTTAACAGATGATGAACCTGATACTCAGATGTGTTCATGGTTTGCTCCAAATCGTAACATTTTGGTTATTAATCTGAGATTAGCATTTGGGTGTTTTGATTCTAAATCTATCAGGATATTTTAATTAGTATTATACAAAATTTACCATAATTTTAAGTATCAGTGAAACAACGGTTTCAGTGAGTTAAAAAAAAAATGTGAAGACAAAAGCAAATGCTAAAATAAGAAAAATGTCAAGAAAGTTACTTTTCCCATTTTCTGTTTGACAGCTCTATTCTCTAATTTAGAATATGCGAATATGTTCTTGTTTTATATTGGCCTATACAATAAATGGAAATACATAAGGATAGACTATAATGATCATTTCCATATTCTCTTCCTCCTTTTGCTGGCTGGATGCAAATAACCATGAGGCCCTACCCTAGTGATGAAGGTGTAAAGAAAAGCTAGACATTGATTGCAACAGAGTCAAGATGGAGAATGTAAGAATTAATGGATCTACTACCAAATACCAGCACCTAGAGGGCTCTGGGGTGCTGGCAATATTCTATTTTGGATTTGCATGCTTGTTACAAGCTATTTATTTTATATAATGTTTGAAGTATATTTTGTAGACTTTTATATGTATTTATGTTAAATTTCACAGTAAATAAAGATTATAAGACTGCTTATACCTATACTTAAATTAAATGTTAAACTAATCTCTAAGGAAAGACAGAGAATAAAAGCCCAAGTACACAGTCTTCCTAGTACAGAATGACCCACACAGAAGAGACCAACAGAGATAGAGTAATGTACAAAGTAATCTAGATCAGACCTGTCCAGGGCAGAAATAACCTCTTAATCACACTGAATGAAGAATTTCCACCAGAATCTGTGCGAGGAAGTAGGCCAGTGTACAATCCCATTGTATAGATTGTAGTAGGTTATATGTCATTATTATTACTTAGGTGAATGTAAAGATGGTATAGTTCTCATTCTACATTATATAATTTCATTTTCTTCACCTTTTTTACTTTCTTCACAATGTCTTACCTTGAAGAACTTCTTCAGGTGTCATTTTTGATATCTGTGATGAAAAGTATTTGAAACATAAAAATGTGGAAATATTAGGCATGGTGAAAGTACTGTGTGTCAGTCATCAGAGGAATTATAAAACATAATGATTGAATCAGAACCAGATATTACAGTTGTAATTCAGGTTTAGAGATGACTCAGCAATAAGTAAATTTCTGTTGAGTCCTATAATACTGGGTTAGAGTATTTATATCTCACCTTGCTGAATAAACATTGTTCCTGGAAATCAGGATAGACCACCATCTAAAGTCAGGCTGGCTAACATAAGTAAAGTGGAAAGTAAATAAGTAGTTGAAACTTGATTTTGGTATGTAAATATTCATAGGGCAATTATTGTGAGATTTATCTTTCTATATATAGGTCACAGAAAATTGGAAGTTACCAGGATTTGGGAATTTTTCAGCCTCTTGCCAGGCCTCTCACCTTTGTGTTAGTCCAACTCACTTTCTTTGCTTTTAGTGGCCTCTCAGATCCAGAGTGTGCTAAGTCTCATGAGTACTCTAAACCAAGTAAGACTAAAACCAATTCCTTGGCCCACCTCCATATAAACTGGGTTATTCATGCATGGTACAAATTTCTCCTTCACAAAGGAGAAGCAGAAGAACAGGGTTTTCAATTCCCAACTCTCTACTGAGCCAGGGGATGGGCTACGACAACTTCCAGCCCAAACCACCATCTTTGCTCTCTCTCACCCTGGGCAGCTGAAGTATGCTATGTCCTGTGTCTCTCAAATTTAGGAGACAGGCTATGCAGAAGGAAGTCTTCTGGGCAGCCCCCCAAAATGTCCATGGATTGGCTGCATAGTGCCCTTCTTCCCCTTCCCAGGAAGAAGCTCAGTTATGGGAGATTTTGCCTGAAGCACAAAGATGGATTTAAAACAAGAGGATACGTTGACTTTCTCTGTTTCAATATGACTGGTTCCTGCTTGAACTGGGTGCAGGACCCTCTTAACTAGTATCTGGATTTCTTACAAAGGAAATTTGTACACGAATCCTTTTTTAATCAGTGGTTCACTAGGGTAGGTGGGTCTAGGGCTTCCTCTTGTGCCATCTTGCTGAATGGGAAATGAGAGTTCAGTTTTGACTCTTCCTTGGGCGATGTACAATCGCTACAGTGAAGGGAAAACTTGAGTCAGCTTTTGGGTCCCTAAGGAACTAAAGACAGATGTGGTCCTGCATGTAATCACAGTCCCCTAGTACCCTATTACATCTAGAAGCTGTTCCCTGGGGAAGAGATTGAGCAAGCTTCTGCAGTGTTTATAACTGAATGCATTATATTACTACACTCACACTTAATCCTTTGTGTCTTTTCGAGTAGTAAAAATGGCAATCAAAAAGATTGCTTAAAATTGTCTACTGCTTGAGAAGACTGAAAATCGTAACGAGAAATTATGATCTACAGTTCTGAAAGATTTCCAGGGCAAATCAGAAATTAATCATGGACTGCATCCACTTAGAACTGAAGGAAGCAAACTGCAGAGCTTTAAGTTGCCCTTCCATGACCATGGGGGTAATTACAATGATAAGGAAACACGAAGGTTTTCTGGCCTAAGAAGGTTGAATTTTTGAATTCCATTTATATTACTGTTCCTGCCTTTGAGATGGAAGTCCAAGGATCTAAGATATGGTACTTTCTTTCCTGTATTTGTAGTCCTGAGTGTCAAGTGAAATTGGTAAAAGTACCTCTTGAGGGGGCCACAGGAATAATTAGGGGTATTAGTGGCATCAAAGGACGTATTATATCAATTGGTACGTTCCCTCTGCATGGACGGAACTCTCATGCTTCTAGGTTTATGGCTATTGCTCTGTGGCATGAGGAAGTAAGTAACTTAACATCTCCTAGATTTGGGTCTCTTGATTTTGGATTAGAAACATTGCTTTCATTTCCACCCCATCAAGTCTAATATGTATTAGTGGCCGGCACCAAGTAGCTAGAGTTGCTGACTAGAATATTATTGGTGAGGGGAAGATTCAAGTGAATAAAGAAATGATTGACAAGAGAAGGATGATTCTGACCAAGTAGAAGCTTCTTCTCCCTTTTCCTTTGGTTTTCCCAGCAGTCATTATTGTATGGAAGAAGCAGCCTTCACGCTGCAGGTGAAGTTTTTGTGCCCTTTGCTTTATTTAGCTAATAAAGACTCTAATAAAGGAAAGTTTTTGTCACTCAGTCTCACGATAATGGTAAAACAATTTCTATGGGTCAAGTTTGAGCTGGCCTCAGACTTTCCCAGCACATACTCCATTCTTGTGATAGGACATGTTTCAGGAAGAGTTGATTTGTTCTCTGTATAACTTTTTCCTCTTCTGTCCACAGATTCCCTTAGAAAAGAATGGCTCCTGGAAATGGTTCTTTTGTGACAGAATTCATTTTGGTGGGATTAACAGATCATCCTGTTCTTCAACTCCCCCTTTTCTTCCTGTTTCTAATAATGTATATGGTCACTGTGTTAGGAAACTTGGGCTTGATAATTTTAATTGGGCTGAGTTCACACCTACGTACCCCCATGTACTTTTTCCTCTTTAATTTGTCTTTC
Source organism: Equus quagga (assembly GCF_021613505.1). Classification (NCBI taxonomy): domain Eukaryota; kingdom Metazoa; phylum Chordata; class Mammalia; order Perissodactyla; family Equidae; genus Equus; species Equus quagga. Next base: position 72,394,123 of record NC_060280.1, on the reverse strand, counting down.
ATAGATTTCTTTTATTCTTCTGTTTTTACACCCAAAATGCTGATTAACTTCATATCCAAGAAGAATATTATTTCCTACACTGGCTGCATGGCCCAGTTTTACTTTTTGAGTTTTTTTGGTATTTCTGAATGCTATGTGCTGACAGCAATGGCATATGATCGCTATGTGGCCATCTGTAAACCACTTTTTTATAACATTGCCATGTCCCCTAAAGTGTGTTCCAGCCTTATGCTTGGTTCATACTTAATGGCATTTTCTGGTGCCATGGCTCACACTGGATGCATGCTAAGACTGACCTTCTGTGATGCAAACACCGTCAACCATTATTTCTGTGACTTTCTCCCTCTGCTTCAGCTCTCCTGCACAAGCACCTATGTCAATGAGCTGGTTGTTTTTATTGTGGTGGGCATCAACGTCATTGTGCCCAGTCTCACCATCTTTATCTCTTATGGTTTCATTCTCTCCAGCATCCTCCGCGTCAGCTCCACAGAGGGCAGGTCCAAAGCCTTCAGTACCTGCAGTTCCCACATAATTGCTGTTTCTCTGTTCTTTGGATCAAGTGCATTTACGTATCTCAAACCATCTTCTTCTGTGTCTATGGATGAGGGAAAAATCTCTTCTGTCTTTTACACCAATACAGTTCCCTTGATGAACCCCTTAATTTATAGCTTGAGGAATAAAGATGTTAAACTTGCTCTGAGAAAAATTCTGAGTAGGAGAAAGTTTTGATCAAAAACTCTGTATATGCATGTAGTTACAGGACAAAGGGATTCTGTATGTCTAATTAAAATATTTTTATGGGTAGCTTTTTAATCTTATTTTTCACTTAACATGGTAAAGGAAATTTGAGTCTTGTCTCACAATTTATTTCCAGTCTTTATTGAACAGGTCCTCTATTTTTGCTCACCGTTTCCATGGTATCCTCTCCACCATTTTTCCTGTTTAGTAATAATGTTAAATATGAAATATACTATCTCTTTTTTTTACTTGTCATTTTGAACTTCATTTTTCCTGTAGAAAAATGTGAGTGATCTTCTAATAATCTAATTAGGACCGACGAGAGTGACGTTGAATGTGTGCTTACTGATACTTGATATTAGAAGCATGAATCAGATAATCTGTTTCGACTCCTATCCTTTCCAATATCCTATTGGCAAGAATATGTCTTCTTTAAATGCTAGAGATTAAAGGTTCCATAAAGACTATCAAGCATAATCCATTTTGTATACGTAAACATTATGTATTAAATTTCATTTGGGGAAAATTCTCTTTCATGTCTTTGTACAGTCAAACCAGCACATAATATATATCAAAATATACTTATTCTATGGATGGGAAAGTGAAACTCAGAGTGATTAATGATTTACTGAAACTCACACAACTTCATGAAGAAAAAATCAAAACTCTTAGGCTTCTGTTTTAAGTAAACTATTCTTTGTAGCATAATTTGTGTTGATTCTATTATTTTTGCTTCAGTAAGCATGGAATATTAGAAATTATTGCTAATTTGACAGTTGACTGTACTTTTTTTCCAGGAAGATACATGAATTTCTCACAGGCTGAGTATTACTGTTTTTGTTTTTGTTTAGGAAAACAGTTTGATGGCTCTTTTTGCTGTGAAAGAGAATTTGTGTACTAGTATATTGAGGAGATGACTGGCTCAAATAGAGAGATTACTTTTTCTGCAAATTAAAAAAACTGAATTTAGAGTATCTGCAAATATTACTTATTCAGAGAATACAGCACGAGAGAGAATAGAGCACTGAAACATGTCATTTGGCAGGACTCAACAGACACATGGCTAATGAATAAGAAGTCTGGGTGGGAGGAATGGTCATTAGGGTTAGAAATTGCATTTCAATTTGAATTTGTATCATTCTGTGGAGCATTGTGAATACATCTTACTGTCCACAAAGCTTTGAAAACTATAATGCACAGTGTCTGTGCATTAGTAATGTTTTGGGCAATGAAGGTAGAATACCTGTGGCCACATTTGGGGAACCAGGTAGAGAGGGAGCAGCAGCTACAGGAGATAAAATAATGTGGTGTAACTGAAACTCGATATAGGAAGAAGGAATTTAGAAAGGAAAATCATTGATTATGAAAGCCTTTACCTGTGACTTTCTCCTTTCTGGAAGGCCCTAGAAATGTTATGGAGATCAAAGCATTCTTCTAGATCATGAAAGAGTATGTTATTTGATATTAAAACAGTTAACAGGGCTAGAGGCATGGGAACAACTAAATCACTCTTGTTTTTCTTGGTTTCCATATACTACTTCCATATGTATATTTATATAGAAAAATCTCAAATTACAGCTGGGAGAGCAATGGCAACTAAAAAATATATTTGGTGCATAAACCAAATGTTGACAATATCTTTGCTGGAAAGGATGCTGGATTATTATTTTTTTGTAAAAGAGAAAAAAATGTTACTCTAAAAAAATCTCAATTTGATGTGTTTAGTGACACGTGTTTTCTAAGGTAGCTTTGATAGTATTAACTATTGACCATTTTCCTAATCTTCACTCGATATTTAGGTATGTTAAAATTTAGTATAACTGGTTTGTCAGTTTGTTTGTTTATATTTAGAAGTTTGTCAATCCTAAATCCATGTCTATGGTTCAAATTGACTACTCATACTCCATCTCCTCATCCCAACATTGACATGCTTCATTTTAACTTTACCACTTATATTTATAGAAAATATTTGATCTTGGCTGGATTATAGTTCAATGTTTTTTATTTCAGTTACACATTTTTGAAAAAATCATTTTCCTTATTGAAAGAAAATTGTATCTAAATGAATAAATAATATCTATGCTATTTGGAAACCTTTGTATACCCTCCAGAGCTGCGTGCACTCTGTTATGTATTTTATCAAGATTTGAGGTGACCCAAAGAGTGGCTTAAATCTGGTCACTAATCTTTTGTTTAGTGAGTCTCAAAATTCCGATCAAATCTCTTTCATTTACAGAACAGGAAAAATTTCTTGAAAAATAATTTCTGTCTTCAACTAATTAGAAAAAATTAATAAAAATAGTTTAAATACAGTTTGTAATAATTAAGGGTGGTAACATTTTTAAAGAGGCAACCTAGCTGATTGTGAAGAAACTTAAGGAATTTTTGGTTAGCAAAAGCACTATGTGTCCATCTATTTGGGCTTTTTTCAAAAGGCCGGGAATCAAGTCAACATATTTTACACACACAACATAGTCATCCTTAGTATTTTTTGTTCTTTTGTGTTATGTGAATGGCACTGGCAAGTTACGAGGCAAACTATGGTTCCATTAAAATTGTCAAAGCTGACAGTTAAGCAGGTACAGATGTGCCTGTGTACTAGGACAGCTGTTTCTAAGTCAGTGTGAAAGTTTCGAGATTTTAGGCTTAACAGGAAATGGTCCTCCTGATTAAGGCCCAGAAAGAAAGTTCTCTGAATACATCCCAAATTTGTTGAGTGTAAAATTTCTCTGAGGGAGCTGCTATTGTTGCTCAGGATCAGGTTTGGAAGGAGCATGATCCGGGTGAACTGTGGTTCAGGACTGATGAAAACTGGAAGTAAAAGGGGTCTTGAGTTCTATATCTCTTTAATTCCTGGTCTCTCAACTTTATTGAACTGTATTCTCCACTCCTCTTTACACTGCCTGCCTACAAAGACACACACACAGACACAGACACACACACACAATACAGTATCTTCAAATCTATTTTATGAGATCCTTGCCTAACATCAATTGCGTAATATTCAACCCACTTTTCATCTTTATATGCACATTCAGGTAGATGGTTCCTGGCGGTGGCTCCAGAGAGACAGGGCTGTGCAGAAAATACCTGCTGAATCTGGCCAGAGAATACATTTATGGCTTCATTCGTACATTTGTTTATGTTAAAAAAAATAATAATTTTTTACCTACTAAGTCCCTGGCAAAGTGTGGTAATCTGATGTATATGACAAACAAATAGGACAATGTAAGAGACTGACATAAAGGTAGATTTTCAAATGCAATATAATAGAGTTACACCCTACATGTGGATCGATTCTAAAATTGGTCTTAAATGGTCACATTACTAGAAAATCGATTATATCAGCAAATGTCCATGTTGGCTAAGACGTGATATTTTTCCCTAAGTCCGGCACAGTTGGTTTTTCTTGCGAACATTGGAACATTTCACCGTATATTCATCTGAGAACCAGATGAAGTAGTTGGTTTATATGCAGGGATTTTGTTCAAAATATGCACCTATAAATAGCGAAATCTCACTCAGTGTGAGAAGATTTAAATCCTGGGACAGAGACTCCCATCTTCTTTGTTATTTGGAGAGCTGGTGAAATCACTTGGGGTATTTAAAGTCTCTCTCTGATGTAAAATTGAAGTGATCCACTTAAAAAATAGAGATATGCACAGGATTTTACATTTTTCTCTTAGGAGGAGTGTTGTGTTTCAGTTTTCTCTGCACTGTCACATCTCTCCCTGTATGTGTACCGCAGGGAAGAACTGCGAGGTACATGGGGAAGGAGATCCTGGTTCCCGTTTCATAGACGTTGAAACTAACGAACAGAGATGTTCATGGCTTGTTCCAAATCGCAATTTTTAAGTCATTGAGCTGAGACAAGAACTCAGGTGTTTTGATTCTAAACCTACTAGGATTTAAAAAAAATTATTATTATACAAACTTTACCATGTTGAGCCCTGAACATCATCCTGTGAAACTGAAGTGCTGACTCGCACCATCTCATTAGTCACTCATGGGGTAAAAATTTAACTCCCACTTCAGCTCTTCAACACCTCCTCAGCCAAAATGGAGCATTAACTCACAATACTTTACAACTGCTTGGTGGGGCATAAAAGTTTGGCTCTATGATGGACCCTACTGACAACAAGGAGTGGGAATAAGTAAAACAACTAGCTGTCTTACACAATCTTGTTCCACTTCATTGCTATTGAGTAGGATGGAAGCTCTTTTCCCCACTTGACTCCATTGACACTATATCAGCAGGGAATATGAGGTGCTATTACCATCACTTTGTTCATCTTTATTGCTACTAAGCAAGAGAGGTTATTCAGATTGTTGCTCAGTCTAATTTACACCATGCTGGTAGCAGCATCTGATTTCCACTTCCTATTGCCAGACAAAGGGTAGAAGGTCAGTCCTCATTTGGCCCTGCTAACATCAACCCCAGCAAGAGAATCAAACCACCTCTTAATACAAACAAGCAGAGGGTAGAAATTTAGCTCTCTACTTGGCCTTTCTGGAATGAGTGGAGGGACAATTTTGCTTTAATTTTTGGCTGTTGTTGGGTAGATATGATAAAGAAAATGTTTTCTATTCTGCTAGGCAATCATTTTTCCTGTTCCTTTAATTAGAGCAAAGATTTTTTCGTTTTTCTTTTTTTTTTGATTTGTATCTTTGGTGCTTTGAGGTTGCTGGCTTAACCAGTGTACTATCTGGGATAAATAGGAGGCAAAAAAGAAAGTCCAGGCAACTCACTACCCACAGACTTCAAGTCCTGAGATTACTTGGCAATCTACCATCTTTTTATCTTTCAGAGTCTTTCTATGTTTCTTTTGTTATGTTATGTCCAGGATTATTTAGTTTTAAGAAGGAGGAGTAAGGAGGAATAGCATACTCCATCTCGGCTGGATGGAGTCAGTCCAGTGAGATTTAAAAATATTCCTATTCAATTCCTTAAGTCTGAAATCTGAAAGATGCTCTTACATCAGCATATTTAAGTAGTCAGCCAATGATTGGACAGAAGTTGAGCTCGAGCAAATCAAATCAGTAATGCTTTTGACGTCTGCTGAGGTATCTGTGGAAAGTAAGGCAGTGAGTTCAAAGCTCAAGCCATGGTCAAATATGCTCTTAGCTTTTACTTAATGTTGTGCCCTTTTGAATCTCCTATGTATATGCATTCAGCATGTTGATTTCCAGAGCGCTAAAAGCCTTTTTTCGCCAATTTTGTTCAAGCTTATAGTTGCTGTTGGGGAGAATTTAACTGACTTTCTCACTTAGTCATAGATAGAAGTTCCACTGAACAATGTCCTTTTCGTTAAGTTTACTCATCTTCTTCAAGAAATAGAAACTGTTTGTAACTTATTTCTAATAACTTTCAGGGTCAAAAATCCAAAGTTGTAGCAAGCAGGATGATGTTATGTGAAACAAAACTTAGTATTCGGAAAACCAAGAATTGCTTGCCTGAAAGGAAGCTTGGTCCTTCTCTTTTGAGAATTGAGGTACAAAGAAAATTATAACAAATTTCAATGATTAATTGAATTAAAACACTCAAAAATCTTTTTTGTTGTTTATTCATATTTCTAATTCATAATTTATCCCATTTTACAAATATATGTTTTGTTAGTTATTACATGCTTCAACTTTATACATATGGAAAAAGTCATATCAGGGTTTATGTTGAAAAGCAATAAAAGTGACCCTGGATCTGTTAAATATAAAGGGAGTTAATAGAAAGAATATTGGGAATTCAGAGACTTGGTGTGAGGTTGTAAAATCAGACTTGGGGAATAGGCAGAAGCAATGCAACTCCATGGGCCAAGACCAGAATACATTTCAGAGGAACAGTCTGACTGCAGTGCTACCCTGATGATTCAGGGTCTCCACCTTATTTGTTTCCACTGACACAGCCCCTGGACACATCTGCATCTTCACAAATGGTTCTCAACTGTCCTATTGTATTTGCAACATTTACTCCATATTTAAATCCCAGGTATGAGACTGGTTGAGTTAGGTCAATGTGCTTGTCCTCTGTTTGTCAAAGAATATAGGCACAGAGATTTTCTCACTTATGGCTTCTGTAGAGGGAGGTTTGGTACTGCGTCTCACCAAGATGACACAAAATGGGGATTCCCCCTAAGCATGAAGTGGGACTCTGGTCCATCTCTGCAAAGGACAAATGTGTGTGCAAATGTGCTTTCATATTTCTAGAAAGGATGAACTTAACATTTCCAAATCTATAGAGTGGTTTATTTACATAAAATCAGATATTACTTTTTGTAGGATGGAGATTTGTGCTTTTTAAAATAAACTATTAATTTTAAAATAATTTTAGATGTATAGAAATGTTGCAAAGATGGTGCAGAAAATTCCTGTACATACCCTTCACTTAAATTCTCCCAGTTTAAACAACTTACATATCCATGATATATTTCCCAAGACTGAAAATTTAACACTTGTAACAACACTGTTAATGAAAATACTGACTTTATCTGTATTTCATCATTTTTTCCACTAGTGCCATTTTCTGTTCCTGGATCCAATTTAGGAAGCTAAAATGCATTTAGCTGGTATATCTCCTCACTCTTCCCAGATCTATGATAATTTCTCAGTCTTTGTGTTTTCTTTCTTTTTTCACTCTAACAATTCTGTAAAGTATTGGTGAGAAATGATGTGGAATGCCCTTACTTTTTATTATGATAGTTTATCATTATTAAACTGAGTTATAGGTTTGGAGAAGAACGATATAGAGTGAAGTATCCATTATATCAAGGTCTACATGATATCAACATGACATATCCCTGGTGATGTAAACTCTGATCACTCGGTTCAAGTGATGTCTATCAGGTCTCTCCACTGTAAATTTACTATGTATCTCTTTCTATTCTGAATTCTTTGGAATCAAGTCACTAAATCCAAGGCATAGGAATTAAGCTCTACCTCTTTGCGAGGAGTAATTTAGATATACATCTTTGAAATCTTTTCAAGGAATATTTGTTCTTGGTTTTCCCTATATTTGTAACAACACTAACAATTCCTAATAGTGGTACAAATCTCAAGTTCTTTGATTATCTCTCTGATTATACTGAGAAATCAAAGGGGCACTGCCTATATCTCATTCTGTGGTGTTCACTGCATCTTGCAGTCTAAATGATGAACAAACATTCATTAGATGAAATGAATTAGTAAAATCTCTAATATAAACAGAGAGTCTATTGATGGAGTCTTAGGCCTCATGCACCATCTACTCTGAGTAGAATAGAAGTACACAAGACCTGGAGCTTTCACTGCCAGGGTCCAGGTTCTTGAGGACTTAGCGTGCTCCTTGGTGTCATACTAGAAATAAAGCAGAGGAATCTGGTTAAAAATGACAAACTTGAGCCAGCCTTGATGGCCTAGTGGTTAAAGTTCAGTGTTTTACACTCCTGTGGCCCTCAGTTTGGTTCCCAGATGCAGAACCATATCACTCATCTGTCAGTAGCCATGCTGTGGCAGCAGCTCACAGAGAAGAACTAGAAGGACTTACAACTGGAATATACAACTATGTACTGGGGCATTGGAGAGGGAAAAAAGTAAAAGAAGTTTGACAACAGATGTTAGCTCAGGGTGAATCTTTCCCAGAAAGAAAAAAAGATAGGAAAAAATGGCAGACAATGTAGGCAACTTGTCTCTATTTCTTTCTTTTTTTTTTTTTTATTAATGTTATGATAGATTACAACCTTGTGAGATTTCAGTTGTACATTTTTGTTAGTCATGTTGTGGGTACACCACTTCCCCCTCTGTGCCCTCCCCCCACCGCCCCTTTTCCCTGGTAACCACCGATCAGATCTCCTTCTCAATATACTAATTTCCACCTATGAGTGGAGTCATATAGAGTTCGTCTTTCTCTGACTGGCTTATTTCGCTTAACATAATACCCTCGAGGTCCATCTACGTTGTTGTGAATGGGCCAATTTTGTCTTTCTTTATGGCTGAGTAGTATTCCATTGTGTATATATACCACATCTTCTTTATCCAATCATCAGTTTCTGGGCATGTAGGCTGGTTCCACGTCTTGGCTATTGTAAATAATGCTGAGATGAACATAGGGGTGCAACGGACTCTTGAGATTTCTGATATCAGGTTCTTAGGATAGATACCCAGTAATGGGATGACTGGGTCATAGGGTATTTCTATTTTTAACTTTTTGAGAAATCTCCATACTGTTTTCCATAGTGGCTGTACCAGTTTGCATTCCCACCAACAGTGTATGAGGGTTCCTTTTTCTCCACATCCTCTCCAACATTTGTCGCTCTTGGTTTTGGATGTTTTTGCCAATCTAACGGGTGTAAGGTGATATCTTAGTGTAGTTTTGATTTGCATTTCCCTGATGATTAGCTATGATGAACATCTTTTCATGTGTCTATTGGCCATATTCATATCTTCTTTTGAGAAATGTCTGTTCATGTACTCTGCCCATTTTTTGATCGGGTTGTTTGTTTTTTTGTTGTTAAGCAGTGTGAGTTCTTTGTATATTATGGAGATTAGCCCTTTGTCGGATAAGTGGCTTGTAAATATTTTTTCCCAATTAGTGAGCTGTTTTTTTGTTTCAATCCTGTTTTCCCTTGCCTTGAAGAAGCTCTTTAGTCTGATGAAGTCCCATTTGTTTATTCTTTCTATTGTTTCCCTCAACTGAGGAGTTATAGTGTCCGAAAAGATTCTTTTGAAACTGATGTCAAAGAGTGTACTGCCTGTATTCTCTTCCAAAAGACTTATTGTCTCAGGCCTAATCTTTAGGTCTTTGATCCATTTTGAGTTTATTTTGGTGTGTGGTGAAAAAGAATGGTCAATTTTCAATCTTTTGCATGTGGCTGTCCAGTTTTCCCAGCACCATTTGTTGAAGAGACTTTCTTTTCTCCATTGTAGGCCCTCTGCTCCTTTGTCGAAGATTAGCTGTCCGTAGATGTGTGGTTTTATCTCTGGGCTTTCAATTCTGTTCCATTGATCTGTGGACCTGTTTTTGTACCAGTACCATGCTGTTTTGATCACTGTAGCTTTGTAGTATGTTTTGAAATTGGGGATTGTGATTCCGCCGGCTTTGTTTTTCTTGTTCAGGATTGCTTTAGCAATTCGCGGTCTTTTGTTGCCCCATATGAATTTTAGGATTGTTTGTTCAATATCTGTGAAGAATGTTCTTGGGATTCTGATTGGGATAGCATTGAATCTGTATATTGCTTTAGGTAGTATGGACATTTTAACTATGTTTATTCTTCCAATCCATGTGCAAGGAATGTCTTTCCATCTCTTTATGTCATCGTCAATTTCTTTCAAGAAAGTCTTGTAGTTTTCATTGTATAGATCCTTCACTTCCTTGGTTAAGTTTATCCCAAGGTGTTTTATTCTTTTCGTTGTGATTGTGAATGGGATTGAGTTCTTGAGTTCTTTTTCTGTTAGTTCATTGTTAGTGTATAGAAATGCTACTGATTTATGCACGTTAATTTTATACCCTGCTACTTTGCTGTAGTTGTTGATTATTTCTAATAGTTTTTCTGTGGATTCTTTGGGGTTTTCTATGTATAAGATCATGTCGTCTGCAAACAACGAGAGTTTTACTTCTTCGTTACCTATTTGGATTCCTTTTATTTTTTTTTCCTGCCGAATTGCTCTGGCCAGCACCTCCAGTACTATGTTGAATAGGAGTGGTGAAAGTGGGCACCCTTGTCTTGTTCCTGTCCTCAGAGGGATGGCTTTCCGTTTTTGTCCATTGAGTATGATGTTGGCTGTGGGTCTATCATATATGGCCTTTATTATGTTGAGGTACTTTCCTTCTATACCCATTTTACTGAGGGTTTTTATCATAAATGGGTGTTGGATCTTGTCGAATGCTTTCTCTGCATCTATTGAGATGATCATGTGGTTTTTGTTTTTCATTTTGTTGATGTAGTGTATCACGTTGATTGACTTGCGGATGTTGAACCATCCCTGTGTCCCTGGTATAAATCCCACTTGATCATGGTGTATAATCTTTTGGATGTATTGCTGTAATCGGTTTGCCAAAATTTTGTTGAGGATTTTTGCATCTATGTTCATCAGTGATATCGGCCTGTAGTTCTCCTTCTTTGTGTTGTCCTTGTCAGGTTTGGGGATCAGGGTGATGTTGGCTTCATAGAATGTGTTAGGGAGTTCTCCATCTTTCTCAATTTTCTGGAACAGTTTGAGGAGAATAGGTATTAAGTCTTCTTTGAATGTTTGGTAGAATTCTCCAGAGAAGCCGTCTGGTCCTGGACTCTTATTTTTGGGGAGGTTTTTGATTACCGTTTCTATTTCCTTACTTGTGATTGGCCTATTCAGATTCTCCATTTCTTCCTGATTCAGTTTGGGGAGATTGTAGGAGTCTAGGAATTTGTCCATTTCTTCCACGTTGTTCAATTTGTTGGCATATAGTTTTTCATAGTATTCTCTTATGATCTCTTGTATTTCATTGGTATCTGTTGTGATTTCTCCTCTGTCATTCCTAATTTTATTAATTTGTGAATTCTCTCTTCTTTTCTTGGTGAGTCTGGCTAGGGGTTTGTCAATTTTGTTAATTCTTTCGAAGAACCAACTCTTTGTTTCATTGATCCTTTCTATTGTCTTTTTTGTTTCAATATCGTGTGTGTGTCCTGTTCTCATTTTCATTAGTCTCCAGATAAAATTTGAGTTCTTCTTTAATTTCTTCAATGATCCATTGTTTGTTGAGAAGCGTGTTGTTTAGTCTCCACATTTTTGCACCTTTCTCTGCTTTTTTCTTGTAGTTGATTTCTAGTTTAATAGCATTATGATCAGAAAAGATGCTTGATATTATTTCAACTCTCTTGTATTTATTGATGTTTGCTTTGGTTCCCAAAATATGGTCAATCCTTGAGAATGTTCCATGTGCACTTGAGAAGAATGTGTAACCTGCTGTTTTTGGATGAAGTGTTCTATATATATCTATTAAGTCCATCTGGTCTAATTTTTCATTTAATTCTATTATTTCCTTGTTGATTTTCTGTCTGGATGTTCTGTCCATTGGTGTTAATGGTGTGTTGAGGTCCCCTGCTATTATTGTATTGTTGTTGATGTCTTCTTTTAGTTCTATTAAGAGTTGCTTTACAAATTTTGGTGCTCCTGTGTTGGGTGCGTATATGTTTATAAGTGTTATGTCTTCTTGGTGGAGAGTCCCTTTTATCATTATATACTGTCCCTCTTAATCTTTCTTTATCTGTTTTGCTTTGAAATCTACCTTGTCTGATATTAGTATAGCGACACCTGCTTTCTTTTGTTCATTGTTAGCTTGGAGTATTGTTCTCCATCCCTTCACTCTGAGTCTGTGTTTGTCTTTGGGGCTGAGGTGTGTTTCCTGGAGGCAGCATATTGTTGGATCTTGTTCATTGATCCATCCTGCCACTCTGTGTCTTTTGATTGGGGAGTTCAATCCATTTACATTTAGAGTGATTATTGAGATGTGGGGGCCTACCACTACCATTTTGTGTCTTGTTTTCCGGTTTTCTTCAGTTTCCTTTGTTTCTCGTCCCATGGTTTAATCTGTTCGGATGTAGAGCTGCTACTCTCTGTTGTTGTCCTTCTACTTATCTCCTCTGCTCTTGGTTTTGTAGCCCCTTTCCTTTTTTGGATTTTTCAGGAATGAGGGTTTTCCTGAGGATTTCCTGTAGAGGAGGTTTTGTGGCAATGAACTCCCTTAATTTTTGTCTATCTGCGAAAGTTTTTATTTCTCCATCATATTTGAAGGATATTTTTGCTGTGTAGAGAATTCTCGGCTGTAGATCTTTGTCCTTCAGATTTTTGAATATATCATTCCACTCTCTTCTAGCCTGTAAAGTTTCTGCTGAGAAATCTGCTGATAGCCTGATGGGGGTTCCTTTGTAGGTTAGTTTCTTTTGCCTGGCTGTCGTTGGTATTTTCTCCTTGTCGTTGACTTTTGCTAGCTTCACTACTATATGGCATGGAGTTGGTCTTCTTGCATTGATAAAGTTTGGAGATCTATTGGCTTCTGTCACCTGAAGACCCATCTCCCTCACCAGATTTGGGAAGTTCTCAGCCATTATTTCTTTGAATAGGCTTTCTGCCCCTTTCTCCTTCTCTTCTCCCTCTGGTATACCTATAATCCTTACGTTGCATCTCCTAATTGTGTCTGATAATTCTCGGAGAGTTTCTTCATTTCTTTTTAGTCTTGCTTCTCTCTCCTCCTCTGCCTGCAGCAATTCTATATTGCCATCTTCCAAATTGCTAATTCTTTCCTCCATATTATTGGCCCTACTGTTCAGAGCATCTAGATTTTTCTTAATCTCCTCTATTGTGTTCTTCATTTCCAATATTTCTGTTTGGTTCTTCTTTATCGTATCAAACTCTTTTGTGACATAGCTCCTGAACTCGTTGAGTTGTCGGTCAGAACTCTCTCTTAACTCATTGAGAACTTTAATGATGGCTGTTTTGAAGTCATCATCATTTAGGTTATATATCTCATTTTCTTTGGGATTGTTTTCTGTGTATTTGTTACTTTCTTTCTGTTCTGGAGATTTAATGTATTTTTTCATATTGCTTGATGTTGTTGATTTGTGCCTCCGCATGGAGATAGAGTTTAGTTGCTCCTTTCACTTGTTTCAGCTGCTGTGGTGGGGGAGCAGCTGTTTATACTGCACCAACCAGGAACCCTGTCCGCAGTTGCTAACTGGGCCTGGGCCCCTCCTCGTAGCCACAGTGGCCCTTTGGATTCCCTCCTCTGCCGTGGGGGCCGTCACAGGGGGGCTTCAGGCTGCTGGTGCCTACTGTTGCAGCCCACCTAGATGTGCTCTCTCCTTGGGGTCTGCAATGGTGTTATGGGCTTTTCCAGTGGCCAGGGGTGGGATCACTTATATTTGTCGCTCCGTTGCTGTCGGCACCCACAAAATCTCACTTGTCCTCTATGGGTCGCAGGAGAGCTATTGGCATCTTCTACAGTCTGTGGTTAGTTCACCTAGCTATGCTGCTTTTGCCCTGGGGTCTTCCAGCCTTGTGGCTGGTGGTTGGGTGCCTTCTACTGGTGCTGTGCAGAGGCTTTCCCTAAGGCTGCTGTGAGCCTGTAGGGTTTCCCCCTAGGCTACGAAGCTGGGTCTCTGGAACTCCCCCCAGCCCCAGTCCTCTCCGAGATCTCCGGCAATCCCTAGCCCCACGGGGCGGGCAACAGCAGCTGGGGGTCGCCCAACCCTCTGGGATTCTCTCCGGGCCTCTCCTGGAGCCGTGAATGCTCGGCGTGGCCCCTCTGCTAATGGCAGACAGAGAGTTTTGTCTGCTGCCTGGGCGGAACTCCGGCGCTTCCCGCCCGGGTCGCCGAGCCGGCCTTTGAAAGTTCCCCCAGCCCTGGTCCTCTCCGAGATCTCCAGCAATCCCTACTCCCACAGCGTGGGCAACGGCAGCTGGGAGACCTCCGTACCCTCAGCGACTCTCTCTGGGACCCTCCGGGCACTGCGAACACCAGGCGGGGTCTCCCCTCCAATGGCGGGGAGAGACTCTCCCCGCGGGCTCAGGTGTGCAACTCCAAAGTTTCCCTCTGCGTTTAGGAGTAATTGCGGGGGGTTTAGGTAGGGTTCTGGTCACCTGTTTCCACCATCACTCCTCTGTTGTGTGCTCGCTCCTGCCCTGGATGTGTGTAGATCCTCTGGGGGCATCCGTTGGAAGAAAGCCGCTTGTGGGTACTAGGCTGCTCGTCGGGGTCGGAGAGTTTTCACCTATTTCCACATCCTCCCGGAGGAAAGTCCGTCCGCCTTCCGATGTATAGTCACGTGGGTATCTCAGACTTCCTGAGATGCTGTCTGGATATCCTTTGTCAAGCGATAAGTGTCCAAATAATTGTAGACTCGAAGGGGGAGAGACAAAGAGGACTACTCATGGCGCCATCTTGGATCTTCCTCCTGTCTCTATTTCTTTTTGAAACTCACTAACATTACAGAAAAGAAATTAAAAAATGACATTAACTCACAAAGATAAAAAATAAAATAAAAAAATACAGAGGAACAACCACAAAATTATAGAAGCTAGAAAGTAGATAAATGAGTAGTATTTGATTTGATGTGTTCATAATATCTGACATTAAAATAGAACTGTGGAAACCAAGAAAACAAGTGGTTTATACCATATTATCTCTCATATACTCGGAATTTTGTAGTACCAAGTATCTTCGAAGAAGTCAAGAAGATGAGAACAGAACAAATAGAATGCTTAAAAGTCTGCTTAAGAAGTAATTGGACCTTTAGTTCTTTTCTACATTTCCATGTATCCAGATGACTACTTCCATTATCACCCAGTAAAAGACTAGAGATTTATTCATTAAAGAAAGTAAAACAGAGCTCCTTAATTAGAAAGTAAAACAGAGCTTCTCAATTAGGAGACTATCTGCACATTCGAGGGAAAGTTTACTATACTGAAAACAGGGAAAGTAAGTAGAAATTTCACTAATGAACATCGACATCATTGTTCTACTTTCTCATCTTAGTTCAGAGTATGTTGAAAGCTAGAATTATATCCTTCAGGAACATTGGAAGACTCTTCTCTGGGTGATCAAATCAGTACATGATACAAGATCTGTTAGTATTGCCACTAAGAGTTTCCTCATTGAAATGAGACGTTATACAATGAAGCCCATGGCTGGTAAGCACTAAGCCCTCACATGGAGATTCTAATTAGCTGTTTAGATCACATTCCTAAATGTCAATACTTAGGCAAGTATTCTGAGACATTCAAAGATAACCTCTAATATAAAATATACACCTTGAAAAAGCAGAAATAATTTGGAGGTAAGAGAGCATTCAAGAGGAAGAAACTTCAGAAAAGGGAACAAAATATACCCTTGAACATTAGAAATGATAGCTAAAAGAAAAAATATGTAAAAACCCTGGAAGAAAATGTTGAAGTTATCTCCCAGAGAGTACAGTAAAAGGATGGTGAATAGAAGAGAAAATGCAGCACAAAAAGAGGAAATTCAGGATTGAAGATCTGAATAACAAAAGTTCCAGAAAGAGCATAAAGTGCAGTGAAGATAAAGTAATAATTTTTATAAACAAAAAATATGTTCCAGAACTGAAGGATTTGAGTTTCCTAAATGGAATGAATTAATGCTCCTTTTTTTCTTTTTTACTGAGGAATATTTGCCCTGAGCTAACATCTCTTGCCAATTTTCTTCTATTTTGTATGTGAGTTGCCATCACAGCATGGTTGATAATTGATGAGTGGTTTACCTCCACATCCGGGAATCAAACTCTGGCTGCCGAAGTGGGCACACAAACCTTAACCACTAGACCACTGAGACTGGCTCAACTAATGCTCCTTTTGATGTATAATGAGATACACAACAAGACACAATATTGTGGGTGTTCAAAACAATGGAAATATACGACCTTAAAAACTTCCAAAATGGAGGGAAAGTAACCAATTTTCATAAATATATCAAGATTCAGGGAGGTATTGAACTTCTAAAGATTTGATGATTGCTATCAAAATTTTGAAGTAAAGCGACTTCCAGATTAGCTTTTTATTTCCATGCAAATAGCCAATATATAGGAAGATACAATAAATATATTTTGAGACATGCTAGGTCATTAAAATTTCATTCCATACATCTTTTCCAAGAAACCACGGTAATATGTCTTGTACTAAAAAGAATAAGAAAACCAAGAAATAGTGAGATATGAAATAGGGAGATCAGGGAATAAGAGGACCCAGCGAATGATAGAGATAAAAGGAATCACTACTACAGGGATAAAGGAAGATCTCAAGATTTCAGATTTGTATCACAGCCAGAAGACAATCTGTCAGACAGAAGTGGCTCAAGAAATCCTGGAAAGACTTCTTTAAGAAGATGAAATTAAATATCAGGGAATGAATATACTGAGAAGTGGTTTACAAGTTTACAAGAGCTGGAGAAGAAGTTGAGGAGGAATCAGGAAAAATCTATGGAACAAAAAGAAAAACAAACAAATGAAAGCAAGTATAGAAAGAAAAAACAGTCATAATATATGATGGATTAGCTGTGAATAGTGCTTAAAATAGTATTAATAATGTAACACAGGAATATTGATCTAAACTAATTTATGATTATTACCATATTGTTAGAAATTAGGAATGGAGAACAGGAAAATAAACAGGTGTGTATGTGTGTGTGTGTGTGCAGTGATGGTGGGGGGCATAATAAAAGTCCAAATTCTCATCTTCCATAGGAGTCCAAGTTAGAAAACTGTTAGAGTAATCCAAATTTGGAGTGAAAAGAGACACCAGAAGCTGTATAAGTAAGAGGAAAGGCCTAGTCTTCCAAGGAGATGGATTCTCTAGGATTTGGAGACTGGATGAAGAAAGTGAGTGAGAACTTACTTAAGTTTAGTTTATGGAGTACTTCCCTGGACGGTAGTGAAAATAACTTTGAAAATGATGAAATGGAGGAGCAGCACTGGGAATCATAAGAAAATGCTGAATTCAGTTTGGAGCACTTTGAGCTTGAGCACATTAATAGACATAACATAGAACTGTTTGTGAAGCAGTTATGGCAGAATTTCAGACTATATACAAAGATCAAGAATTCTCAAACATGAGTGTTTTTGCCACCCAGGGGGCATATGACAACATCTGGAGAGCATTTCAATTGTCACAACTGGTGATGGGAGGCAACTACTGGCATCTAATGGGTAGAGGCCAGGAATGCTCTGCATCCTATAATACTTGGGACAGCCACACAACAAAGAATTCTCTAGTCCAATCTGTCAATAGTTCCAAGGTTGAGAGACCTGATATAATAAATATGGATTAGGAACAGGGAGCGAGGGTACCAACACTACTTGGGTTCTTTTTATCTGTCAGGCATGTTTCAAATACTTTATGTGACATATTTAATCCAAACAACAACCTTATGAGATAGCTCTTTTACTAGTTTCATTTTCTAGATATGCATAGGTATAAGTAGATAAAAACATATATATACAAGTTTCAGAAATGTTATATCATTGTCTACAGTCTCACAGTTAAGGAGTTTAATGTCCAAATTTCAACTCAGTTTATTATGAGGGGCCCATCTTGTCTCTTAACCACTTTCTACATCTCTTTACAGAGATGAAATTCACCTGTATAGACAGTGCTAAAATTATGATGTAATACTCACCAATGCAATTTCAGAGGCTCTAGGAAAGTGCTAGAAATGGCAAGTGACCATGCCCCAAAACTTCCTCTTTTAGAACTGTGCATAGACTCAAGGGGATGATAAAGAAAATGACAAGGGGTTGAGGGGGCACCTGTTCCTCTTCAGTGAGAATTAGGAATTCCTGTCATGAAATTATAAACTGAGTAGGACATTGTGTCTCAAAAGATCCAGTGTTAGGTCTATGACACAGGATGTAAACACAGGCTCAGTAATTTTGACCCTCAGTAGGCTCATTTAACTTGAAAGGAAATCACGACAGAGAGAAGAATCTGGGGGCTTCTCATCAATTTTCCCACAAGTACAGAACATGGAATAGTTTCTCATTGAGTTAACTGATTGTTTTGGAGCTCATATAGGGTTGTTTTCCTCCTTGCAAGTGAAGAGAACTTTCTGGGTGAATTCCCAAATAGAATCACGTCCTTCTCCCCAGATTACCTCTTTTAGCATGTCATAGACTAAGGATTCTCTGCACATATATTGCCTCCTCCATTGTCTTTGACCTCAGAACTGTAGGGTAAAAAAGCCCTTAAGAGCCAGCAGCAGTGAGGACTCCAGAAAAAGGAAGGTGAGGGTTGAATCACCTTTGTCTGCATAATTGTCTTTCAAACTCCAAACTGCACAAATCAAGGGTTCTGGGGAACACCATCTATTTACTGCTCTTTTCAGCCTGGATCCTTAATGGAGACTGGGGAGAAGGGAGGATGTGATGTGTAAAAACATTAGCAGTCTACTAGCATTATTTCTAGACACAGACAAACAACATGAGTAGGGGTAAAGGGGAAAATGAGGAATCAGTAGGAAAATCATAGGAAATCTTGCTGTTTAGGTGCTATGCTGTGTATCTTCAGGCAACTTTGATTTTGTAAATCAGCAGATCCAACTCTCCCTCTGGAGACAAAGAGTGAGGGTCCATTGTTAATGTCATCTTCTACTCCAGTTCCTGAAGACCAAACCTGGGAAGTGAATGGCTGTGGAAAATGACTCCTCAGTGACTGAGTTTATCCTTATGGGTTGAACAGACCAACCTGATCTCCAGCTGCCCCTGTTTTTTCTGTTTCTGGTGAACTACATGATCACTGTGGTGGGCAATTTGAGCTTAATTAATTTAATTTCCCTGAATTTGCACCTTAACATCCCCATGTATTTTTTCCTGTTCAATCTGTCCTTTGTTGATGTCTGTTATTCCTTTGTCTTTACCCCCAAAATGCTGATAATCTTTCTTTCAGAGAGGAACATCATCTCCTTTACAGGATGCATGACACA
The DNA here is from genome assembly GCF_021613505.1 of Equus quagga. Lineage (NCBI taxonomy): Eukaryota > Metazoa > Chordata > Mammalia > Perissodactyla > Equidae > Equus > Equus quagga. The sequence goes on along the minus strand of NC_060280.1, from coordinate 72,374,952 downwards.
GCTATTTTTCTTCTGCTTTTTCATTAGTTCTGAGTGCTGTGTATTGACAGCCATGGCCTTACGATCGCTATGTGGCCATCTGTAAACCCCTGCTGTACACAATCACCACGTCCCCTCAGATCTGTTCTCTGCAGATGTCTGTTTCACACATTTGGGGGTTTGCTGGTGCCATGGTCCACACAGGGTATGTGATCAGGCTGAACTTTTGTGATTCCAACATTATCAACAGTTACATGTGTGACATCATCCCCCTCCTACAGCTTTCCTGCAGCAACACCTATGCCAATGAGCTTGTGATTTCTCTTATTGCTGGTGCAGTTATCATAATATCCAGCCTCATTATTTTTATTACTTATGCTTTGATTCTTTTCAGCATCCTTCACATCGTATCAGCTAAAGTTTGGTTCAAAGCCTTCAGCACCTGTGGCCCCCACATAACACGAGTTGGTCTCTTCTATGGATTTGTGCTGCTCGTTGATGTCAAGCCATCCTCTGCTGGGTCTCTGTTCCAGGAGAAACTTTTCTCAGTGTTTTACAGCAATGTGGTGCCCATGCTGAATCCTCTTATTTATAGCCTCAGGAACAAGGATATCAAATTTGCTCTGAAGAAAACAATGAAGAGAATTATAAACTGAGCAGAACCATCTATGCCTCCTTTGCAGCGTCTTTTTTCCTTCTTCCTGCTCCTTTGCAACCTCTTCCTCCTGTTCTTTTTTTCATTTTCCTCATTTATCTTTCTAAGTTTTCCTTGGCAGGGTTTCTGCTCCAATATCTTTTTTTCTCTTAAGACATAGCGTAACTTTATGGGCCTATTCTTGGACTGGAGTGTTATCCTCAGTGCTACAGTGACCCACACAATTTGGAGACAATGGGCTGATGACCTGTGCTACCTAAGGATAATACTACCTACTATTTTTATTGTGTGTCTTTCTCATTTAAGGTAAACCATGAGTGGTGTGCTGTCTGACCCATTCATTTCTTTCCTATTTTCTCTGAAATCAAGGGTTTTATTACTTATAATTGCGGTAAAATGGAAAAGGAATGACAAAAATTGTGGACATCTTAAAGCTATAAAAATTTACAGAATTTTTCAGAGTTTCTTAGTAATGGTTGTTGTTTTGGAATTTCAGTCTCACATATGTTAAAGAATGGAGGACCTTGTTGGACCATGCTATTTATTCTATAAGATGCTTGAGAACAAATGAGCAACACTGTTCTACCCACCTTTCTCAATCCCTACAGATAATGAACGCCTCTATTTATTGCATTGGTCAAGTGACATTGTGTCGTAAATAGAGTTGAAATTGTCACTACCTTGTCTATGCATCTCTGGGTTATGATTGTGATTAAAAATTACAGTGATGGGGCTGCCCAGTGGTGCAGCTGTTAAGTTCGCACATTCCGGTTCGGTGGCCCAGGGTTCACTGGTTCAGATTCCGGGTGTGGACATGGCACAGTTTGTCAGGCCATGCTATGGCAGGCATCCCACATATAAAGTAGAGGAAGATGGGCACAGATGTTAGCTCAGGACTAGTCTTCCTCAGCAAAAAGAGAGGATTGGCAGCAGATGTTAGCTCAGGGCTAATCTTCCTCAAAAAAAATAAGGTAAGGTGATATTCTTGGCTACGGAATACAGTGCCACGGATAATATCAAGAGGATTTGTTTTCCGTACTTTGTAACAATGGTTCCCCTTGTTACGTGTTTCCTGCTTTCAAAAATAAGCAAAAATATATGACAGAAATCTTGTCATATTGAGATTTATTCTTTCAATATGTACATTGGACTCCCCTTTTGTCTCTAAAAGAAAAATTAAATCTGTGGTGCATACTGTGGTGCCACATTTTTACAAATCTTGTTCAAAGATAAGTCTCATTATCCTGTTCTTTAGGTGAGGAAATAGCTATGTGATTTTCTCAAGACCACACAGCTAATAATGCAGAGCCCAGATTGTGAACCCACTGTCCATCTCACAAAGAAATGGAGGGAAAGAAATAATTTTGAAGCAACAGAGAAAAATTCTGAAGATTTGTTTCAGAATGAGCTTGGAAGTGGGAGTTTTCATGGGAATAATGTCCTCAGCCAAGATACCTATTGCGGAGAGATGGTCTGCAAGGTTTGATGCCCAACTAGAAAAATGCACCTGACCTTGGAGAAGTTTGATTTTAAAGTGGGGTAAAGAGGGGAGTTACAAAGAACTGTTTTATCACAATCTTTTTATAATAGTGATCATTTCCTGGGGTAGTAAGGTTGAAGAGTTCGGGGATGAGCCTCCCTGGTGAGGCATGTCACAATTTTCATAGTAGTATGTGGACTTTAACAGGCTTATAAGATATTATGCTATCAGCTGGAAACAAACAGAATTATTTATTTACAAATAGAAAATGGGGCTCTACAAAATTATTTTGTGTTGTGTGTTACACAGAAGATAAACTGTCTGCTGTCCATTGCCACTTCCAATGACTTTAGTGTCAAGGTGTCCCTGAGAGTATATGTCCTAGTCAGAGGTTGTACTTAACTATTTCTGTAGTTTTTATGCTTATACAAAGATATCATGACTCAAAAAGTTCTACAACATCAGTTATAAGAATATCCTTATGGGATAACTATTCCAATTAAGAACTTCACTTAAATCTGATTAAAATTACAGCTATGAGAGCAGAAAATAAGGTAATTATATTTATTGTAATACTTATCTCACTGTCATAATTTGGTTTAAAACTTTTATTCCTCAAGTAGAATCTGCATGCCTGCTATCTGCTTCTTTCCTTGTTTTGTCTAGAACCACTAAGGGGCCTGGTTAATCAAATAACTTAAAACCCTTTAGTTTGAATTTTACTCTAAAGGACATGTTTTTAGAAGTTAGCATGCTTTAACAAAGACATAGAATAAGATGTATAACATCCATGTCTATAAATCCTTGGTACTTAACAAAAAAGTAAAATGTGAGTCACAGTCACAGCACATAACTTGCCGTCTGAGTACTATATGCCGGCACCAGCACCCCATGGTGGAGTATGAATCAGAAAACAGCCTGGCTAAATTCTGTGAAGTCAAGCGTCTCTTTTTACAGGTCGAATTTCTTGTGTTGACTTGGCAAATCTAATTGACTTAACTTTTTAATTAAAAGAAACTTTATTTATAAATAAAATTGTTTAAATTCAAGCCTTGTGTTTTTTTATTATAATTTAATTAATATAATAAAAAACTCAATGCAAAATAAATTCAGAATAGCCATAGTTATTTTGCGAACAATTTAAACTGGAAAAATTTTGTTTCACTTACATTCAACCCAAATTAATATATGTTAAAGGTATATCTTTTATGTATAAAAATTTAATTACATTAATTATAATTTTTCTTTTAAGTAGGTTAAATAACATTAACTTCAAAGGGTAACATCCAACCATTTAAGTTTAAGGGAAAGCATGATGCTAGAAATCTTAAAAACATGTTATTTTGGTGCTCATAGAATGGGGTCCATTTATGAACCAATTTCATTCCATCATGTAAAGGAATTGAAATGATATTAGGTTCTTGATTTTCCTTAGCACCGAGGCTGACTTTTAAATGGAAAACTTTTTAGATTCTTCTATCCAAAGTTCTTACCCATGGATAAAAATTGGGACAGAGTTTTCTAAACATTGCATGGCAGACAGTACAGCAAATGGGTCACAGGTTAAGGAATTGAACCCAGCCCAGTGAAATTTTGCCTTGTCCAGTTGGGGTTTCAGTCTGATTGTAGCTAGAAAGCGGCTCCTGGGAGGTCAAGAGTAAAGGAGGTTTGATGTGATCCACTCCCGTGTCTTTGGCAAGCCGCAAGAACAATGAGACAAAATGGCACTCACTGATCCATTTAAAAAGCCCAACTGAAGAGGTGCACCACCACCTGGTCACCAGTCACAGCAGCCATGTGCAGAGGGGAGAGTGCCCATCGTGGATAAGAAACCCATGGGGATGCTGGAGGAGTTTATGTTTCGGGTACCCAAGGAGCACAACAGTCACCCATTGGTCTGCAGTCTGTGGTGATGTGAGGCCAGGGATTGAATCCTGAATCTGTTCACCGCAGAAGCCCCAGTCTCTGTCTCCTCATTTCCTATACTTTGTCCATTTCCAGTTATGTATCCTCTTAGTATCATCTAAGCTAAGAATGCATAAGCTTCTGCAAATCATGGCTTCTTGTTATTCTGAAGTATTTGAAATGAAAAAAGTGCAATTGGTTCTAAATTTGTTTAACATTAAATTTGTCAATGAAAAAAAAAAGCTCTTACAGTATTTGAATGATTTCAGTTGTAAATTTTGGGGTAGTTTTAAAAATAATTTAAATTTCTATGTTACCTTCTTTACACTCAATATTTTTTGTTGGGATCGTAAAAAAATTTACGGTTATAATTTGTAAGAATTCTCGGTAGGTAATTGTTGGTAAATTCAGAAAACCTGATAGAAAAAAAATATGTTCTAAAAACAAGTATACATTTTCATTAAAGATTATGAAAATATTTTATTTGGAAATATGTGATAAAATAATTATAATTCTATTTTAATTATAAGTGCATTTTGAGGCTTTTTTTTTTTAAGGAAAATTAGCCCTGAGCTCTGCCTCCAATCCTCCTCTTTTTACTGAGGAACACTGGCCCTGAGCTAACATCCATGCCCGTCCTCCTCTACTTTATATGTGTGATGCCTACCAGAGCATGGCTTGCCAAGCGGTGCCAAGACTGCACCCGGGATCCAAACTGGCAAACCCCCAGTTGCTGAGTCAGAACGCCTGAACATAACCACTGTGCTGCTGGACCAGCCCCTGTATTTTGAGTTTTTAATAATTTACATTAGTATGGTGTGTATTGAAAATACCAATTTTTCTTATTTTTCCATCAAACATAACACACATATTGAAAAGTTCACAGAACATTCATTTAATGTTCACAGATTTGTAGATTAATAAATAATTTAAAAAATCAATGTAATCCCTATCCAAGTTGTAAAATACAGATGTATTTTTCCCAAAGTGAGCGTTTAGGTCCCGAAAACTTAACCCATCTCTAAAATATAGGTAAGTTCTGGGGCTGGCCTGGTGGCGCAGTGGTTAAGTGCGCACATTCTGTTTCAGTGGCCTGGGGCTCGCAGGTTCTGGTCCTGGGTGCGGACATGGAATCGCTTGGCATGCCATGCTGTGGTAGGTGTCCCACATATAAAGGAGAGGAAGATGGGCACAGATGTTAGCTCAGTGGCCCTGGGCCAGTCTTCCTCAGCAAAAAGAGGAGAATTAGCAAGAGTTAGCTCAGGGTTAATCTTCCTCAAAAAAAAAGATAAGTTCTTAAATAGCTTACTTAGTCAAATTAGGATAAATGGAGTTGGCACATTTACTACATAGTTCAATTTTTGGTTAACGTCTTCATAGTTTGAGAAATATTTGTATAAACAGACATATTTAATGTTAAAAAAGTGAAGTGTCTTATATGGGTGTGGTTCATGGGGCCCCAAGACAGTTTCGTTAGTAATATCAAAGATCACTGATTACAGATCACTGCAACAAATAAAAATGAAAGTGTTTGAATTATTGTGAGAATTACCAAAATGTGATACAGAGACACAAAATGAGCAAATGTTGTTGGAAAAATGATGCCTATAGAATTGCTTGATGCAGGGTTGCTGGAAAGCTTTAATTTGTAAAAAACGCAATGTCAAGGAAGCCCAATAAAGTGGAGAACAATAAGGTGAATTATGCCTGCACATGGATTGATTTCTGGACTCTACGTTCTGATCAATTGAACCATGTGCCTCCTTTTGCCAATACCACATTGTCTTGATTATTGTAGCATTATAACAACTGTTGAAATCAGGTAGCGTGAGTCCTCCAACTTTATTCCTTTAAAATATTGTTTAGGCTGTTCTTGCTTCTTTGGTTTACCATATATATTTGAGAATCAGCTTTCTAAAAGTCATCCTTCTTCAAATTTAATGTAATTGCGTGCAACATATATATCAGTTTAGACATGATGGACATCTTAACAATAGTGAATTTTCCAATTCATAGACACAGTGTAACTTCCATTTTTATAGGTCTACTTTGATTTTTTTCTTGAGTGTTTTATAGTTCAGTGTAAAGATTTGCATATATTTTATTACATTTATACATGTTTCATTATTTTTGGTGCATTGTAAATGGCCCTGCATTTTAAAATGTCAATTTCCATTTGTTCTTTGCTATTAAATAGAAATAACACTGATCTTATATTCTGTGACTTTGTTAAAATCCTTATGAGTCCTGGCAGGACTATTTTATATTTGTTTGGATTTTTTTTAGACAATCATGTCCTTTTCTGTTAGGAGTAATCTTACTTTTTCCTTTGCAATGTATCTTCCATTTACTTATTTTTCTTACACTATTGAGCTATCTACAACCTCCAGTACAATGTCAAACAACAGTAGCAAGAATGGAAATTTTTGTGTTGCTTCCACTCTTTGGTGTAAAAGAGTCACTCTTCACCTTTAAGTGTGAAGTTAGCTATTGATGTTTTTTTGAAGATTACCGTCATTGGGTTGAGAAAATTTCCTTCCCTTTTATTTACAGTTTTTTGCTTTTACTGTGTCTGTTTAGATGATCATTTGGTTTTACTTCTTTAGTCTTTTAATATGGTAAATTACATTGATTCATATTCAGGTATTAAACCAACTTTACAATTCTGAGATTAAACTTTACTTTTCTTGATGCATTTTTGATTTTACATATTGTTTGATTTAATTTGCTAAAACAAAAAAATTTCCATCCACATTTATGAAGGCTATTTATCTTGAGTTTTCTTTAGGTTATAAATTGCCTATAAATATTTTCTTAAGGTGTTATAAATTGCCTTGTAAGCACTATGTTTATATCACGTGTATTTTGATATGTTGTCTTTATATTTTCATTCACTTCAAAATGTTTTTCGATTTCTCTTTTATTTCATCTTCTTTTTTTAAAGTTTTACTATTATTTTTCTGGTAGCAGCTTTCTTGATATTATCTATATATTATACAATTCACACATTTAAAGTGCAAAATTTTATGTTTTTTACATTATTCACAGAGTTATACAACCATAATAACAATCAATTTTAGAACATTTTTATCATTCCACAAAGATTCTCCTTCCTTTTAGCCATCACATCTCAAATTCCTCACCCTCAGCCCTATGCATTTATATTTTTTTGTGTGGTTACATGTTGTCTTAGGCACATAACAAGGAAATAAATTGCTTGGTCATATGGCAATTCTGTTTTTATACTCTCGGGGAACTGCCAGGTTGGTTTTCCAAGTGTCTCCACCACTTGACATTCCAACCAGCAGTGTATGAGTTTCCGGTTTCTTCATATCCTCATCAACACTTAGTATTATCTGTCTTTTTTATTGGAGTCATCCTAGTGTGTAAGAGGTAATATTTTGCTGTGGTTGTGATTTGCATATCCCTGCTTACTGATCATAGTGAACATCTTTTCATGTGATTATGGGCCATTTGTATGCATTCTTTGGAAAAATGTCTATTTGAATAATTTGCTCATTTAAAAGTGGATTGTGATTTCATGATTGAGCTAAAGAGTGGTTTATGTGTTGTAGATATTTGATCCTTATCAAATAGATGGTTTGTGCATATTTCTTCCATTCTTTTGTTGTTTTACTCTCTTGATGATGTCTTTTGGAGGCACTCCTTATTTTGAGCAGTTTGAATATTTAGAGAGTCTGATATTTTTCACAAATGAGGGAACCCTCTCTATTAGGTATAGCATGATGCCCTTTTCTCTCCACTTCATATAAGCAGTCTCTGTGTAAATATTTACTTATGTATGTATATTTTTAATATACATATATTTATACATGGTTTAAATGTGCTAGGGCAAATGAGTTGCTTTAAAGCTTAAAAGAATCAATTTACTTAAAAATAAGAAATGTATCTATGGCTAAATTGAACAAGCACAATTTCCTATTACAATTATCTTTCATAAGCATTTTGATTGTAGCAGGCAGTGTTGGTGGCTTACTGAATAAATGTTCCTCTTCTTACTTCTAATTCCAAGAAGTTCCTTTCATGATAGTGGCTGAAAATGGAAGATGGTCATTTTGTCAGTACTCCTTGCAGCTAGATTGACTATGAGGCATAGTCCATACTAAAGGGAAGTAATCTATTGACTTTGAGAGATTTGCTTCATGATATAAAGAGACAGAGTTTTGAGGGGATTTCTTTTGCCATGTTCTGTTGCTTTCTTCTTTGGATATAGTTGTTCTTAGGTATGATTCCTGGAGCTAGGCAGTCATTTTGTGACCCTGAGGTGAACAGCTTGAGGACTAAAACCAACAATCTTAAGACAATGAAATGAAAATGTCTGAGTCTTTGAGAGCGTTTAGTCGCTGACCCAAGGACACTGTACCTCCAGATTTATTAGTACATGAGAAAAACAAGTGCTTAGGTTATGTGAGTTTTTTGCTGAGAATTAAATAACCTAAACAAGAAACTTTCTAATTGACAACTTGGGTTAAAAGTTACAATCCTTAAATATTAAATATAAAGTATGTTATTTTAACAGATGAATATCTTGAAGGATAGTCTTGCAACTTTTCCGTAAACATTGAAGAGAAAACTGTAACTTATTATGACAGAAAGGAGAGTACGTCCAGATTTAAACTTAAATTTTAAATATATTCTGCGGTTCACTTGGCTAGTGCCTTTTGTTCATTATATTCTTGTGGTCTCTGAAATGTAAACATTCTCCAACATTCTCTTTTTTATGTTTGTTGAAAAGGGTAAGAGTTTGTGCATAGTCAATACACTCAGAACACTTAAATCCATCAGATTAGTACTTTCACAGTTTTTTAACAAATTTTACTTTCACTTATTTCTTCTTTAATTTTATCCAAAGCTTAATCATAATTTTGATGCTTATACTTTTATCACAACGTTTCAATTGTCCTGTGGGTAATTGAGAACCGCTGAAACTTCTTAAATGAGGAAGGGACAGATCTGTGCTTTCAGATCTTGTTCTGGCAAGCAGTGTATATGGCCAATAAGAGGCAGTATGTGGGAAGAAGCTAGACTAATAGTTGGGGCCACTATAGTTCAGCAGTTCAGATTAATTAAAATCTGAAAGGTACCTGAACTTGTGTGGTGGCTGAGGGAAATGGATGGAATCACTGTGGCTAGAGACTCTAATGCTAAGTATATGAGAAATGTGTAAAATATTCTGCAAGTTTTCACCAGAGAAGAACAAAATTAGTGAATTATTTATGGAGTGCATTCTATATACTCTGCACCAAACACAGCAGCATGAGAAAAGTACTAAACAAGACAGAAGAGACGTTTGTCCTTATAGAGCTTATAGTTTATGGCAAAACACAGTAATTAAATAGAAAAAATGTCTGATGAATATTAAGATGGAGGATCTACTGGAAGTGTTGAGAACATAAATACTCTCAGCTGACATTCATTGACTATTTACCATGTACCAAGTCCTGTCTAACCATTTTACATACATTTTTTTCGTTTAACCATTAAAACAACCCAATGAAGGAGTTGCTATTACTGTCATCACTATTTCAGAAATTGTGAACCTGATGCATATAGAGTTTAAGTAATATGTCCAAGTTAGTAAATATGGGAGTAGGAGACAGCACATGACCTCTAACTCCATAGCTTCTACTCTTTTCTAGTATGAGAAGGAGTTAATGACCTCAGTTGATGAAATATTACATTTAAACACCAAGCGGGCTGCTTAGGTAGAAATTTTCAGTAGATGGTTAAAAGTAAAAGCTTTAGAAGGGAAACAGGGAGTAATTTTTTTTTTTTTTTTTTTTTTTGGATAACCCAGGAGAGATAACAACTGAATTGAGTTAGTGCAATTTTTGAAAAATTTCAGATAAAGAAATGAAGACTCTTGCAGGAAGACTCTGTGGCAAATTTCCATTTAGGATACAGAAACAGAAAAAGAAGCTATATAATAGATCTTCCTTAACAGATGAAGACGATAGGAAGATTGATGTTTATTTTTGCCTCTTCCTTAGGGGATGAAAATCCCTAGAGTGAAGTGTAAACTAGATTAATATACTGAGTCCCTAAAAAACTAAAGAGAAATCTTGGTCCAGAGTGTAATTATAATTCCCTTATTTATGATTTACACATAGAATCTATTCCATGGGGAAGAGAATGAGCAAGCTTCTACCCTATTTACAATCAAGTGCACTATATTATTAAACTTCAACTCAATCTTTCATGTTTTATCAAGCGGCAAATGTGATAATAATAAAGACTTTATTTTTCTCTGCTGCTTGAGAGAGCTTAAAGTCATAATCAGAAATTGTGATTTGTAGTTCAGAAAGATTATCAGGGCATATATGAAATAAATCTGGGCTACATCCTTTTGGAATTAAAGAAGACAAAACCTCAGAATCTGTAATTGCCTTTCCAGGACCACTGCAGTAAATACCAAGGACAGGAGAGCACTAAGGTTTTCTGGCTTAAGGAGGGTGAGTTTCCGAATTCTGTTTAATGTCCTTCTTATTTTGTGATAGAAGTCTAGGGACATAAGATCTACCACATTCTTTCCCATTTTGTGCAGTCTTGAGGTTCAAGTGAAACTTCCAGGAGAATGAATTCAATAGAGATCAGAGAACGTTTACAGATCAGATTAGGAGGCTCAGAAAGTGCAGTATCTCAGTCAGTATGTTCCCTCTCCGTAGATGGAACGCTCACGTTTCTAGATTTATGGCTTTTACTCTGTGACATGGGCAATCTCTTAACATTTCCTAGAATTTGGTTCCTTAGTTTTTGATTAGAAACAATCTCCCTGGCTCCCACTACACCAAGTCAAATCTGCATTAGAAGCCAGGACCATGTTGCTAGAGTGGCTGCCTCCAATTTTACCGGTGAGAGGAGGGCTTATGTGAGTGCAGAAATGATGAGATGAGAGAAGGATAATTCTGTCCTGGTCCATCAATCTTCTCGCTGGTTTTCTCAGCAGTCATGATTGCATATGACAGAACTGACCTTCTCTCTGTAGGCTATTTATGATGCTCTTTTCTATATGTAGCTTATTAAAACTCTAGTAAGGGAAAGTTCATGTATATCAGTGTCATGATAATGGTAAAGGCAGATTCTTTTGTTCCAGGTTAGGCTAGTCTCAGACATTCCCAGTATATACAATTTCTTACAGGATGAGATATTGCAGGAAGAGCTGAGCTGTTCTGTAATCTAACACTTTTCTCCTGTGTCTACAGATTCCCTTAGAGAAGAATGGCTCCTGGAAATTATTCTTTTGTGACAGAATTCATTCTTTTGGGCTTAACAGACCAACCAGATATCCAACTCCCCCTGTTCTTCCTGTTTCTAGTAATGTATATGGTCACTGTGTTAGGAAATTTGGGCTTGATAACTCTAATTGGGCTGAATTCACACCTACACACCTCCATATACTTTTTCCTCTTTAACTTGTCATTCGTAGACCTCTGCTATTCTTCAGTATTTACACCAAAAATGATGATGAACTTCTTATCAAAAAAGAATTATATCTCTTACTCGGGGTGCATGACTCAGCTCTACTTTTTCTGCTTTTTTGTCATTTCTGAATGCTATGTGCTGACTTCAATGGCCTATGATCGCTATGTGGCCATCTGTAATCCGCTTTTGTATAACATTGTCATGTCCCCTAAAGTATGTTCCAGCTTTATGCTTGGTTCATACTTAATGGCGTTTTCTGGTGCCATGGCCCACACTGGATGCATGCTGAGACTGACCTTCTGTGATGCAAACACCATCAACCATTATTTGTGTGACATCCTCCCTGTGCTCCAGCTCTCCTGCACGAGCACCTACATCAATGAGATGGTTGTTTTCGTTGTGGTGGGCATCAACATCATTGTGCCCAGTCTCACTGTCTTTATCTCTTATGGTTTCATCCTCTCCAGCATCCTCCGCATCAGCTCCACAGAGGGCAGGTCGAAAGCCTTCAGTACCTGCAGTTCCCACATAATTGCTGTTTCTCTCTTCTTTGGATCAGGTGCAGTTATGTATCTCAAACCATCTTCTGCTGGATCTATGGATGGGGGAAAAATATCTTCTGTCTTTTATACCAATGTGGTTCCTATGATGAACCCCTTAATCTATAGCTTGAGGAACAAAGATGTTAAAATTGCTCTGAGAAAAACCCTGGGGAGGAGAAAACTTTGATTAGAATCAGTGCCTCTTTGTACATGTAGTCATAGGAGAGGGAGATTCCATGATGGGACTCAAAATACAAATGAAATATTTCAACTTCAGAATAAAATAGTCTTTTAAAAAATTAAGTTCCATTCCTTCAGATTATTTTGGAAACAATTAATAGGAAAACCAGATATATGAACAGACTGTAAAAGTTAAAGGTGGCAAAGTTTTAATAGAATCAATTTGTCTTTTTATTTATTTTATTTATGTGCTGTATAGCTATTTGGACTTCTTGATACAGTAGGGATATGTCAGAGAAAAAATATCAGGTGTTTACATGCACAATATAAAGTTATTATTTTCAGTTTTTTGTTCTATTTATTATATGGAATGTGATAAAGGGCATTATGAGGAAAAGGTAATTCTATTCAAGTTGTTGCAGCTGAGAGTCAAACAAGTAAGCCACAGGATTTGTCCATGCCTATGTACTAGGAAGGGCATTTTTCAGTGTGAAAACTTAGACAGTCTGGGCAATAACAGAAAATGTTCCCCTTAGCTAAACCATTAAGAAAATTTCCTGGAGCCAGCCCGGTGGCGCAGCAGTTAAGTTCACATATTCAGCTTCTCGGCGGCCCAGGGTTCGCCGATTCGGACCCCAGGTGTGGACAGGGAACTGCTTTGCAAAAGCCATGCTGTGGTAGGTGTCCCACGTATAAAATAAAGGAAGATGGGCATGGATGTTAGCTCAGGGCCAGTATTCCTCAGCAAAAAGAGAAGTATTAGCAGTAGTTAGCTCAGGGCTAATCTTCCTAAACAAAAAAAAAAAAAAAAAGAAAATTTCCTGAGTACATGCTAAATTTCTTTAATGTAAATTTTCTCTGAGAAAGCTGCTATTGTTGTTCAGGATCAAGTTTGGAATGAGCATGCTCAGGGTGCACTGTGGTAAAGAGCTGAGGAAAACCAGAAGTAAAAGGAGTTTTGAGTTTTATGTCCTCTTAAGCCCTGAACCCCTCAACTTTATTGAACTCCATCCTCCACTACAATTTGCACTGCCTCCCTACACACACTCAGTGTCCTCAAGTCTTATATTTTATGAGATCACTGCCTAATATTGCCACATGCATGTGACCCACCTTTAATTTTTGCAAGCAAGTGCAGGTTTGCCAAGTGGTTAAAGTTCTGTGCTCTCTGCTTCAGTGACCTGAGGTTCTTAGGTTGGATCCCAGGAGCGGACCTACTCCACTAATCAGCCATGCTATGGAGATATCTTACAAACAAAGTAGAGGAAGACTGGGACAGAGGTTAGCTCAGGGTGAATTGTCCTCAAAAAAAAAAAAAAAAAAGAGACATCCCAAATCAACAACCTAATTTCAATGTAAGGAACTAGAAAAAGAAGAACAAACTTAACCCAAATTTGCCAGAAAGAAGGAAATAAAGATTAAAGTAGAAGTGGACAAACTATAGACTAGAAAAACAAAATAGAAAACTAAGACAGCCAAAACTTAGTTCTTTGGAAAAATCAAAAAAATTTACAAACTTAGCTAGCTGGACCAAGAAAAAAACGAGAAGATTCAAATTTTTAAAATCAGAAATAAAAGTGAGGATATTACTACTGAAGCTGCAGTAATAAAAAGAATTATTTGAGAGCACTAGGAACAATTATACAGCCCAAAATTGAATAACTTAGATCAAATGAATAAATTCCTGGAAATGCAAGACCTACTATGACTAAATCATGAAGTAGAAAATCTTAACAGGCCTAAAACTAATAAGATGATTAAATCTACAGTCAAAAATCTTTAAATAAAGAAAAGTCCTAGAGCTGATGGCATCACTAGCTAATTCTACCAAACATTTGAAGAACTAACTCCAATCCTTCCCAAAAGTTTCCAAAATATTGAAGGATACAGAAACTTCCTAACTCAATCTTGGAGACCACCATTGCCCTGACGTCAAAGTCAAACAGAGATACTACAAAAAATAAATCTGTATACCAATATCCCTAATGAACTTTGAAGCAAATATCCTCAACAAAATGCTGGCAAATCAAATTCAGCAGTATATGTAGAGGTTTATACATCATGACTAAGTGGAATTTATTCCTGGAATGAAAGTTTGGCTCAATATATGAAAATTAATCAATGTCATACACCATATTGATAAAATGAAGGGAAAAGGAAATCATGATCTTGTCAATTGATTCAGAAAAACCACTGAATCAAATTCAACATCCTTTTCTGATAAAAATTCACAACAAACTAGGGACAGAAGGAAATTACTTCGAGAGAATAGAAGATATATTTGAAAAACCCACATAAACATTATACTCAACGGTGAAAGACTGAGAGCCTTTTCTCTAAGATTAGGGACAAGGCAAGGATGCTCACTCACAGTTCTATTCAATATAGCACTGGACTTTCTAGCCAAAGCATTTGGCAAGAATAAGAAATAAAAGACATTCAAATCAGAAAAGAAGAAGTAAAAGTATTTCTATTCACAAATCATATAATCTTATAAGTAGAAAATTCTAAATATTCCACAAAAAAATTAGAACAAATGAATTCAGTAAAGTAGCATAATGCAAAGTCCACACACAAAAATCAGCTTCATTTCTATACACTAAGAATGAATAATCCTAAAAGGAAATTAAGAAAACAACTGCATTGACAATAGTTGCAAATAGAGTCAAATACTTAGGAATTAACTCAACCAAAGAGGTGAAGGACTCATAAAATAAAAACTAAAAAACTTTCCTGAAAGAAAATACGGAAGACATAAATAAATGGAAACATACTTCATGTTTATGGATTGGAAAATTTAATATTGTTCAGATATCAGTAATACCCAAAGTCATCTACAGATTCCATACAATCTGAATCAATATTCCAATGACTTTTTTTTTTTTTGCAGAAATAGAAAAATTCATTCTAAAATTAATGTGGAAACTTGAGGGACCTGGAACATCCAAAACAATCTTGAAAGGGAAAATCAGAGTTGGAGGACTCACTCTTCCTATTTTCAAACTTACTGCAAAGCTACTGCAATAAAACGAATGTGGTACTGGCATAAAGACAGACATAGAGACTGATTAAATAAAATAGAGATCCCAGGTATAAACTCTCCATATATGGTCAAATGATTTTTGACAGAGGTGCCAAGATCATTCAGTGGGAAAATGATAGTTTAGTTTTTCCAAAAGATGGTGCTGGTGAAAAAAAGGATATCAATACACAAAGACTAAAGTTGGACAATTACCTAATGTCATATACAGAAAATTAACTTAAAATGGATCAAATACCTAAATGTAAGACCTAAACCTATTAAATTATTAGAAGAAAACATAGGGCAAAGATTCACAATATTGGATTTTGCAATTTTTTTGATATGACATCAAAGGCACAGGAATCAAAAGTAAAAATAGATAAGTTGGAATTTGTGAAAAATAAAAATATTTTGTACATAAAAAGACACTATTATCAGAATAAAAAGGAAAACCAAAGAATGTGAGAAATATTTGCAAATCATACATCTGTTAAAGGATTAATATCTAGAATATACAGAAAACTTAAGCTCAACAAAAAAAAGCAAACAACCGAATTAAAAACTGGGCAATGGGGAACCTGCCGGGCAGCGCAGCCATTAAGTGCCCACATTCTGCTTCAGCCGCCCGGATTTCGCCAGTTCGAATCCCGGGTGCAGATGTGGCACCACTTGGCAAGCCATGCTGTGGTAGGCATCCCATATATAAAGTAGAGGAAGATGTGCACAGATGTTAGCTCAGGGCCAGCCTTCCTCAGCAAAAAGAGGAGGATTGGCAGATGTTAGCTCAGGGGTAATCTTCCTCAAAAGAATAAATGGGCAATGGACTTGAATACATATTTCTCCAAAGTAGATATGCAAGCGCCTAATAAGCACAGGAAAAGATATCCAACATGAATAATCATTACAGAAATGGAAATTAAAACTACAACAAGGTAGCACTGCACATCCATTAGGATGGCTCCTCTCAAAAGATCCCAGAAAATAACAAGTATTAACAAGACTGTGGAGAGGTTGAACTCTTGTGCACTGTTTGGTGGAAATGTAAAACAGTACACCTGCTATAGAAAACAATATGGTAATTCCTCAATATACTAAAAATATAATTACCATGTGATCCTGCAGTTCCACTTCTGGGTATCAATCCAAAAGAATTCAAAGAAAGATGTCCAAGAGATATTTGTAAAACCATGTTTATATCAGTATTATTCATGATACTTAAAATGTGGAAGCAAACTAAATTTCCAGTGGCACGTGAATAGATAAGCAAAATGTGGTATATGTGTACAATGGAATATTGAGTAGCTTTAAAGAGGAAGCAAATTCTGACACATGCTAAACCATGACGAATCTTGAGAATGTTATGCTAGGTGAAATAAGCCAGTTATAAAAAAATTACTGTATCTTTCCATTTATCTAAGGGACTTAGAGTAGTCAAAATCATGGACACAGAAAGTAGAATGGTGGTTATTATTGCTGAGGGGAAAGAGGATGGGAGGTTATTGTTTAATGGGTAAAGAGTGTCAGTTTTACAACATGAAGTGAGTTTTGATATAGATGGTGATGAGGATAGCACGTGATTAATGTATTTAATACCACTGAACTGTACATATAAAAATGGGTAAGATGGTATTTTTATGTTTGTGTATTTCAACATAGTAAAAGATTGGAAAAGAGGGAAAGGAAGTGATTTGTTATAAACTATTATAAAGTGTTATGTGAAATATAATCAATTTTATTTCATTGAAATATATGTGAGATATACATATATATGCCATGTATTTTTATGCAGTCAACTCATCTCTATATTTTCAACCCTCTGCTTTCTTTTGCAAGTCATTTGTTTGAGATCTTTACTACACTTCCATTACTTCTTTAAGAGTTCTTATTTTCATTGGTTACTAGTTAAAACAAAGGTGGGTGTGTTAGAAGGCTTTCAAGATATTATTTTCTTTATTTGTGATCAACTAGTCAAAAAGAATGAAGGTGGGCAGAAAAGAGAAAGAGCCTTTAAGCATTTTCTCTCCTTGAACTGTTCTTTGAAACACTGCATCCCTCAGCTCTTAACAGTCTTGCCACAAACTCAAATGCTTCTCACAGTGAGATGGGGGGAAGTGAACGAAGAGTGCAAAATAATTAACAAATTTTTCTTCCACTGTACTATAATTTATAACTTTTTTTGCAGTTTTAAAAATTAGAGTAATATATTTCAAGAATCTTAATTTAATTTTTCAATATTTTCTTGAGAGTCTACCTTGGGACATTCTCTAGAGAAGTTTTCTTAATTAGTTTAAATCTTGCCTAAGTTAAAAATCCCCAACAGAGAGAGCTGTTTACCTAGATGTTGTGTGCTTGTCTCAGCCTATAGTTGTGGCTGGACTGGCCCTTGTGGTTCTTATTATGATTGCAAGTTGCACCTCAGTGATAACCATTAGGAAACTTGAAAGTTTGTTACAAAGTCTGGAGGATACATCCCATGCCTGAGGCCACACAGTGAACTCAAGGTAGAGAGAAAAAGCATGGGCCTAGGGCTTTGTAGGTTCACTCTTTTTTGACGAATTTAAAGCAAGAGTGGGAATTAAAGTACAGGAAGGGGAAAGCAAGTAGTCAAACCGTCAGTTATCTAAGTCAACTAGATATATTAAACCAAAGGAAACATCAGGGGTGGGGTGGCCTGGCTCTGTATCTAGTCACGTAGGTGGTAGTGACTTTTTTGGAGACAGGGTTCTTTGTAGTGGATGCCACAGCAATCAGAAGCTTAATGTCAGACGCTTGAATTTCAAGAAAAAAAAACTGTCAGTTGCCTACAGTATGCTAAATTGTTATTAAAATATTAATTTTCAAATGAGAAACCTTCCATTCTGTGATAGTGACCTAGTTAGACTATATAACTATATTCTTTAATTTATTTGTAGATTTGAGACATACTTGTTCACACTGCAGTAGTTTCGATATAGAATAAATTCTTACTTTTAGGGGGGTTGAGATTTGTAAGCAGGCTTTTGCCTTAAGACTCCATGGTCCCTCTTTGCTTTGCCATGAGTCGGCTCTTATACATCATAATTTGCATTTGAAGCTTTGTTGTCTATAATCAGACTTCTCTGAGATGGAGTATGCAGGTTGGTACAATGATGCTCCTAAAGAAGCCTAGTGTCTCTTTTTTTAATATCACAAGCACTTGTGGTGTTTCCTAGAGGAATTTCTAACCTCAATTCATATAATTAATAATAGTGTCTTAACTTTGGATACTTTTTTAAAATGCTGCTGATAGAGGCTGTTAATGGGAGATACTCATTTTATCTGTTCTCCTTGTGCTTGGCCAGCCATGTGGAATAGACCGAAGCAGAACGTGCAAACAACCTCTGCGGCACCAGCCTGGCCCCTCATATAGCTTCTAAATGTAAAATCTGGATAAAATGTTATGCTCCTGTTGTCCAGTCTACTCCTCTTTCAAGTATACTTTTCATCAACTTCATCTTATTACTTTTATTACACTAAATACGAAGCATGAGAAAAATTTCCCAGTTTGAATGTTGGCTATGCTTTGTTGAATTATATACAATTGTGTCTCATTATAGTGGTTTTTTTTTTTTCGAGGAAGATTAACCCTGCGCTAACTGCTGCCAATCCTGCTCTTTATGCTGAGCAAGATTGGCGCTGAGATAACATCCATGCCCATCGTCCTCTACATTATATGTGGGAAGCCTGCCACAGCATGACTTGCCAAGCAGTGCCATGTCAGCACCTAGGATCTGAACTGGTGAACCCCGGGCCACTGAAGCAGAACGTGTGAACTTAACCACCGCGCCACTGCGCTGGCCCCTCATTGTAGTAGTTTAAGTTTTTTGATTTAGTAAAATAGTTTGATGGTTCTTTTTCTTGTAAAAGAAAAATCCTGTTGGGCTAAGATAGTTGAGAGATGATTGGCTCAAATAGTGAGCTGACTGTTTCTGAAAGATAATAAAAATAATAAAAATGATGTTTGAATGTTTGCAAGTGCTTGTAATTCAGAGGATAGGGCATGGAAGAGGGAGGAGCCCAGTATCGGATCTTTACGCCAAGACTCAAAAAACACCTGGCCAGTAAACAAGAAGTCCTCTGTAAAGAAAGGACCATGAGGTTTAAAATTGCATTTCAATATGAATTTGTATCTTGTTCTTCAGATATTGTGATTATCCTCCACCATCCATAAAGCTTTGATAAAACTTATAATGCACGATGACCTATATTAACAGTGTTTCGGGGAATGAAGGCAAAAATTGGTGATGATATTTGGATGGAACCAGCAAGAAAGGACAAGAACTTCAGGAAGTAGAACTGTATGTGGTAATCAAAATTTAAGTTACAATGAAGCAATGAAAAATTTAAAATATTGCAGGACAGCTCCAGTGGCCCAGTGGTTAAGTTTGGTGCAGTCAGTTTCAGTAGCCCAAGGTCAGTTCCAGGGAGCAGACCTACGCCACTTGTCAGTGGCCATGCTGTGGGGGAGGCTCATGTACAAAAAGAGGAAGATTGGCAACAGATGTTAGCTCAGAGCTAATCTTCCTCATCAAAAAACAAAAAGAAATTAAAATGATGGGAAAAAGAAAGCCCTATCTATGACTCTCTTCTCATTCTGGAAGGCCTTTAAAATATTATGGAGATCACAGGGTTTCTCAGGTTAGGATAAAAGCTTAAGTCATTTGACATTAAAGAAAATAAACCAAAAAAGTTGGAGGACCTGAGAACAGGTAAATAACTCCTGTTCTTGTTGTCTATCTTATGCAACTCACTTATGTATTTTAAGATACAAAGCCATGAAATTGTATCTGCGAAAACAATGAAAACTTGAAAGGAACATTTAGTGAATAAACCTAATTATGACCATTTCTTTTCTGTAATAGGATGTTGGATTTATTTTTCGTTTGATAAAGACAAAAAGTGACTACTCAAAAATATCCTTATCTTTAATCATGTGATAATTTAAATTTTTCTAAGATAACTTTAGTAATATTACTATTTTACTAATTTTCTAGTCTCCCCATCATTTAGTTATTGTGAAATTTAGCATAACTGGATTGTTGGCTTGTTTGTCTTTTAGATGTTCAGCATTGTTAAATTTTTGACTTATGGTTTTGGATGATCACTCACCACATCCCCGATCTTAATATCAGCATATCAACTTTCCCTTGACAAGTTCTATTTATATAAAATACTTGTTCTTGGTTGGAGTTTTCCCTCTGCTTTTCTTTTACTCGTCTGACAAATAACAGTAATTTTGAGAAAATTGCCTTCTTTAGTGAAAAAAAGTGTATGTTGATAAGTAGATAACGTATGTGCTGTTTGGGAACCTTTGTAGACATTGCAGAAGTGCATCCATTCTGTTATACATTTTGTCACTATTTGGGGTGGCCAAAACTATGTGTTAAATCTGTTCACCGATCTTTCTGCCTCACACACATGGACACGAGCATTTTGCACCTATAAGTGCCTAGCAATGTGTAGCATTGGGATATATTTCACAAGCATAAATAAGTCATGGTAAGAGAAAGAGGCAAATGTAGTTTTTCATTATGCAACAGAGTTGAGCTACATGCTGCATATAGATAGATTCTATATACAGTTAAAATTACTTCTTAAAATTATTTTATTGAATTAATGTCCATGTTGGGGTCAGATGTGGGATTTTTCCCTGAGTATGACATAGTTGGTTTTGATTTGAGCATTAGGACATTTCATTGTATTATCATCAGAACACTGGATGAAGTGGTTGGTTTATAGGTAGGGCTTTGTCATTCAAAATATGCTCCTTTTACACAGTAAAATCACATGCAGTTACGGGGGTATTTTACATTCAGAGACAGAGACTCTCATCTTAGTGAGTGGGAGAGCTGGGAGAATCACCTGGGCTGTTTACAGTCTGTCTCTGACTAAAGTTAAATTAAATCACTTTAAATAATAAGGTAGAGATTAATAAAATATTAAGATAACATCTATGTTATATGGTGAGTGTTATAATTACTCTTACAGTGCTTCTGTGTTTTCTGCAATGTCACATGTGTCAATGTATGTATTCCCCAGGGAGGTAATATAGGATACTCAGGAGAGAGAATATTAGCTTGTATCTAATAGATGAAACTGCTGCTGAGATGTATTTATGGTTTACTACAAATCACAACATTTTAATGCTCCATCTGAGATTAGGATTTAGGCGTTTTGATTCTAAATCTCTCAGGATATTTGTTATTATTATTATACAAAATTCACCATAATTTTAAATATCAGTGAAACTTGAACAATGGTTTCAGTGAATAAAAAAACATTGAAGACAAATAAAAGCAAATGCTAAAATAAGAAAAATGTCAAGAAATTGTTTTTCATATTTTATATTTTATGGCTCTATTCTCTAATTTAGAATGTGTGAATATGTTCTTATTTTATACTGGCCTATACAGCAAATGGGACTACATAGGAGTAGACTATAATGATCAATTCCACACTCTCTTCCTCCTTCTGCTTTCTGGATGCAGATGGCCATGAGGCCCTACTTAAGTGATGAAGGTATAAAGAAAAGCTGGACAGTGATTGCAAGAGTCAAGATGAAGAATGGAAGAATCAATGGAGCTACTATCAAATAGGGACACCTAGAGGGCTCTGGGGTGCTGGCAATGTTCTCTTTTAGATCTGCATGGTTGTTACAAGTTGTTGGTTTTATATACCGGTTGACGTACATTTTGTAGACATATATATTTAAATTTCACAATAAAATAAGATTAAAAACCTTCACTTATACCTCTACTTAAATTAAATATTAAACTAATCTATAAGCAAATACAGATTTGCATATAAAAGTCTATATGCAAATATAACAAGAATAAAAGCCCTGGTATACAGTCCTCCTAGTAGGGAAAGGCTCACCCAGAAGAGGCGAGCAGAGGTGGAGTAATGTACGGAGTAATTCAGAGCAGACGTGTCCAGGGTAGAAACCATTCCTTTCCTAGACTCAGTGAAGAGCTTCCACCAGTGTCTGTGGGAGGAGGAAAGTCAATGCACAATCCCATTGTATCCATTTGTCATAGGTTATATGTCAAAATTATTACTTAGGTGACTATAAAGATGGTATAGTTCTCATTCCACATTATATAATTTCACTTTCTTCACCCTTTCTACTTTCTTCACAATGTTTTTCTTTGAAGATCTTCAGGTGTCATTTTTGATATCTGTGATGAAGAAAATTGAAATATATAAATATGGATATATTTAGGCATGGAGAAAGTACTGTGCATCAGTTATCAAAGGAATTATAAAACACAGTGATTGAACCAGAACCAGATATCACAATTGTAATTCAAGTTTAGAGATGACTGAGCAATAAGTAAATTTCTGGTGAGTGCTAGGATATTGGGTTAGAGTATTCACATCTCACCTTCCTGGATAAGCGTTGTTCCTGGAAATCAGGATAGACCTGAGTCTGAAGGTAGAAGTCAGGCTGGCTCACATAAGTGAGGAGTGAATAAGTAGTTGAACCTTGGTCTCCACATGTATATATTCATAGGGGAATTACTGTGGGATTTATCTTTCTATAAATAGGTCACGGTAATGGGAAGTTGCCATGATTTGGGAATTTTTCAGCCTTTTCTCTTCTAATAAGCTTTCGATTTCCTTCTCACTCTCTTTTACTACTGCGGTTTATATAATGTACATATTGATCCGCTTGATAGTGTCCAATAAGTCCCTTAAACTTTCTTCACGATTTTTCATTCTTTTTTTGTTCTGCCTCTCTGACTGAACAATTTTCAGTAACCTTTTTTTCAAATTCAATTATCTTTTATTTGGTTAGATTTAGTTTGCTGTTGAACCCCTTTAGTAAATTTTTCAGTTAAGTTACTGTATTCTTCATTGCCATGGTCTCTATTTAGTATTTTTAAGTTTTCTGTCTCTTCGTTGGCAGTTTCACTTTGTTTTTGTATTTTTCTCTGACTACAGTCTACATCAATATGATAGGTATTTTGGATTCTCTGTTTGGTAAATCACTTATTTCCACTGAATTATGGTCACTTTGTGGAGATTTATCTTGTTCCTTTTTGGAATTTATTTTGGTGTGTTCTCATTTGCATGGACTCTCTGCATTAGTGTCTGCACATTAGACAAAAGAGTCACCTGTCCTTATCTTCATGGACTGACCTTGTGCTGGTTAAGATCCAGAGCAAAGAGCTTGTCTATAGAGACTCTAGAGGCCTCTCAACTTTTGTATTTGTCCAGCCCACTTTTTTCTATCTTATTGTCCCCCCAGGCATCCAGAGTAGGCCAGGTCACAACAGTATTGTAAAACAAGCAAGACTGAAGCCAATTCTTCAGGTCACCCTCATATAAACTGGGTCCTTCATGCATGGCGCAACTTCCTCTTTCACTAGGGAGGAGCTGGAGGAAACGGGTTTTCAATTGCCACCTCTGTACTGAGCCAGAGGGAGGGACTATGATGACTTCTAGCCCAAACCACCATCTTGGTTCTCTGTCACCCTGGGCAGCTAAACTATGCTGTGTCCCTTGTCCCTCAGCTTTCTGAGACAGGCTATACAGAAGATAGTCTTCTAGACAGCCCCTCAAAATTTGGGGGCATTGGATGCATAAGCACCTCTTTCCCTCCCCAGTGAGAAGCTAGGAAATAAAGGATTTTGATCCAGTCACAAGGTGCTGTGCAAAGATAAGTGTTATGACAAGAGGATAACTTGAGTTTCTCTGACAGTTTCAATATGACTGATTCACACTAGAACTGGGTGCAGGACCCCTTAACTAGTATCTTGAATTCTTACAAATGGTATCTGTACATGAACCATTTTTGAATCAACATGTTCATGAAGGTAGGAGGGTCCAGGGCTTCCTCTTAAACCTTCTTGCTGAATGGTAAATTGGAGTTTATTTTTGGCTCTTCCTTGGGACATGTACAATCCCTGTAGTGAAGGGAAAACTTGAGTAAAATTTTGGGTCCTTAAGGAACTAAAGATAGATCATGGTTCTGAATGTAATCACACTCCTCGATTGCTCTGTTACACCTAGAAACTGTTCTCTGGGGAAGAGACTGAGGAAGCCTTTGCCCTGTTTATAACCTCGTGCATTACATCATTACACTCCATTAAATTTTCTGTGTCTTTCCAAGTAGTAAAAATGGTAATAAGAAAGATTGTTTATATTTGTCTGATGCTTGGGAGGAGTGAAAGCCATAATCAGAAATTATGGTCTATACTTCTGAAAGATTTCCAAGGCAAATCAGAAATTACTTGTGGAGTGTGGCCTCTTAGAACAAAAGCAACCAGACTTCAGAGCCTGAAATTAAACTTCCACAACCATGGGGGTAATTATAATGATAAAGAATCACCAAGGTTTTCTGGCCTAAGAAGAGTGAGTTTTTGAATTCCATTTATATTAATGTTTCTCCCTTTGAGATGGAAGCCCAAGGATCTAAGATATGGTACTTTCTTTGCTGTATTTGCAGGCCTGAGCCTCAAGCAAAATTGATGAAAGTACCTCTTGAGGGGGCCACAAGAATGATCAGAGATATTATGGGCCTCGAAGGATGCATGATATCAGTCAATAAGTTCCCTCTCCGTGGATGGAACTCTCGTGCGTCTAGATTTATGGCTATTGCTGTGTGGCATGGGTCAGTAACTTAACCTCTCCAAGACTCTGGTCTCTTATTTTCGGATTAGAAACATTGCTTTCATTTCCACCCCAGCAATTCTAATCTGCATTCGTGGACAGCACCAGGTAGCTAGAGTCGCTGTCTCCAATATTACTGGTTAGGAGAAGGTTCAAGTGAGTGAAGAAATGCTGAGAAGAGAGCAGGATGATTCTGATTCAGGTACAAACTTCTCCCTTTTCCTTTGGTTTTCCCAGCAATATTATTGTATGGAAGCAGCAGCTTTCCCGCTGTAAGGTGAAGTTTTGATGCTCTTTGTTTTAATTTATCTCATAAAGATTCTTTTAAGGGGAAGTCCTTGTCACTCAGTTTCATAATAATCTTAAAGCAGCTTCTCTGGGTTGAGCCTGAGCTAATCTCAAGTCTTCCACTCCACACTCCACTCTTATGATAGGAGATATTGTAGGAAGAGTTGATTTGTTCTCTGTGTGACTTTTTCCTCCTGTGTCCACAGATTCCCTTAGAGAAGAAAGGCTGCTAGAAATGGTTCTTTTGTGGGAGAAGTCATTTTGATGGGATTAGCAGACCAGCCAGTTTTTCAACCCCCTTCTTCTTCCTGTTTCTAGTAATGCGTATGGTCACTGAGTTGGGAAACTTGGGCTTGGTAATTTAAATTTGGATGAATTCACACCTACATACTCCCATGTACTTTTTCCTCTTCAATTTGTCCTTCATAGATTTCTTTTATTCTTCTGTTCTTAACCCAGAATGTTGATTGACTTCATATCCAGGAAGAATATTATTTCCTACGTGAGGTGCATGACCCAGTTTTGTATTTTGACTTTTTTTGGTATTTCCAAATGCTATGTGCTGACATCAACTGCCTATCATGCAATGTGGCCATCTGTAAGCATCTTCTGTATAATGTTACCATATCTCCTAAAATGTGTTCCAGCTTCACGCTTAGTTCATCCTTGATGGCGTTTTCTGGTGCCATGGCCCACACTGGATGTATGCTGATACCGCCTTCTGTGAGGCAAACCCCAGTGTGACATTCTCCCTCTACTCCAACTCTCCTGCAAAGACGCCTATGTCAATGAGCTGGTTGTTTTTATTGTGGTGGGCATCTATGTCATGGTACCCAGTCCCACCATCTTTATCTCTTATGGTTTCATCCTCTCCAGCATCCTCCACATCAGCTCCATAGAGGGCAGGTCCAAAGTCTTTGGTACCCGCAGTTCCCACGTAATTGCTGTTTCTCTCTTCTTTGGATCATGCGTGTGTACATAACTCAAACCATCTTCTACTGTGTTTAGTGATGAGAGAAAAATCTCTTCTGTCTTTTACACCAGTATGGTTCCCATGATGAACCCTTTAGCTTCTAGCTTGAGGAATAAACATGTTACACTTACTCTGAGTAAAACCTTAGTAGGAGAAAGTTTTGATCAGAAACTGTATTAGGCTGTGCATGTGGTCACAGGTCAGAGAGTTTCTGTATGTTTAATTAAAATATTTCTAGCAGCAGCTTTTTTATCCTTTTTTTCCCTTAACATGGTGAAAGAAATTTGAGTCTTCTCTCACAATTTATTTCTAGTCGTTATAGAAGATGTCTTAATTTTTCCTCACCATTTCCACAATATCCTCTCTACCTTTTTTCCTGTTTAGTAATAACATTAAATAGGAAATTAGGTGCCGACCTGGTGGCATAGTGATTAAGTATGCATGCTGCGCTTCAGCGGCCCGGGGTTCTCAGGTTCTGATCCTGGTCACAGACCTGACACAGCTCATTAAGTCATGCTGTGGTGGTATCCCACATAAAATAAAGGAAGATTGGCAGAGATCTTAGCTCAGGGCCAATCTTCCTCACAAAAAAAGAAAGAAAAATAACAAAGAAATATATTATCTCTGTTTTATTTCATTGTAATTTTGAACTTAATTTTTCCTGTAGAAAAAGATGAATGGTCTTCAAATTACCAAATTAGGTAAGACTAGAGTGACATTGTATCAATGAGCGCTGTGCTTATGTGCTACTTGCTATTGGAAGCATGAATCACATACTCCGTTTCTACTCCCTTCTTTCCATTCCTCAATGAGCAAGAATATGTCTTCTTTAAACACCAGAGATTGAAGATTCTGTAAAGAATCTCAAGTATAATCCATTTTGTTTCTGTAAACATTATGTATCAACCTTCTTTTGGTAAAGAGTTTCCTTTTTAAATCTTTGTATAATCAAAGCAGCTCATAACTGGTTGACAAAATATATTTATTGTATGGATGGGAAAGTGAAATTAGAATGGTTAGTGATTTACTAAAAGTCATACATCTTCATAAAGAAAAGTCTAAAGTCTAATTCCTCTTCTACTCTTTGTAATTTGTGCACTTTATTCTATTCTTTTTGTTTCAGTAAGCATGCAATATTTGAAAACATTGCCAGTTTGAAAGTTGACGCTGCTTTGTTTTAGAGTAAAACATGAATTTCTCTCAGGGTGGGTATTAGTTTTGTTTTGGTTTTGGTTTTTTGTTTAGGAAAACAGTTTGATGGTTCTTTTGTTGGGAAAGAGGAGGGCTTACATTGCAGAGGTAAGCACACTGTGTTATGTATTTCATCGTGATTTGAGGTAGCCTGAAGAGTCGCTTAAATCTGGTCACTAATCTTTCATTTCATGAGCCTCAAAATTCTAATGAAACCTCTTTCATTTACAAACAAGATAAACTTTCTTTAAAGTTAATTTCTGTCTTCAACTAATTAGAAACAAACCAATAAAAGCAGTTTAAAAACAGTTTGTAATGATTTAGGGTGATTAACATTTTAAAAGAAGCAACCTAGCAGATAGTTAAGCAAATTAAGCACTTTTTAGTTAGCAATAAGCACTCTGTGTCCATCTATTTGGACTTTTGTCAAAAGGTAGGGAATCCAGTCAAGGTATTTTACATGCACAGCATAGTTATCCTTAGTGGTTTTTGTTCTTTTGTGTTATGTCAGTGGCTCTGACAAGTTTATGAGACAAACTATGATTCCATTCACATAGTCACAGCTGAGAGTCAAGCAAGTAAGGCATTGATTTTGCCTATGCCTGTGTACTAGGGCAAAGCTGTTTCTAAGCCAGTGTGAAAGCTTAGAGTTTCTAAGCTTAACAGAAAATGGTCCTCCTACTTAAGGCCCAGAAATACAATTCCTTGCTTACATGCTGAATTTACTTAATGTAAATTTTCTCTGAGCAAGCTGCCTTTGTTGCTCAGGATCAGATTTGGAATGAGCATGGTCAAGATGCACTGTGTTTAAGGGCTACTGAAAACTAGAAGTAAAATCAGTCTTGACTTCTATATCTCTTTAAGTTCTGGACTCCCAACTTTATTGAACCGTATTCTCCTCTCTTTTTTACACTGCCTCCCTACACAGACACAGACACACAGACACACAGACACACACACAGTGTCTTCAAGTCTTGTATTTTATGAGATCCCTGCCTAACGTTGATCGCATAATATCGAACCCACTTTTAATCTTTATATGCACATTCAGGTAGATGGTCCATGGTTGCAGCTCCAGAGAGGCAGGGCTTTGCAGAAAGCACTTGCTGAATCTGACCAGAGAATATGGTTACTGCTTCATTCGTACATTTGTTTGGTTAAAAAAAAAACAACCTATTTTACCTACTAAGTCCCTGACAATATGTGGCCATGTGATGTATGTGACAAACAAATACGGCAATGTAAGAATCTGATATAACGGTAGATTTTCAAATGAAATGTAATAGAGTTACATCCTACATGTGGATAGATTCTAAAATTGGTCTGATATGGTCACCATTACTTCTGAAAATTGATTGTTAACAAACGTCCAGGTTGGGTACAGACATAGTATTTTTCCCTAAGTCTGGCACAAGTGTTTTGTCTCTTGAACATTGAGACATTTCACTGGATATTCATCTGAGCACCAGATAAAGTAGTTGGTTTACACGCAGAATTTCTCACATAAATATGTACCTACAGACAGTAGAATGTCACTCAGTGTGGGAAGACTTAAATTCCGAGACAGAGACTCCCATCTTCTCGGTGAGTGGGAGGGCTGGTGAAATCACCTGGGGTGTTTAAAGTCTTTCTGACATCAAGTTGAAAAGACTCACTTAGAAAACAGAGACATACACAGAATTTTACTTCTGCTCTTAGGAGGAGTGTTGTGTTGCAGTTTTCTCTGCACTGTCACATCCGTCCCTCTGTGTGTACCTCAGGGAAGAACTGTGAGGTACATGGAGAAGGGGGATCTTGGTTCTCATCACATAGATGATGCTTAGAGATGTTCATGGCTTGTTCCAAATCACAATTTATAAGTGGCAGAGCTGAGACTAGGACTTGAGTATTTTGATTCTAAACCTACTAGTGTTTTTAAAAAATACTATTATGCAAAATTTACTATGTTAACCCCTGAACATCACCCCAGTGAAGTTAGAGTGCTGATTTGTACCAACTAATTACTGACACAAGGGGTAAAGTTCAACTCTCACTTTAGTGATAAAAGGAGCAGACCATTGATGTATGCAACATGTGGGGAAAACATTAATGGCCAATTCAGAGATTAATTATTTCATGATTTCATTTACTGTCCTCTAAAAGATTCAAATATAGAGATGTAGAACACGTTAGTGGTTGCCAGAAGACAGAGATGAAGGTGGGAGCCTATGGTGTGACTCTAAAGAGGTAATGTGAAGGAGTTCCTAAATGGTGGTGGAATAGTCCTGTATCCTAACAGTGGTGGTGGTTACGTGAATGTATACAAAGAGTCGAACTGAATAGATCTACACACACACACAGACACAAACAAACATATGCAATGCAAACACTCAATGCACATAAAACTATTGAAAGCTGAAAAATGTCTGTAGCCCTGAAGTCTAGTTAACGTTATTGTACCAATGTCAATTTCCTGGTTTTGTTATTATACTACAGCTGTTGAAGATATCACCATGGTAGGAAGCTGGGTGGAGTTCAAGGGACATGATACATTATTTTTGCAATTTTTGGGAATCTATACTCATTTCAAAATAAAATTTAGATGCCTTCTCACAAGCATAAGTAGAAATTAATACATACCTAGGAATTCTAAAGTCATGTTTTCTTGAAAAGAAATCCTACTAACAGCAATTTTTCTTACAGATTTGATTTTAATCTGTTAAATGCAAAGACATTGAGTCAGGACAAAACAAAGTAAATTTTCATGGAATAATGGACTGCTATATCAAACAACTTTTTTATTACAACAATAAACTC
Source organism: Equus quagga (assembly GCF_021613505.1). Taxonomy (NCBI): domain Eukaryota; kingdom Metazoa; phylum Chordata; class Mammalia; order Perissodactyla; family Equidae; genus Equus; species Equus quagga. The sequence continues at coordinate 72,344,865 of NC_060280.1, read as the reverse complement.
TGAAACCAATTTAAAAAGAATCCTTTTGCCGTATGTTTATAAAATATGCACAATGATAATTTAAAGGTACTCAAGATGTTAATAAAAGGGCGTAGTAAGTAAACTTTACTGAAATGTTCATAAATCCTTACTGAAACTTATATGTTACCTAGAATTATAATTAGTGAAATTGTCAATGATATTAATCATTAGTGTCTTTATAAGGGACAACAGAGGATCCTTTCACCCACGCCCTGGGGAATGTACAATCCTTGATGGGAAATGAAGATTTACTGTCACGATTAGGGTGTAAACACAGACACCAGTTTCTTCCCTGAAGAACTTGCCACCATGATAAAGTGCAAGGGGAAAGCTTCACCTGGATTTCTATTCAGGTCAAAAAGATCATGACTTAAGCAAATGCCAAGTGCTCTATGACATGGTAGCTCAAGCATAATGTCTGTGGCTTCCCTTTAAACTGTCTTAGTAAATTTATAGCTACAAGTTTTATCTACACCTCAGAGTGACTCCTGGAACACTCAGACTGTGAGATCTATGCTTTAATTTTTTTGCCAATAAAAGGAGAAAATGATTCTGTAACTACATCTGCTCAGCTTTGATATCTCCAAAACCAGTTCTTCCAGGACAGTGAAGGTGAAACTTGCAAGAAGTGTCAGCACTGAGTTCCTCAATGGAAAGAGAGTGAGTGAATCAAGTTTTTATTTTTCTCTCACTCTCTCAGATGCTGACAAATGAGGAAATGTATTTATATTGAATAACAAGAAACTCAAATGTATGAAGCTCTGACTCTGACTCTACTGTCTGCATTGTTCTCAACATACCTCTCTATGTTGGCTTCATCATCAGTCCAGTTGCGGGAAAGCTAAAGCAGTTCCATGTGACAGATCCAGAAAATGGCAACATCAGAAAAACAGATTTATTTTTTCTAAAAAAAAAATTATTTAAATATACTATACATAGAGAAAATTTTACATATCACAATAAATATACAGCTTGATACATTTCACAAAAATAATTTACTTAGAACTCAAAATAAATATGTTTCTCTATCATGCTCTCCTACAAAACCAAGGAAAGCACATTCACCCTCATGTCCAGCTGGAATGGAACTAAGGAAGGTAATGTGTGGAAACACAGGAGTGTATGGTTAATTATAAATCTGAGGCTGCCAAGGCTCTCCTCAATACCTGTTATCAATTACTGACTTCATGGAATCTTGTAGTAAAGCATCTGCAAGCCCTATAGACTGTGAGAGACTTCCTTTTAGAAAGCAGAATATCTGTACAGTCTCTGTCCTAGAGGAGTTCTCTCTTTCTTGATCATCATCACAGGAGAAGTGAGTTATCTAGGAGGGTATTGGAAACATGAGTAGGAACCAGGAAGTGAAGGATTAGGTGAAGGAGAGGGAGAGACGCAGGATACATCCCCAATACAGAAGCTCATCAGCAGAGAGTCTTGTTCCTCAGTAACTCCATTCCTCTATCTTCTAGTAAAGATAGGAGCAGCTGTTTGTCACAAGCAGCTCACACAACAAAAGACAGAGTGATTTACAGTCATGCAATGCATAAAAACGTTTCAAGCAATGACAGAGCGCATGTATGATGGTGGTCTCATAAGATTATTACTGTGTAGCCCAGGAGTGTAGTCAGCTATACCATCTAGATTTTTCTAAGTAGACTTGATGACGTTTGCATAATGATAACATTGCCTAAAGATGCGTTTCAAAGAACGTATCCCCAACAGGAAGTGATTCATGACTGATTTTGAAGGGTGCGTGGTAGTACACTCAGAACCTGTGAAACAATGGAGCATTTATTTGATTACTTCCAGTCTGAGTCCCCTTCTCATAAATGAGAGTTTGTAAGAACACAGCTGGGGTCTCCATTGATGAAATTTTCTTCTGTTCTCATAGATTCCCAAAGTTGAGAATGCTGGCTAGAAATGACTCCTTAGTGACTGACTTTTATTCTTGTTGGATTAACAGACCATCCAGAGCTCTAGAAAATCCATTTTAACCTGTTTCTAATGATTTGCATTGTCAGTATGGTGGGCACCCTTGGCTTGATCACTTTATTGGTCTAAATTCTCACCTCCACACCTCCACATGCTATTTTTTTTTTCAATCTATCCTTCATTGATCTCTGTTACCCTTCTGTTTTCACCCCCAAGATGCTGATGAACTTTTATTAAAGAGAATATATCCTACATCAAGTGCATATCTCAGCTGTTTTTCTTTCTCATTTTCCTCATCTCTGAATGGTATATGTTGACCTCAGTGGCCTATGATCACTATGTGGTCATATGTAATCCATTTCATATAAGGTCACCATGCCCCATCAGGTCTGTTTTGTGCTAACTTTTGCTGAATATATGATTGGATTTGTGGTGTCACTCCCCACACAGGGTGCATGCTTGACTAACCTTCTGCAAAGTCAATATCATCAATCATTATTTGTGTGACATCCTTCCTCTCTTCCAACTTTCTTTTACCAGCACCTATGTCAATAAGATAGTAGTTCACATTCTCATGGGAATTAATATCACTACCCAATTTTACCACCCTAGTTTCTTATATCTTTATCCTCAATAACAGTGTCCATATCAAATCCACTCAAGGGAGATCAAAACTTTCAGTACGTGTAGCTCCAACATCTTACTCTTTCTCTTTTTGGGGGGTCACCAGCACTCATGTTTCTTAAATAATCATCTCCTGGATCTATGGACCTGAGAAAATTTTCTTCTATTCTTTTTTTATAATAATGTCATAACCATGCTGAATCCCTTGCTCTACAGTTTGAGGAATAAGGATATCACAGTTACACTGAAGAAAGTACTGTTTAAAATCTAGAGGAGAAACATATTCAAATTCAGAGCAGCAATGATATAAGGAAATTCAATTTTTAATTTAATTTTATTGGTGTTTTTCAAGATTAGGTTTGTCCATAACCATGTTGCTTCCACAGACTGTTATGTGTGGTGTAATAGACTTGTCTTACTATTTCGCTTAAAGATGATCTTGTCTCATTTTTTCCCTTTGTATCTCTCACACCTCATACCTGTTTACTAAATAACGAGGATCATGTTTATAAAAGGAAAAAATTGTACATTTATGTTTTCCCCATCTTCTTTCCTGGGTTATTCCTAATATGGACAAATAAGTTTTCATAAGTCACTGAAAGTTAAAATTACAACCTGTTCACCTAAACACAGAAGTGCCAAATACTATAGAAACATTCTCATTCTTATCAATATTATTGCTGATATAGGCAACAGGATTTAATGAAATGTCTTCATTACAAACTGTATATCACTTAAACTATAATCAGATCCCTCTGATCTTTTCCTTTTGTTCTATTTTTTAACCAATTTTCTTTTTATATTCTGTCCTTTCTTGTTTCCTTAGACAATTGGAAAATCTGTACCATGTGCCACCTGTTTTTAAGAGCCTCTATCAGCCCAGTTCATTTAATGTTGAAGAGAATAAACATAACTCCACCTTTATTGCCAAGGAGCATTAACAGAGTATGATTAAAGGCATAATACACATGTATCTTAGGATCTCAATAAAGCGGGGTAACTGGTTTATTATAAAATGTGCATTCATTACTATCTAAAATGACATCTAACATTTTGAAAAAGAGCATGTAGTCCTTACTATAGAGTTTCTATTTAGCGCTTAAAGGAAAATATTGCACATTAAGTTAGAAGAAACATGTTAAACATTGTTTTACTTATCTAATGAGGTTTATCATAAAAACGATGTATATTAATGATAAACTATATTTCTAGCATATTTTGTGAGCATCTTTAAATCTCTGTCTCTGTTCATTTGGGTTGCTGTAACAAAATACCACAGCCTCGGTGACTTATAGACAGCAAAAATTTATTTCTCACAGTCTTGAGAGTGGAAGTCCAAGATCAGGGTGTCAGCATGAATGGATGAGGGCCTTCTTCTGAGTCACCCACTTCTCATTATAGGCTCACATGGTGGAAGGGGTCAGTAATCCCTGTGGAGACTCTTTTATAAAGCAATAATCCCATTCACGAAGGTTCCATCTTCATGAATCCTAAAGGCCCCACCACCTAACATCATCATCTATGGGGGTTAGGATTCAAAATTTGACCATAGCACCTTGTCTCATCAATAAGATAATAAGCATATGTAAAGCAGATGATGTTTTCTATGATTTCCTTATTTCTCAAATGCTTTTCCCATTTAGAATGTCAGACATATTTGGAAGGTGAGAAATTCTTGTTGAATAGTCTTATCTTGTTCAAATAACAATGACAGTAAATTTTATTGTTGTAAGTAATAATTAACAAAATATAATACTAAATAACAAGAATAATAAATAAATAAATAAGTGATAAAGAACTTTGGAGTACAACTCAGTTTTGGAGGGATGGACTGTAGTAGCCATAGATGTGCTGTTCAACTCCCTTTCAAGAGAACCAGCTATGAGGAGCATCATTAACGAAAGTCTGTAGCTGATACTTCTTTGGATCCAACATTGTGTTCAAACAGAGACCATGCTTACTCTGAGATGTCCCCAGTCAATGGCTTAGCAGTGTTGTCAAAGAAGACCTGGCCAATTTCTGTGTAACATGGGTTTCTTCTGATATAGGATCTTTGCTTAGGAACTTCCTATCAATCTGACTAAGAATTTTTAGACCTGCACTGTGGTCCGGGCCTCTACTTCAGCAGTCAAAGTACAGGTCAGAGGGCACCTCCAAATTCTCCATTAACTCACGCACAAATCCCATAGAACTTCTCCTCTGAGATTCTAGAATTTCTGTAGCCTCTCCCTCTTTCTATTTGTTCCACCAGTCCTGGGAGTGGTAGATATTTTCTGGAGCTTATTAGTCTTTATATTTTCAGGTGACAACTTTTGCTGTTTCCTTCTTGCAATATCTGTAGAAGCAATTCTCTGTTTTAAATATCATCTGTAGGAAGCACATAGTATGCCATTTATTATTATGATTAGACCTTGTCTGATATAGGAAACACATTTTAACTGATTTTGATGGACTGACTTGCCCACTTCACAAGACATAATCCTGTCAAATTTGCATATGTCAAATCTTGATGACAGTGATTAGACACAAATAATTTGAATATAATCTTTCCCACCAAAATTATTTTTAACGAACTTATTTTTCCCCTTAGAGTTGCTGAATTGTAAGATTAAATCTAGGGGTTCTGGTAGTCCTGTTTTCATTATATGGGAAAAGCCCATTTGAAATTAAAACCTAGTAGAACTGACAAGGACAAAAACTGGGAAGGAAGGCACACTCCCATGAATGTTTGACCTTGTCTAGCCAAATAAGAAGCCACGTACATCATGACTGATCAGTTTCATACACGTTTTCAGTATAGGCTATTTTATCTAGGCAAGTTAGACTTGGATTCCTATCACTTACATTGAAAGAGTCACTTTAATAGAAAGAATCCTGAATGATATACCCTGTACAAAACTGTGTCATAGAACATATGACACAAGTCTGCATAGTGTAGTGATTAAATAAATCAATTTTGAATTCATACATACTTAAGTATGAATCTTACTCTGACAGTAGCTGTTTTCGCTTTGTATCCTCCAATTAATCCCTCTCACCTTTAGGTTTTTGATATATGGAACAAAGATGTCTGATTTAGAGGGTGGTTGTAAGGGCAGCCTGGGGGAATGTGCACAAAGAATTTATCACTGTGATTGGCTCACAAGTAATAGTGGTACAAATCTCAGTTTCTTTGGTTCTCTCCCTAATTACACTGAGAAATCATACGGGCACTGCCTATATCTCATTCTGTGAGTGTTCACTGCGTCTTGTAGTCTAAAGGCTCAATAAATGTTCATTGGATGAAATGAACCAGTAAAATCTCTAAAACAAAGAGATAATCTATTGATGGAGTCTTAGGCCTCATCCACCATGTACTCTGACTAGAATAAAATTACTCAAGACCTGGAGCTTTTACTGCCAGGCTCCAGGTTCCAGCTGATTTAGTGTGTTCCTTGGTGTCATCCTAGAAATAAAGCAGAGAACTCTAGTTAAAAAAGAAAAACTTAATGTAGGCAACTTGTCTCTATTTGTTTCTGAAACTCACTAATATGATAGAAAAAAGATTAAAATATGGCATTACTCATAAGGACAGAAAGAAGAAAGAAACAAACACATACTCACAAACAACCATGAAATTTTGGCAGCTAGAAAGTAGATAAATGAGCATTATTTGAAATGGCAAGATACTGGCCCTAATATCAGTTCCCCTACATTGAACCCAGGATATATGGGGTTAAAACTGAAAGCACTCATCCCCTTGCCCTGCTTCTTCAGTTACACTCATATGTAAATACCTATTTCTTTAACCTTTGACTTCCTGAGGTTTACAACCAAATAGAAGTTTCAAATTGTTACAGCCCAGGTGGCTTCACGCTGGGCTTACACTAAAGTTTTGGCTAATCACAGGTCTTTGAATATTATTACGGGAAAACTGAAGTCCAGAGAATATCAAAAAACTTAAATTTTCCAGGTCACCAACTCCTCAGCTTCCTGACACTGGAGTCCACCATCTACCACGGAGGTAGACAGGCAAGGATACCCACATGCAGAATCCCTTATTTCCTCCTCCTCATTCCTTAAAGCAACCTTACAATGCCAAACACAGGCTGGTGGGAAAATTGCTGACCAGCAAGGGCACATGGCCCCTCCCCTACCTAAAACTCAAATAAAAACCCTTACTTATAGCTTTTCATGGAGTTTAGGATTACAGCATTAGCTACCCATTTTCCTTGCTCAGTACTTCACAATAAAATGCCTACATTCTTAATCTACACCTGGTATCAGAGATGGGCTTGCTGCACAATGGGTGAGCAAACTCACTTCAGGTTCAATATCAGGCATACTCATAATATCTGACATTAACATAGAACTGTGGAAGCCAAGAAGACAACTGGCTATACCATATTATCTCTCATATATCATGAATTTTGTGGTAACAGGCATCCTTAGAAGACATCATGAAGGTGAAGACAGAACAAATGGAATGCTTAAAAGTCTGTTTAAGAAGGGGGCTGGCCCCGTGGCCGAGTGGTTAAGTTCGCGCGCTCCGCTGCAGGCGGCCCAGTGTTTCGTTGGTTCGAATCCTGGGCGCGGACATGGCACTGCTCATCAAACCACGCTGAGGCAGTGTCCCACATGCCACAACTACAAGGACCCACAACGAAGAATATACAGCTATGTACCGGGGGGCTTTGGGGAGAAAAAGAAAAAATAAATAAATAAAATCTTTAAAAAAAAAAAAAAAAAAGTCTGTTTAAGAAGTAATTGGATCTTCAGATCTCCTCTACCTCTCCATGCAGCCAGATGACTGCCTCCATTATCATCCAATAAAAGACTAGAGATTTACCCGTAAAGAAAGTAAAACAGAGTCTCTTAGTTTGGAGACTATATGCGCATTTGAGGGAGAGTTTTACCGTCCTGAAAACAAGGTGAGAAAGTAGAAGTTTTCACCTAATGAATGTTGATGTCATTAACCTTCTTCCTCTTCTCAGTTCAGAGAATGTTGAAGGCTAGGATTATATCCTGAAGGAATATTGCAAGATTTTTTTGGGGGGGTATTCAAATAAGCACATGATAAAAGACCTATTCATATTACCAATAAGAGTTGCTCATTGAAATAGGACGTTATACATGAAGCCCACAGTTGGCAAGCACAAAGCTCTTACTTGGAGATGCTAGTTAACTTTTTAGAAACTCACTCCTAAATGTCACTATATGGACAAGTATGCTGAGACACTTACAAAGGAATTCTGATATAAAATATGCAAAGTGAACAAACAGAAATAATTTGAAGGAAAGAGACAATTCAGAAGAAGAAAACTTCCGAAAACATTATAACGGACCAAAACATACCCTTGAATATTAGAGGTTATAGCAAAAAGAAAAAAAAATTACAGAAGTCCTGGAAGAACAGGTTTAAATTATCCCCAGAAAGTAGAGTAAAAGGATGGAAGATAGAAGAGAAAATGCAGCACAAAAAGAGGAAATTCAGGACTTCAGCACCTGAATAATAAAAGTTCCAGAAGGATGACAGAAAGTGCAATGAGGATGAAATAATAATGTATATAATTTAAGAAATATTTTCTAGAACTGAAGGACTTGATTTTCCTGAGTGGACTGAATTAATGCTCTTCTTAATCTATAATCAGACACATATCAAGATACAATATTGTGGGGGCTGGCCCCGTGGCCGAGTGGTTAAGTTCGTACACTCCACTGCAGGTGGCCCAGTGTTTCGTTGGTTCAAATCCTGGGCACAGACATGGCACTGCTCATCAAACCATGCTGAGGCAGCATCCCACATGCCACAGCTAGAAGGACCCACAACGAAGAATATACAACTATGTACCCAGGATCTTTGGGGACAAAAAGGAAAAAAAAAATCTTAAAAAAAAAAACAATATTGTGAATGTTCAAACCAATGGAACCAAATATAAGATATTAAAAGATTCCAAAATGGAGAGAAAGTAGCCAGTTTTGATAAAAAATTATTAAGATTCAGGGAGGTAGTGAGCTTCTAAAGATTGGATAATTGCTACCAAAGTTTTGAGGTAAAGTGACTTATAAATTAGTTGTTTATTCCCATTCAAATGGCTGATATATAAGAAGATAAAATAATGCATGCAAGACATGCAAGATCAGTAAAATTTGCATTACATGGATCTTTTTCAAGAAAACAAGGCAGTATGTCTTGTACCAAAATGAATAAGAAAACCATCAAATAGGGGGATATGTTATTGAGGAAAAAGAGGATCCAGCACATGATAGAGACAAGGGAATCTCTATTACCATCATAAAGGTAGAGAGTCATTTGAGAGGCATTTATAGCAGAATTCCAGGCTATACATATAGATGAATAATCTCAAATATGGATGATTTTACCACCCAAGGTATGCATGACAATGTCTGGAGAACATTTTGATTTTCACAACTAGTGAAGGGGGGCTACTACTGGAATCTAATGAATAGAGGCCAGGGATGCTCCGTATCCTGTAATACACGAGACAACCCCACAACATAGAATTATCTAGTCCAAAACTAGTGTAACTTAAGAGGCCCATCCCCACTCTCTTAACCATTTAGTGACATCTATCTATGGAGATAAAATCCACAAGCATAGACAGTGCTAAAAACTATGATTTAGTATTTTACTAATGCAATCCCAGAGGCTCTAGGAAAGTATTAGAAATGGCAAGTGATAAAACCCCAGGCATTCCTCTTTTAGAACTCTGCATAGCCTTCAGGGGATTATGAAGAAAGTGGCAAAGGTGAACACTTATTCCCCTGCAGTAGGGATTAGGAATTCCTGTTGTGAAACTATAAATTGAGTAGAACATTGAGTCTCGAAGGAGCAAAAGTTGGGTCTATGACACAGGATATAAACACAGGCTCAGTAATTTCCACCCTCAGTGGGCTCATTTAACTTGTAAGGAAATCATGAGGGAGACAATAATTTTCTGGGTTCTATTCAATTTTCCCAGAACTATAGGGTATGGAATAGATTCTCATTGGAGTTAACTGATTGCTGTGGAGGTCATATAAGCTTGTTTGCCTCCTTCAAAATGAAGAGGACTTTCTGGGGAAATTCTCAAGTAGAAATCATGCACTGCTTCCCAGAATACCTCTTTTAACATGTCAAAGACTGAGCAGACTTCTGATGTATATGGTCTCCTTCATTGTCTTTAACGCCCTCAGGACTGTAGGGTAAGTCCTGTAGGGGACTTAAGATCCCACAGCAGTGAGGACTCCAGGAAAAGGAAGGTGAGGGTAGAATAACCTTTGTCTTGCTAATTTCCTTTCAAACCCCAACTGCAAAAATCAAGGTTCTGGGGAACACCATCTATTTATTTCTCTTTTCAGCCTTGATCCTTAATGGAGACTGGGGAGAAAGGCGGAAATGATGTGTAAAGACATTGGCAGTCTTTCACTTTCTTTCTAGACAAAAACAAACAACATAAGAAGTGATATAGGAGGAAATGAGGAATCATTAGGAAAATCATAGGAAGTCTTACTCCTTACATGCCTTTCTGTGTGTCCTCAGACAGCCTCGAGCTTGTAAATCAACAGATCCAGCTCTTCCTTTGGAGACAAAGAGTGAGAGTCACCTTCTATGCCTGTTCCTACAGATCATACCTGTGAAGTGAATGGCTGTGGAAAATGACTCCTTTGTGACTGACTTTATCCTAATGGGTTTCAAAGACCAACCTGAACTCCAGCTGCCCCTGTTTTTTCTGTTTCTGGTGAACTATGTGGTCACAGTGGTGGGTAATTGGAGCTTAATTAATCTAATATGTCTGAATTCACACCTTCATACCCCCATGTACTTTTTCCTCTTCAATCTATCCTTTATTGATATCTGTTATTCATCTGTGTTTACACCCAAAATGCTAACTGGTTTTATTTCAGAGAGTAACTTCATCTCCTTTACAGGATGCATGACTCAGCTATTTTTCTTCGCTTTTTTGCCAATGCTGAGTGCTATGTGTTGACAGCCATGGCCTATGATCGCTATGTGGCCATCTGTAAACCCCTGCTGTACATGGCCACCATGTCCCCTCAGATGTGTTCTACGCTGATGTCTGGTTCATATGTGATGGGGTTTGCCGGTGCCATGGTGCACACAGGGTGTATGATGAGGCTGATCTTTTGTGATTCCAACATCATCAACCATTACATGTGTGACATCTTCCCTCTCCTCCAGCTCCCCTGTAGCAGCGCCTATGCGAATGAGCTTGTGATGTCTGGTATTGTGGGCACAGTTGTTGTAGTATCTGGCCTCATTATCTTTATTTCTTATGTTTTGATTATTTTCAACATCCTTCACATCTCATCAACTGAAGGTTGGTTCAAAGTCTTCAGCACTTGTGGCTCCCACATAATAACGGTCAGTTTATTCTATGTATGTGGGTTGCTCACTCATGTCAAATCATCACCTGCTGGGTCTGTGGGCCAGGGAAAATTTTTCTCAGTGTTTTGCACCAATGTGGTGCCCATGCTGAACCCTCTCATTTATAGCCTCAGGAACAAGGATGTCAAACTTGCTATGAAGGAAACTCTGAAGAGAATTATAAACTGAGCGGAACCATCTGTTCCCCCTTTTCTGTGTTGTTTGCCTCTTCTTGCTCTGCCTCAACTTCTTCCTTTTGTTCTTTTTTCATTCTCTTCAGTTGTCTTTCTAAAGTTTTCTTGGTAGTATTTCTGCTCTAATATCTTTGCTTCTCTTGCCACATAATGTAACTCTATGGGCTTACTCTTGGATACAAGAGTCATCCTCAGTGTTTAGTTGACTCTATACCAGTTGGAGACAATGAGCTGAGAAGCTTTCTTATCTACAGATCACACTACCTACTATTTTTTTTTTTGGTAGTATGTAAGGCATGGTAAGCCATGAGTGGCATGCTGTCTGACCATTTAATTTCTTTCTTGCTTTCTTTGAAACAATTATATAGACTCCTTTTCTGTTTCAAGGGTTTTATTAGTTGTAATTGCATTAAAACAGAGAAGGAATAACAAAATTGAGGACATGGTAGAGTTATAAAATACTCCTGAATATTTCAGCGTTATTTTTTAATTTTTTTTTTAAGATTGGCACCTGAGCTAACAACTGTTGCCAATCTTCCTTTTTTTTTCCCCTGCTTTTCCTCCCTTAATCCCCCCAATGCATAGTTGTATATTTTACTTGTGGGTCCTTCTAGTTGTGGCATTCAGTGTTATTTTTAGTAGTGCTTCTTGTTTTGGATTTTCCATCTCACATATGTAAAGGAATTGAAGAACTTGTTGAACCAAGGATTTTTCTTTTATTCTTGAGGATGCTTGAGAAAGAATGAGCCACACTATTCTGCCCACCTTTCTCAATCCCCTCCAATAATGATTGCCTCTATTTATTGCATTGATCTATTGATATTTTGTCATGAATAGAATTGAAATTGTCACCAACTTGTCTTTGTATCTGTGGATTGTGATTGTGATTAAAAGTTACACAATAATATTCTTGGCTACAGAATAGGGTGCCACATGTAATGTCAAGATTCTTTGTTTTCCTAACTCTGTCATAAGGGTTCTCCTGTGCAGAAGAAGATCTGTTTTCCAGCTTTCAAAATACAAAAATATATGACAGAAACCTTGTCCTATTGGGATTATTCTTTCAGTATGTGAATATGACTCCTCCATTTTGTCTCTTAGAATAAAGATTAAATCTGTGATCCATACAGTGTGCCACAGTTTTTACAAATCCTTTTAAAAAATAATTTTCCTTATTGCGTTCTTTAGATAAGGAAATAGTTATGTGACTTGCTCGAGATCACACAGTTAATGATGCAGAGACCAGTTTTTGAAACTACTGTTCATCCCGCAAAGAAATGGAAGAAAAGACAGAATTTTGAAGGAAGAGAGATTAATTATGAAGATTTGCTTCAGAATGAGGTTGATAGTGGGAGTTTTCGTGGGAATGTTGGCCTCAGCTAAGATGCCTGTTGCAGAGAAATGGTCGACAAGGTGTGATGCCAAACTAGAAAAATGCACCTGCCCCTAGAGCAGTTTGATTTAAGGTGGGGTAGACAAGATAAATTACACTGAAATATTTTATCGCAATGTTTGTATAATAGTGACCATTTCCTGGCATAGTGAGACTGAGGAGTTTGGGGACAAGCCTCCCTCATGAGGCATGTCACAATTTTCATTGTAGTACATTTGCTTTAAGAAGCCTATTAAATATTGTGCTATCAGTTGTAAACAAAAAAAAAAGTTGCTATTACTAGAAAATCAATAGAAAACAAGACTCTACAACTTTTTCTTAATTTTGTGTGTTACACACAAGATAAACTGTCCACTGTCCATTACCACTCTCAGTAAGTTTAGGGCAAGACGTCCCTCAGAGGATATATCCCTGTCTGGGGATGTAGTTAATTGTCTCTGTAATTTTTATGGTTATGCAAAGATACCGTTAGTTTTGGAAAGTTCTAAAGCATCAGTTTATAAGAATAGCCTTATGAGATAACTGTTCCAGTTAAGAACTTCACTTAAATCTGATTAAAATTACTGCTTTAGAGCAGATAATCAGCTAATAATATTTATTATAATACTTATCTTACTGCCACAATTTTGTTTAAAACTTTTATTCCACAAGTAGAATTTGAATACCTAGTATCTACTTCTATCCTTCTTTTGTCTATATCCACTAAAGTGCTTGGTTAAACAGATAGCTTAAAACTGTTTGGTTTGACTTTTACTCTAAAAGACATGTGTTTAGAAGTTCACATGCTATAATAAAGACATAGGATAAGATACATAATATACGTGTCTATAAATCCTTGGTACTTAAACAAAAGAGTAAAATGTGAATCACAGGCATTTCATACAACTTGTGGTCTGAGTATTATATGCGGGCATCAGCACTCCCTGGTGGAGCCTGAATCAGCAGACAGCCTGGCTCGATTCTGTGAATTCAACAGTCTCATTTTACAGATAGAATTTCTTGTGCTGACCTGTCAAATTTAATTGACTTACTTTATAATTAAATAAACCTTTTATAATATGTATAAGTAAAATTGTTTAAATCCAAGCCTAGTGTTTTTTAAATTATTACAATTTAATTAATAAAATAAGAAAACAATGTAAAATAATTTCAGAATGCGTAAGCTTATTTTACAACTATTGCATGTTTGGAAATTTTGTATGTGTAATTTGGTGAATTTCTTAAAGACATGGATATTGTCACCTACATCTTTCTTATTCTACGATATTTACTCCACAAACAATTTAAATCCAAAAAAATTTGATTTAGTTACATTCAAACCATATTAACACATGTTGAAATCATATCAAATGTATAAACTTAATTACATTATTTATAATTTGCCTTAAGTACGATAAATAACATTAACTTGAAATGGAAATATCCCACAGTTTAACTTTGAAGGAAAAAACATGATGTTAGAAATTTTAGAAATGTATTATTTTGGTGCTCATGGAATGGTGCCTGTTTATCAACCAAGTTCCTTTCATCACCTAAAGGAATTGAAACGTTATTATGTCTTTGATTTGCCATAGAACAGAGGCTGAATCACTAATGGAAAAGTTTTTAGATCCTTTTATTCAAAATTCTCATTCTTTCTCCTTCAATAATAAAAATTGGGACAGAGTTTTCTAACCACTGCATAGCAGACAGCATGGCAAATGGATCACAGGATAAGGTACAGAACCCAAGCCCGTGAAATTTGGCCTTGTCCAGTTGGGCTTTCAGCTTGAGTGCTCTAACTGATTGTAGTCTAGAAAGGGGCTCCTGGGAGGTCAAGAGTAAAGGAGGTTTGATGTGATCACTCCCATGTCTTTGGCAAGCAGCAAGAACAATGAGACAAAATGGCACTCACTGCTCCATTTAAAAAGCCCAACTGAAGAGGTGCTCCACCACCTTGTCACCAGCTACAGCAGCCATGTGCAGAGGGAACAATGCCCATTGTGGACAAGAAGCCCATGGGGATGCTGGAGGAGTGTGTATTTCAGGTGCTCAAGGGGTAAAGTGGTCACCCATCCATCTGCAGTCTGTGGTGATGTGAGGCCAGGGATTGAATCCTGAATCTTTTCCAGGCAGAAGACTCAGTCTCTGTCTCCTCATTTCCTATACTTTGTCCATTTCCAGCTATGTATCCTCTTAGTAACATCTAAGCTGGTATGATTGCTCTAAGAATGTGCAAACCTTCTGCAAATTAGGGCTTCTTTGTTATTTTGAAGTATTTAAAAGGAAAAAGTGAAATTGATTCTAAGTTGGTTTTACATTAAATTTATCAATGAAAGAAAAAAGCTGTTACAGGGTTTGAATAATTTCAATTGTATATTTTGGGATTGTTTAAAAAATGATTTAAATCTCTGTTTCATTCTTTCACTCAATATATTTTGCTGTGGTCATTGAAAATGGTTATGGTTATACGGGGCTGGCCCCGTGGCCGAGTGGTTAAGTTCGCGCGATCCGCTGCAAGCGGCCCAGTGTTTCGTTAGTTCTAATCCTGGGCGCGGACATGGCACTGCTCATCAGACCACGCTGAGGCAGCGTCCCACATGCCACAACTAGAAGAACCCACAACGAAGAATACACAACTATGTACCCGGGGGCTTTGGGGAGAAAAAGGAAAAAATAAAAAAAAAATCTTAACAACAAAAAAAATGGTTATGGTTATAATTATTAAGAGTCTTTGATTGTAATGGCTGTTTAATTCACAAAACAGGATAGAAAAAAATATGTTCCAGAAGGAAGCAAACATTTTGATTAAGGATTATGAAAATATTTTAATGAAAATGCTATCTAATAAAATAATAATAATTCTGTTTTAATTATAAGTCTATTTTGAGTTTTAAATAATTACATTACTATGGCATATATTGAAAACACTTCTTTTTCTTATTTTACCATCGAACATACCATGTACTGAAAAGATCACAGAACATTCATTTATAGTATAATAAATAATAAAAAAAAATCAATGTAATCTCTACCCAGGTAATAAAATATTGTCAGAGTAGTTTACTCAGTATTTATAGATGTATTTTTCCCCAAGTTGGTGTTTAGATCCTTAAAACCTAGATCAGGGGCCAGCCTGGTGGCACAGTGGTTAAGTTCGCACATTCTGCTTTGGTGGCCTGGGGTTCGCCAGTTGGCATCCCAGGTGCGGACGTGGCACTGCTTGGCAAGCCATGCTGTGGCAGGCGTCCCACATATAAAGTAGAGGAAGATGGCTGTGGATGTTGGTTCAGGTCCAGTCTTCCTCAGCAAAAAGAGGAGGATTGGTGGCAGATGTTAGCTCAGGGCTACTATGTACTCTGCACTATAGATAGCATAACAATATATTTAGAAAATCATTTATGGAATGCCTACTATGTACTCTGCACTATATATAGCATGATGAGAAAAGCAGTAAAACAGATAGAAGAGACATTTGTCCTTATGGAACTTATAGTTTCTAGAGGAATGCAGAATTAAGGGGCAAAAATGTCTAATAAGTGTTAGAATGGAGAATATATTGGAAGCTTTGAGAACGCAAATGATGACAGCTGACTTTGATTGACTGTTTACCACATACCAAGCACTGTTCGACTCATTTTACCTACACTCTTTCATTCAATCATCATAACAATCCACTGAAACAGAAATTATTTTTACCATTCCTATTTCACAAAGATGAAGCAGAGGAAGAAAGATTAAGTAATTTGATCAAGGTATTATCGTTAGTTTGAGTGGAGGTAGGATTCACACACACACTCTCTAACTCCATAGCCCCTATTCCTTTTACAATGAGAAGAAATAAAGATCTCAGTTATTGAAATGTTACATATAAGATCCCTGCAGAATAGTCAGGTAGAAATTTCTGGTAGGTTTTAAAATTTTTGACTCTAGAAGGGATACAAGACATTTAAATTATCTCAGAGATAGCCCTTGGACAAAAAATGGTTGGAGTGAGATACTGCAATTCTTGAAAAATTACAGAAAAAGAAATGAAGAATCCTGGAGATAGAACCATTGCAGAGAACTTTTCATTTAGGATAAGAGAAGAAAGAGGAAAAGGAACAATTCAATATATTTTCTTTAGAGAAGAAGACGAGAGGGAGACAGGAATTTATTTTAGGTCTGTCTTGGGAGATTTATAATCTCTGGATTGACAGGAAAACTTGAGTAAAATATTGAGTCCATAAGGAATTAAAGAGAGATCATAGTTTAGGATGTAAAAACAATCCCCTTAATTCCCTTTTACACATAGAATCTATTCCCTGGGGAAGAGACTGAGGAAGCTTTACTCTGTTTATAACCAACTGCATTCTATCATTAAACTCACATTCATTCATCTGCATCTTTTCAAGTGGGAAGCGCTACAATAGTAAAAAGTTTTTATTTTTCCCTCCAGCTTGAAAGGTCTCAAAGTCACATTCAGAAATTGTTCTCTGTGGTTCAGAAATATTTCCTGAGCATATATGAAATTACATCTATTGCAATATCCTCAGAGTCAAAGTATCCAAAGCTTCAGAGCTTGAAATTGCCCTTCCAGGACCACAGGAGTAAATAATAATGATGAGGAAGCACTAAGATTTTCTGGCCTAAGGGTGATGAGTTTCTAAATTCTATTTTTATGAATGTCCCTTTATTAGTGAGATGAAATTTCAAAGATCTAAGATTTGACACTTTCTTTCCCATTTTGTGCAATTCTGAGACTTAAGTGAAACTGGAGGAAGAATCTGTTTCATGGGAGAGCAGAGAATGTTCAAAGACATTAAGGGGCTCAGAGGGTGCAGTTTCTCAGTCAGTGAGTTCCCTCTCCATGGATGGAACCCTAACACTTCTGCATTTATGGCTTTTACTCTTTGACATGGGACAGTAACTTAACTTCTCCTAGACTCTGGTTCCTTTGTCTTGAATTAGAAACAAGGTTCTTGGTTCCCACCCACCAAGTCTAATTTGCATTAGAAGCCAGCACCAGGTTGTTGGAGTTCTTGCTTCCAATTTTACTAGAGAAGGGATATTTACTCCAATTATGTGGTGAATGAAGAAATGATAAGGGTAGGACAATTCTGTTCTGATCCAACCCTCTTCTCCTTTCTCCCTTGTTTTTTTCAGCAGTCAGGTTTATATATTGCAACAATGGCCTCCCTTCTATAAGATAAATTGATGCCTTTTGGTATATTTGCTGATAATGGATCTAACAAAAGGAAAATGAGTATCACTCAATGCCATGATAATGATAAAGGCAGACGTTTTGGGTCCAGATTGGGCTGGTAACAGATATTCCCAGCATATATCCCCTTTTGTACAACCAAATATCATGGGAAGGGCTGGATTTTCCTCTAACGTAATCCTTTTTTCTCTTGAAAAACTCTTGGAGAAGAACGTCCCCTAGAAATGGCTCCTTTGTGATGGAATTCATTCTATTGGGATTAACAGACCAAGCAGATCTCCAGCTCCCACGGTTCTTCCTGTTTCTAATAATCAATATGGACACTGTGTTTGGAAATACGGGTTTGATAACTCTAATTGGGCTGGATTCACACATACGCACCCCATGTACTTTTTTCCATTTGATTTTTCTTTAATAGACCTCTCTTATCCTACCGCGATTACTCCGGAAATGCTGATTAACTTCATATCAAAGAATATTGTCTCATACAATGAGTGTATGACCCAGCTTTACTTTTTCTCTTTCTTTGCTACTTCTGAATGCCTTGTGCTGGCATCCATGACCTCTGATCGCTATGTGGCCATCTGCAAACCTCTTTTGTACAACACTGCCATGTCTGCTAAAGTGTGTTCCAGCCTCATGCTTTGCTCATACTTGACGGCATTTTCTGGTACTATGGGCCACACTGGATGCAAGCAGATACTACCTTCTGTGATGCAAACACCATCAACCATTATTTCTGTGAAATCTTCCCTCTTCTCTAGCTCTCCTGCATGAGCACCTACATCAATGAGCTAGTAATTTTCATTGTTTCCAGCATATATGGTGCTGTGCCCAGTCTCACCATCTTTATCTCTTATGGTTTCAACATCTCCAGTATCCTCTACATCAGCTCCATGGAGGGCAGGTTTAAAGCCCTCAGTACCTGCAGTTCCCATATAATTGCCATTTCTCTCTTCTTAGGATCAGGTGTATGCCTGTATCTGAAACCTTCTTCTGCTGGGTCTATGGATGAGGGAAAAACCTCCTCTGTCTTTTATACCAATGTGGTCCCCACAATGAATCCTTTAATCTGCAGTTTGAGGAATAAAGATGTTAAAATTGCTCTGAGAAAAACCCTGACTAGGAGAAAATTTTGATCAGAAAGAGTGTCTCTGCAAGTGTGGTTATAGGACTCATGGATTCTGTTTGTTTCCTTACAACAGTTTAAGTGGAAGCCTTCTTATCCTGTATATCTGTCACCATAGCAACGGAAATTTGCGTCTTCTCTCAATTTATTTCCGAGTATTAATAGTGGATCTTCCTTCTTCACCATTTCACAATTTCTTCTCTTTTTCACCATTTTACCTGTTTAAGAATGACATTAAAGAGTAAATTTATCTCTGTGTTTTCTGTTTCATTATGGAGTTTCTTTTTCTCTCCTGGAAAAAGTTAAGTGGTTCTGCAAATGATCAAGTAACACTAGAGTGACATTTGCCGTTGGGGCCTTTCTATCTGCCACTTATAATGTGCTATTGGAATCAGTAATCAGATGCTATGTTTCTACTCTTGTCTTTTCCTCCTCCACTGGCCTGGAATGTGCCTCCTTGAATGCTGGTGTTTCACAGATATAGCAGGTCCTATAAAGTCTCAAATACAATACACTTTCCAACTCTACACACTGTGCATTAAGCTTTTTTGGTCAAAGATTTCATATTTATCTTTATAAATTTGAAACTGACACATAATAGATCATCAATATATATTTATTCCAGAGACATGATACTAAAGTTAAGAGAAGTTAATTATTGAAGTCATATATCCTCTTAATGAAAAACCTAGATAAACTGTTAGGCTACTGATTTCCAGTCAATGATTTTTTCAAGTATACTTTTCATCTTCTTCATCTTATTATTTTTATTTCAGTAATCATGAAATATGAGAAAAATTTTCTATTTTGAAAGTTGACTGTGCTTTGTTGGATAATGCATGATTGTCTCTCAGTATAGCAGTTTCAGTTTTCATATTTAGGAAATTAGTATGATGGTTCTTATCTTGTAAAAGAAAAGTCCTCTCAGGCTCAGATAGTTGAGAGATGATTGGCTCAAATAGAAAGCTTATTTTTTTCTGAAAAATAATAACCATAATTAAAAAACCCAAGTAGAATGTTTGCAAGTGCTTGTAATTCAGAGAATAGGACGTGGGAGAGGAAGGAGCCCAGTAACAGATCATTAGGCCAGGACTCAAAATACACATGGCCAATAAACAAAAAGTCCTCTGTAGAGAAAGAACCATGGGGTTTAAAAATGCATTTCAATCTGAATTTCTATCCTGCTCTTTAAATACTGTAATTATCATTACTGTCCATAATGCTTTGATAAAACTTATAATGGACAATGACCACATATTAAAAGTTTTGAGGAATGAAGGCCAAAATTGGTGGCTTCATTTGGAGGGAACCATGAAGAGAGAGGACAGCAACTTCAGGAGATAAGTAATTTGTGATAATCAAAACTTAAGTTAAGATTAAGGAATTTAAAATGTAAAATAATGGGAAAAAGAAAATACTTTCTATAACTTTCATCTCCTTTCTGGAAGGCCTGAAAAATATTACGGAGATCGCCAGATTTCTCTGGCTAGGATAAAATCTTGTTATTTAATACTAAACAAGTTAAACCCATAGAGTTGGAAGACCTGGAAACAACTAAATCACTTCTGTTTTTGTTGTCTTCCATATGCAAATTCCTTATGGATTTTAAGATCCAAAACCCTCTAATTGCAGACTGGAGAACAATGGCGACTTGAAAGGAACATTTGGTGAATAAACCAAATTGTGATGATTTTCTTTTCTGTAACAGGATGTTGGATTATTTTTCTTTTGAGAGAGATAAAAAGATGCTACTCTAAAAATCCTTAATCTTTAATCAAATGATAATTGAAACATCTCTATGATAACTTTGATAATATTTACTATTTTACCAATTTTCTAATTTCCCCAAGGTTTAGGGCATTGTGAAATTTAACGTAACTAGTTTGTTGGCTTGTTTGTTTGTTACGTGTTTGGCATTGCTAAATTTTTGACTTATGGTTTTCAATATCACTCATAGTACATCACCTGATCTGAAAAGTCAACATGCTTGATTTTCACTTAACAAGTTCTATTTATATAAAATAGTTGATCTTAGTTGGAGTTTTTCTTTTGCTTTTCTTTTACTTAATGTTTGTTTTGATATAATTGTTTTCCTTCTTAATAAAACGTGTATGTGAGTACATACATAATGTCTGTGCTGTTTGGGAAACTTTGTAGACACTGGAGGGGTGCATCAATTCTGTCAAAAATTTTATCACTATTTGAGGTGGCCAAATGTGTTTCTTAAATTTGCTCATTAATCTTTCACACACACGCACCAAGCATTTTGTACCTATAAGTGCCTAGCAATGTGTAGCATTGAGCTATTTGTCACAAACATAAATAAGCCAAGCTAAGAAAGATGGAAATGTAGATTTTCATAATGCGACAGAATAGAGCTACATGCTACTTATAGACAGATTCTAAAATCAGTCTTATACAGTTAAAATTAATTCTTAAATTTATTTTATTGAATTAATGTCCATGTTGGGGTCAGATGTGGGATTTTTCCCTAAGTATGGTATAGTTGTTTTTTTTCTTGAGTACTGGGACATTTCACTGGATTATCATCTGAGCACTAGATGAAGTAGGTGGTTTATATGCAGGCTTTGTCATACAAAATATGCCCACTCAAGTGTGGGAAAGTTTTACATTTAAAGACAGAGACCCTCATCTTCCTCAGTGAGCAGGAGGGGTGGCAAAATCACCTTGGCTGTTTAAATCCTGTCTCTGACATAAAGTTAAATTAAACCATTTTAAATATTAATATAGAGGTTAAGATAAATATTAATATAATCTCTATATTACGTGCTTCAGTTTTTTCTGCAATGCCATATCTGTTAGAGTCTGTATTCCCCAGGGAAGTAATATGAGAAACACAAGAGAGGGATCTTAGTTCTCATTTAGTAGATGATGAAACTGATGCTGAGAAGTGTTCATGGTTTGTTCCAAATCACAACTTTTAGTGGGCAAGCTGATATTAGGACTTCAGTGTTTTGATTCTAAATCTATCAGGGTATTGTTATTATTATTATACAAAATTACTCTACTTTTAAGTATCAGTGAAACATGAACAATGGTTTCAGTGAATAAAATTCCTCAGAACACAAATCAAAGCAAATGCTAGAATAAGAAAAATGTCAAGAAAGTATCTTTCACATTTTATATTTGACAGATTCATTGTCTATTTTAGAATGTGTGAATATGGTCTTATTTTACACTGGTCTATAAAATAAATGGGAATACATAAGTATAGACTATAATGATCTAGACCATAATGATCCTCTCTACATTCCCTTTGTCCTTCTGTGGGCTGGATGCAGATTACCAAGAGGCTCTGTTTAAGTGATGAAGCCATAAAAGAAAGCCAGACAGTGATTATAACACGGTAAAGATGGATAACGGAGGGGTACATGGAGCTACTATCATTTAGGGGCACAGAAGGAATCTGGGATGCTGGCAATATTTTATTTTAGATGTGCATGGTTGTTACAAGCTTTTCATTTTATATAAGGGTTGAAGTATATTTTGTAGAATTTTATATGTATTTATGCTAAATTTCACAATGAATTAAGATTAGAAAACTGCTTATACTTCTACTTAAAATAAATATTAAACTAAACCATAAGCAAAGACTGAAAATAAAAGCCCAAGAATGCAGGGACAGTCTTCCTAGTACAGAATGGCTCACACTGAAAAGACCAGCAGAGTTGGAGTAATGTACAGAGAAATCCAGACCAGATCAATATAGGGCAGAAACAATCCCTTTTCCACACTCAATGAAGAATTTCCACCAGCATCTGTGGGAGGAGGAAAGTCAATGTACAATCCCTTGTATAGATTTGTAGTAGGTTATATATCATTGTTATTATTTAAGTGAATGTAAAGAGGGTATAGTTCTCATTCCACATTATATAATTTCATTTTCTTAACACTTTCTACTTTCTTCACAAAATCTTTCTGTGAAGAATTTCTTCAGGCAATGTTTTTGATATGTATGATGATAAGAATATGAAATATAGAAATATTTAGGCATAGAGAAAGGACTGTGCTTCAGTCAACAGAAGACTGATAAAACATAATGATTAAATAAGAACTAGGCATCATAATTGTAATTCCAGTTAAGAGATAACTCAGCAATAAGCAACTTTGTGTTGAGTCCCAAAATTTTGGATTAGAGTATTTATATGTCACATTCCTGGATAAGCATTGTTCCTAGAAATCAGCATAAACCTGAGTCTGAAGATGAAAGTTAGACTGGCTCACATAAGTAAAGTGGAAAGTTAATAAGTAGATGATCTTAGTCTTTGTGTGGATGTATTCACAAGGCAACTATTGTGGAATTTATCTTTCTATAAATAGGTCACTGTCATGGGAAGCTGTTATGATTTTGGAATTTTTCAGGCTTTTTTTTCTTTTAATAAGCTTTCTGTTCTTTTCTCACTCTCTTTTACTATTGGGGTTTCTATAATGTGTGTGTTGATACACTTGATAGTGTCCAATAAATCCCTTAAGCTTTCTTCACAATTTTTCATTCCTTTTGTTTTGCCTCTCTGACTCAATAATTTTCAATGGCTTTTTTTCAATTTCAATGATCCTTTCTTGTGTTATATCTAGTTTACTCTTGAACACTTTTAGTAAAATTTTAAGTGCAGTTACTGTGTTCTCCACCTCCACGGTCTCTGTTTACTCTGTCTATCACTTTCTTGACATTTTCACTTTTTCACTTGGTTCTTATATAGTTCTCTTACTACGGTGAACATCAGTATAATAGTTATTTTGAATTCTCTGTTAGGTAAATCACTTATTTCCATTGCATTAGTGTCACTTTGTGGAGATTTAGCTTGCTGTTTTTTGGAAAATATTTTGGTGTGTCTTCATTTTCATGGACTCTTCTTTGGTGTCTGCACATCAGACAAAACAATCACCTGTCCTGATTTTCAGGATGGACCTTGTACTGACCCATACCAATAAGCTTGTCTTGAGACTCTGGAGGTCTCTCGCTAGTATAGTTGGGAAACGATTGGCTCAAATATAAAAGTGACTTCTTCTGCAAAATTAAGAAAAATGAATTTGGAGAGTTTGCGAGTACTTATAATTCAGAAATTGAGAGAGAAAGGAGTTCAGAACATGTAATTAGACCATGACTCAACAAGACACTTGGCCAATAAATAAGAAGCCCCTGTTAGGCAGTGATCATCAGGTTTTAGAAAGCACATTTCAATCTGAATTGTTATCCTGTTCTATATAGTACTATAAATATACAATCCATAAAGATTTAATAAGTTTATAATGCATAATGACTATACATTTGTGTTGTTTAGGGGAATAAAAATGGAAAAGCTGTGGTCAAATTTGGGGAAGCAGGTAGAGAAAGGACATTTTTTCAGGATATAAGTTAGTAAATAGTAAGTAAAACTCAAATTAGGAAGAAGGAATCTAAAATGAAAATGATGGATAATTATAGCCCATTCTTATGACTCTCCTTCCCTTTCTGGAAGGCTGCAGAAATATTACAGAGATCACAACATTTTTCTGGACAGGACAAATGCTCAAGTTATTTAATATTAAAAAATTTAACCCTAAAGGGTTGGAGGACCTTGGAACAACTAAGTCACTCCATATTTCTTGACTTCCTTATACTACTTTCTTGTGAATTTTAAGGTATAAAAATATCCAATTGCATTTAGCATAGCAATGATAATTTGAAACAAATATTTGGTGGATAAATCAAACTGTGATAATGTCTTTTCTGGAATAGAATGGTTTATTATTTTTCTTTTTAGAAAATAGTGAAAAAATGATTACTCTAAAAATCCTTTATCCTCAATCAAGTAACAATTTCAACATTTTGTAAGATAATTTAATAATATTTTCCATTTTACTTGTTTTCTAATATCCGCTCAAGATTTAGATATTGTGAAATTTAGCAACACTGGTATGTTGGCTTGCTTGTTTGTTTTTTAGTTGTTCAGCATTGCTAAATTCTTGGATAATGGCTTTAAATGACCACTCATAGTGTATCCCCTGACCTCAAAATGAACATGCTTGATTTTCACTTAAGTTCCATTTGTATAAAATAGTTGATCATGGTTGGTGTTTTCTTTTTGCTTTTTTCATTTTCTCTCTCTCCCTTTTGATAAAATTGTTTTCCTTATTAAGAGAGAAGTGTATCTAAATAAGAAAATAATATTTGTGCTATCTGGGAACATTTGTAAACGTTGTAAAGGTCCATTTGTTATGTATTTTATCACTGTTTAAGGTGGCCAAAAGTGTGTGTTAAACCTGATACTGTTTCATCTGAGAAGCTCCAAATATAAGTTAAATGTTTCATTTCTAGAAAAGATAAAATTTCTTTCAAGTTAAATTCCATTATTTCAGATTATTTTGGGGAAAAAACAATAAAATGGATAAATACAGCTTGTAAAGTTTAGTGTGGCAAAGTTTTAAAAGAGGCAACTTAACTATAGCTTTTAGTTAGCAACCTAAGCTCTATGTGTCTATTTAGACTTCTCTCAAAAGAGAGAAATGAAGTTAGGATGTTTTGCATGTGTAACATAGAGTCATTCTTTATAGTTTTTGCTTCTTTGAGTTATGCAAATGGCATTAAAAAGTTATGAGAGAAAGTGTAATTCTATCGAAGTTGTCACAGCTGAGAGTTTAACAGGGCCATGGGGTTTGCCTATATCTGTGTACTAGGAAGTGAGTGTCTCTAAGTCAGTGCAAAAGCTTGGAGTCCCTGAGCTGTAACAGAAAATGGGCCTCCTAGTTATAGATTAGGAAGTGAGTTCCCTGGTTGCATCCTGAATTTGTTTAATGTAAATGTTCTCTGAAAGAACTGCTATTGTAACTCAGGATCAGGTTTGGAATGGACATAATTAGGGTGCACTGTGGTTAAGAGCTGAGGAAAACCAGAAGCAAAAGGGGTTTGGGTTCTATGTCACTTTAATTTCTAACTCCTCAACTTTATCGAACACCATCCTCTGCTGCTCCATTCTTCTTCGCACAACCTCCCTACACACACACACACACACAAACACACACATAGAGTCTTCAAGTCTTGTATTTTATGAGATCACTGCCTAACATTGATCGCATGGCATGCAACCCACTTTTAATCTTTTTTAAGCACATTCAGGTAGATGCTTCCTGGTTCCAGCTCCAGAGAGGCAAGTCTGAGCACGAAGTACTTGATGAATCCAGCAAGAGGAAATGATTATTGCTTCAATGATTTCTTCATGTAAAAGCAAAACAAAATGCATTTGTTACCTACTAAGTGGCTAGCAATGTGTGGGAATGTGCTATCTGTCACAATCATAAACAAGGCAATGCAAGAGAAAGATATAAACTTAGAGTTTCATCATGCGACGTAGTGGAGTTACATACCATATGTGGATAGATTCTAAAATTGGACTTCTATGGTTTCAATTAGTCCTGGAAATTGATTGTGTCAGCAAATCTCCATGTTGGGAACAGACATGGTCGAAGTCTGGCACACTCAGTGTCCTCCCTAGCATGAGAGATTTCACCATATATTCAGTTTAGTATCAAATGAAGTAGCTGGTTTATATTCAGGGTGTTGCTGTACAAAATATGTACCGTTGAACATTAAAATCACTCTCAGCATGGGGAAGTTGTACATTCTGAGACAGACATTTCCTCCTTTCTCAGTGATAGGGAGGGCTGATGGAATGACCTAAGCTGTTTAAATTCTCTCTGACATAAAGTAGAATTAACCCACTTCAAATATTAATATATGTGCAGGAAGGTATAACTATTCTTAGAAGGGCTGCTGTTTTACAGTTTGCTCTGCACTGTTACATCTGTCAGTCTATGTGTTTTCAGGGAAGAACTTTGAGGTTCATGAGAAAACGGGTCTTTTTATTTATTTATTTATTTAATTTTTGATGAGGATGATTGTCCCTGAGCTGACATCCATTGCCAATCTTTCTCTTTTTACTTGAGGAAGATTGTCCCTGAGCTAACGTCTGTTCCAATCTTTCTTTTTGCATATGCGATGCCTGCCACAGCATGGCTTGATGGGCAGTGTGTAGGTCCGCACCCGGGATCTGAACCTGTGAATCCTGGGCCACCAAAGTGGAGCGTGCAAACTTTACTACACCACTTGGTCGGCCCTGAGGAAGGGGATCTTGAATGATGAAGGTGAAACATTGCCCAGAAAGTATCTTTCACATTTCACATTTAACATTTCTATTGCCTAATTTAGAATTTGTGAACATATTCTTATTTTATACTGGCCTATATAATAAATGGTAATACATAAAGGTAGCCTATAATAATCATTACTATTATTGGTGCTTACTAAGTTCAAGGGTCAGCACTAAGTTCTCACACTCAACAATTATTTAATCTTCACATCAGTGACTTTGGTAGGCACCAATATGATTAGTCCAATGTGGCAGAGATTGGTACTGTTCACCTCTTATTCCAGAAAATCCATTTCCCAGTATGTTTTGCAGTGAAGTGTGGTATGAGACTGAGATCTAAACATGATGGAAACCATTCAAGGGCCAAAGTGTGCCCTTTTGATATTCTCTTAAACCTTCTGTGGGCTAGATGCTGATGACAATAAGGCCTTACATAGGTGATAAAGCTACAAGAGAAGCCAGGAAGTTATTCCAATAGAGTCAGGATGGAGAATGGAAGAATGGAGCACACAGAAGGTTTGGGGTGCTGACAGTAATCTATTTATAGGTCTGCAGGTTGGTTATGTGCTGTTCATTTTATTTAAATTACAAGAAGTTTTTATTTTATAGACTTTTTTCTATGTGTTTACCCTAAATTTCACAAAAAGTTAAGGTTAGAAAACTTTGATTTGAGCTCTACTTAAACTGAACATTAAACTAATCTAGAAGCAAAAACTGAAAATAAAGCCCCGAGTATATGGAACAGCCTGCCTAGTACAGAATGCCTCCCACAGAAGAAACCAGTGGAGGTAGGGTAATATGTACAAAGTTATCCAGACCAGTCCAGGGAAGAGAGAATTCTCTTTGCCAACTCCATTAAGAATTTCCACTAGTCTGTGCGGGTAGTGGAGTCAATGTATGATCCTATTGTATAGATTTGGAGTATGTTGTATGTTACTGTGCTTAGGTTAATTGCATTATAAAGAGGAATTAATTCTTGTAATTTCATTTTCTCAACTTTTTCTACATTCTTGATAAAGTCTTTCCTAAAGAACTTCTTCAGGCTTTATTTTTGACAACTATGAGATGATAACAGTTTGGGAACATAGAAATATAGATTTATTTAGGCATAGAGAATGTACTTCAATCATCAGAAATATGATGAAACATGATGATTGAATCAGAGTAAAGTATCACAATTATAATAGAAGTTCAGAGTAAGTAACTTTGTGCTGAGTAACAGAATATTGGGTTAGAGCATTTTGTGTCTCACTTGTCTGGATAAAAATTGTTTCTGGAGATCAGGATAGACCTGAGCCTGAAGGTAGAAGTCAGAAACACTCAGTGGAGTGGAGAGTGAATAAGTGGTTGGCCATTGGTTTTTGCATGTATATACTCGTAATGCAATCATAATGGCTCTTCCAATTCTATCAATATGTCGTAATATTGGGAGCTTGCCATGGATTCAAGAGAAATGAATTGATTTTTAAAAATGATGAAAAAGAACATTTTGGCAGTTATTGCCATGAGCAATAAAGATAAATCAACATAAAAGACTAAAACTAGAAGGGGACAATTATGAAAAATAAGGGCTACGGGTAAGAGTTCATTCACCACTACTATGGGCTCAGAAAATGTGAAAAAATTAACATTATTTTGACAGAACTCTGACTTGAATCTTTGGATTGAAATCCCACGCTAGTAAATACTGTGGATCAAAAACTCAGTGAAATTTTAATTTGCCCTTGCAATACTCAGGCTAAAGACTTCTACTACCCTATTATTCCAAAAAAGAAAAAAAAAGAGGCTTTTAATTTTCCCTAAATCTCTAAATATCTCCCTGTTCGCTAAGGAGATCTGAATTTATGGGAAATTACATTGATGAAATGGTGCTTTCTGTTTATTGAAATCTTAGTTTGGAATTGGAACTCATTATAGAAATCATAATGTGGCAGAATTCCATGTGCCAGATAAGCAACTGTGGATTATACAGTGCAGAGTGAGGTATTATGTATCACACCGGGGAAACATTTATTTTGTTGTTGGTACAATTTTAACCTTTCATCCATATATTTTCCCCTGTTTGGACCGATGATCTCTTCCTTTTCTTTCTCCTATTACCTGTTAGTCCTATCTTTATGGAAGCATTTTCTGATTCCCCGAGATTGGAGGAGGGTTACCTTCCTTGGCTTTCATCCCATTGGTGTTTACTTCTACTGTAGTATGTATCACATTGTATTATAAATATTTTATAGGTATTTGTCAATCTTAACGTAACACCTCTAGAAGCAGATTATTTTCCCTCAAAATGAGTGGGTCTTTGCACAGAGAACACACTCAAGTGTATGCATAAAAAAATATTTCAATGTCACCTCTTCTCTTCAAGGCAATGGAGAAGAAAATGGAATACCAGTAAGGCTTTACAGTTTCTCACCACACAAAGTAGGGTAGATGCATTATCAATGAGTATGGCAAATGGAGTTGATTTAGCATGCTGAGGTTTCCACCAAACTCGTCCTTTCTTGTCTGGTCAGTCAGGAAACCTACAACTATGGGCAGGCCTAAACAAGTATGTCTTCTTATGTTATCTGCCGTGGAGAGATGTCTAGTTTGATTCTTATGGGTCAGTCAGATATAGTCTTGACTCTTGTGGACAGTTGCCAGACATTCAGGGGCTGACATGTTTAGCTACAAACTACAAGCCATATATTTCTATTTCTATCATCCATCATCTATCCATCTGTCTATTTATCTACCTATCTATCTATCTCTCTAATCTCTCATATGATATATCTAAGACCCATTGACATGCTTACATTTCAAACATAGAATTGATGTCTAAACTCAAATTAATATATTATAATCTGCATGTATTAGCATGTTTTACATTTAAGTTAAGTGAGCTTTAATGAATGAGTGTTTGATTGAAGAGCCCCAGATCCTAACTGAAGAATGTCCTGTGCTTCTACCCAGAAAATATTTCTACCTCTCACCAAAATGTAAGATATCTAGGGATGTAACATTACTTTGTTAACTGTTATATCCTCAGTTTCTAGTACCTCATTGATGCTCAACTAATATTATTTGAATTAATTAATGACTGAGTGACAGGTCTGATGCTGTCAAGTAGTTGTCATGAGTCACAGGGGCCTGGGGGCGGTGATGTCTGCTAATTTGAAGTTTATTATGGTGGCTTCATGAGCTATTCCTTTCGGATTAATTTCTCTTTGTAAATTAGATTTATTTGGGAGCTTTAAGTAAGTACTGAGATTCATCAGATTTAAAACAAGAGCTGTACATTAAAATCAGAATTAAATATGATGTTTTATTCAAATATTTAATCTTTAGTAAAACCTTAGAAGAAATGCAATGAAAAGGTGAAAAACCTGGCTTTTGAACTGAGATTTTTACTTAAATACCATTAAGTTTAGCTATGACTGCTTTTAACCAATAAACTGAGCATCCATCTATAGGTCATATCTTAATTTCACATTTTCTCCTCTCACTCATTTGACTTAGAACTCTTGGCAATATTTTAATTGGCAACCCTATAGCCAGATCTGGATCTACGTTAGTATACTTTTTTAAAAAACATAACTTCCTGAGATACACAAAGTTACTAGTGTCTTCATCAAAATACAGAGGAAATTAAAAAGAAAATCAGCTATACTGACTTCTATATTCCCCTTCCTTCTGCAATAGAGCCTCATGTAAGGAAATATCAGAGTACTGAGTCCTGTTAGCGGTGAATCATTCACCAGATATGCTGTATTCATCTATCAACTCAACCAGGTTTATGACTGTAAGAGTTATCTGATTTAAAAATAAACAGAGACTATTTATTTAAATAGAATCTCTTAAGCAAATTCTCCAAATAGAATATTTTATAGACAACTAAAATAAACTTGAATGTTAAAAGACAGCCTCATACTAGTCCCAGCCTAGGTAGATGGCATTTAAGAAGAAGCAGCAATCCAAAGAGAAGACAAACCCTATGTCAAGAAATATGTTATATGTTAAAGATATAAAGATGGATCACAATTGGTGGCTATTTCATTAAGAAGGCAACATTTAAAGTAGCTATCTGGAAAAATATCCTTTTAGGCAGGAGTAGTGGCCACTGAAAAACCCCTTAAGTGATACTTTTTGCATGTTTAGAAAACACTAAGGTCTATTGTATTGAATTAAAGGAGTGAGGGGGAGAGTTGAAGGATACGAGGACAGAGATGTAACAAGGGGCAAGATCATGTTGGATCTTGTAGACCATTTTGAAACTTGGCCTTTTTTGCTGAGTGAAATGGAAAATGATTTTGGCTGCTGTGTCTGAAACAGACTGTATGAGACAATGGTTGAATCAAGGACCTAGTCAGAAGGGCTCTGTAATAATGCAAGTAAGAGAGAACAGTTTCTCAAATGAAGGCAGTTGTAGGAGAGCTGTGATATGTTGTGTAATTATGTATATGCTATGGATATAAAAGTAGACATATTTCATTGCATGAAGTTTAAAAATTTTTGTTTTGGGAAAGATACCTTAAGCGAATCAGTGGACTGATTGTGAATTAGAAAATATAGCTTAATGCAGGTGACAAACATTAGATTAATATCCATTCTATTAAAATTAAATTTATAAAATTGGACAAGAAGTGAAAAAACAACACTACAGAATATGGGGCAAGGACATTATCAGACAAGTTACAGAAAAGTAAATTCAAACGTTTACAAATTTATAAAAAGATACTCAAGATCAATAATAGGGGAATGAAATTTAAAGTTAAAGTGACACATCACTTTACATCTACCAGATTGTCACACTTATAAAACACAAGTACCATTTTTTGCTGATAGATATGCTAGGAGAGGAAAAGGTAGTTTCATATAATGCCTGGGGAAATGTGAACTTTTATAGCCTTTGGGAAAATCATCTGATATTGATCTGAAAGACAACATTCTGGGAATTTATTCCGTTGAAATAAAAGTGCTGGTATATCACGATGTATGCACAATGATGATTATTTTAGTATAGCTTTTGAAGTTAGAAAAGACTGAAAAATTTTTGGATTTCCATCAAGGTGGAGTGGTTGAATATGTTATGATGCATCCAAAACAGAGAATATTAGAGAGATTTTAATGAGGTACGGTTAAATGACAAAAGCAAGAGGTCAAAAAATATGTAGTTTGTAATAAGTTGTAGAGCCTCTTTAATTGAATTTGGTTATACGAACAAGTAGGGAAATATTGGAAGGCGTTCTAGATTATAAACATGAACAACTTGGAGTGATGGATTGAACTGAGCTAAAACAGGAAAGGGAGTGCTAAGGAAAAAGCAAAAGGAAGTGATTGCCGTAAAAAATATAAAGTATGAAACATATGGTCAGGTATGCAATAATGTTAAAAATTTGTAACTGTGGGAGGACGTATATCTGCGTGTAACATTTTTTGATAGCTATTTTAAATGTCATTAGCTATGTGATAGCAATTGCACCTAAAAGTCAAAGAAGCAGTAGGAAATAGAGATAGGGAGAGAGAAGTTTTCTATCTCATTTGTCCTGGGAAAATGTGCAATCATTGAGTGAAATTTTTTTTGAGGGTGGTTAGCCCTGAGCCAACATTCACCACCAATCTTCCTCTTTTTGCTGAGGAAGAGTGGCCCTGAGCTAACATCTGTACCCACATTCCTCTATTCTGTATGTTGGATGCCTGCCACAGTGTCGCTTTATAAGAAAGGTGTAGGTCCATGCCCAGGATCCAAACCAGTGAACTCTGGCCCAACTTAACGGGAGTGTGTAAACTTAACTGGTATGCCACTGGGCCAGCCCCCCGAAATGAAATTTTGAGTAGAATTTTGAGGCCCCAAAGACACCAGGGTTAAAACTGCTTCATTGCTATGTAAATAATCTCATAAATCTGTCTTTCCTAAAGGATTTGAATTATAGAGGGCTCCTGGGAAAGCTTTTGGATCAAACCCCTGAGATCATGAAGCTCAGAATAAAATACTGTACACAATGCTAATTATGTTGAAACCAAGAGTGCTGTTTATATTCCTTTTTTGTAGTTCAGTGATCACCTCTGGGGAAAATCATAATTAAAAATCATAATCTTTATCTGACTGACTCTCAAGGCTGAGATTTATAAATGCTCTGATCCCCTCCACACAGATGGAAGAGGAGGGATTTTAGTTCAGTTCTATTACTCCCTACAGCAGCAGACCTTTCTTTTTCGAGAACAGTGGTGGAGAGCAAACAACAAGGACAGTTCTCATGCCTCTAAGCAAAGAAGAGTGAGAATTGAATCATTTACACTTTTATGTCTTTCAAAACTCAGAGGCATGAAATGTAATAGACTTGTTTGTATTCCCCAGCTCAGTCCATGAGGCGCAGATTATTAGAGTCTGTGTGGGAGGAAAGTAGAGATTAGAAGTAGTGTTGAGATTCTAGGGTTTGAAGTTCCTACAATCCTTCTGCCTCTTAGAGAATTTTCTATGTAGGAGACCCAGGTTCCATTCCTGACTTAATCATTTTCATGCTGTATACGCTTGGGAAGCCAAAGAGGCTCTGTGTGTCACTATTTCCCAAACTCTGTTATGGACATGTGCTCATGATCTCCACCCTACACAGCATCCAGTCTGGATTTGTGGTCAGTCCAGGGTAGCCAAAGTGTGGTGAGTAGGGATTAACAAGTACCAATTGGATTAAATGAAAGAATAAAAGGTATTAGTGACAAATGAAAGCAGAGAAAAGATGAAAAATACTTGTACTTCTTCACCTCTTGAAACATTTCTCTGAGTAATACTTGGAACTATGCTGATGCCTCCTATGTGCTTGTCTTCCTTGAGGAGGGCCAGATCCAGCTTTCTATAAAATAGGAAACCTCACCAGAGTCTCCAGGTTCCTTGGTTCCAGAATAGACTGGACAGGGAGTACATGAGAAATCTGGGTTCTGCCTCAAATATGACTCTACTCTCCTATCTTTCAGATCCCACTGGAAGAGAATGGACATTGGAAACAGTTCTTTAGTCGCTGAGTTTATCCTTGTGGGTTTAACCACATATTCAGAGATCCAGCTGCCCCTCTTCTTTCTTTTCCTAGGAATCTACATTGTCACGGTGGCAGGAAACCTGGGCTTGGTCACCCTCATAGGACTGAATTCTTACCTTCACACGCCCATGTACTACTTCCTCTTTAATTTATCCTTTATTGATCTCTGTTACTCTTCTGTCATCACCCCAAAACTGTTGGTAAACTTTGTGTCAAAGATGAACACCATCTCCTATGCAGGGTGCATGACTCAGCTATTTTTTTATTGCTTCTTTGTCAATGCAGAGTGCTATGTGTTGGTAGTGATGGCCTATGATCGTTATGTGGCCATTTGCAAGCCGCTGAAGTACACAGTCACCATGTCTCCTCAGGTCTGTTCTCTGCTGGCTGTGATTGTATATGTGGGGGCATTCATTGCCGCCTGGGCCCACACAGGATGTATGCTGAGATTGACCTTCTGTGATGCCAACACCATCAACCATTACATGTGTGACATCCTCCCCCTCCTGGAGCTCTCCTGCACCAGCACTCATATCAATGAATTGGTAGTTCTCATTGTGGTGGGCTTTGATGTTAGTGTACCTAGCCTTAACATCATTGTCTCTTACTCATTTATCCTCTCCAGCATCCTCCGCATCCGTTCCACTGAAGGAAGGTCTAAAGCCTTCAGCACTTGTAGCTCTCATATAATTGTTGTTTCTGTTTTCTTTGGGTCAGGGGCATTCATGTATCTTCATCCTTCTTCTGTCTTGTCCATGGACCAGGGTAAAGTGTCCACCGTCTTCTATACCATTGTGGTGCCCATGCTCAATCCTCTGATCTACAGCTTCAGGAACAAGGAGGTTAAGGTTGCCCTGAAAAAAAGCTTGAGTAGAAAATCATTTTCCTGAGCTGGAGTAGTATTAATTATTATAAGAGAATACAGCTTTGCTTTATTTTTCTTTTCTTCCCCTATAGTGTTCTTTTACACAGAAAGAAGTGAAATGTAAGAGAAAGAGTGATGGGCTTAGAGTTAGAAAGCTTGAGTTGAAAGCTCTGAAAAGAAGGCCATTGTATTAGTTTACTGGGTCATCAGGAAGAAAAGTTAGTGCAAATAAATGTTTGTAGCGTAGTATTTGGGGCCTAATAGCTGAGAAACTTATTCTCTCTTCTTTTTTTCGTTCTTCCTTTCTTTCTCTCTCTCTTTCTTTCCTCCCAGTGTTTTACTCTTACAATTTAAAAAGAATATTTAAACCATTTTAATTAAGTATGCTTGTTCATAGCAGATAAAACTGTCCAGATTATGGAAACAATTCCTTCATAGAGAGTTATAGATAGAATTTCCATTTGATCTTCAGATCTATATTTTAATCAATTAATATCTCTCGTTGAATGCTCCACGGGCATCTGAACTTAACGTGTGAAAATTAACCTTATCATAGAAACATCTACAAGCCTACCAATCTCTCTTCTTGTCCTGTGATCACAGTCACTGTGAGTGGCACCATTATCTAGTTGCTGAAACCCCACATTGACATCTTCCTCGATTCCTCTCTCTTTACGTGTCTTCCACACCCAATTTATTCAAGTGCTGACCCTTCTTTTTTTCCTCATAGCGCTGTCATTTCTCATCTAGAAGCCAACTTCTTAACTGGCCTCTATCTCTTCTCTTTCTCACTTAAAATCCATTCTTCACACCAAAAGAAGAGTGCTCTTTTCTTGCTTCCAAGAAGATCTCGTTTACCTTAGTTTACTCTATTTGCTGTAATTGCCTTCAAGATAAAACCAAAGCTCCACAGTCTGACAAACAGGGATCTTAATATTTTGTCCTTGTTCAATTTTTCACCCAGATATTCTATCACTACAACACCCTCTTCCCTGTTTTCTTCCTAGACCTTTGCTAAAGTTATACTGAACTTTCCCAAATTTAATAAGCTCTTGTTCCTTGGCATACCTTTCCACAAGCTCTTCCTGTACCCTGGATTTGCCTTGCTCAGTCTGTCCATCCTTCAGGCATCAGCCAATCCAGAACCCCTGGGAAGTCTTTCCTGGATGGAAAGACAAGAACAGATAACCTTCAGATATACACTCACAGCATTCTGTGCCTACCATAGTGTGGTATAGATCCAATTGTAGTGAAATTCCTTTGCCCCTTAGATATACAATCTCATTTTATTTATTTAATTATAAGAAAACTTCAATAAAATCATTTGCAGGAAAATTTTCAGTTCAGTACAAGAGGTATGTGATGTAAGAGAGATTTATATGCTTAGCCAACTTGGATTTCCAAAAATAGTAAGAGAATCACATGAGAATTTATAGAGTATGGAGAGGGTATCTCTTGTTTTCTTTTGCCACTTTTCCTTGAAAATACATTTTGCTCAGTGAACAATAAGGCTTCTTCCATGGTTATATTCTATTTGCTTTTATTTTTCTAGTACACTCTTATTAGCTGTTTCTAACCCACTTTGTTTTCTTTTAATGCTTCAAATACCAGCTCAAGGAAACCCCGTCTAAACTAATTTGCAAAGTCTAGGTGCTCTTTTTCATTTTTCCCAGGGTGTAGCAGTCAGGCCAGGCACAAAGTAATGAGAACAATTTTCATATGCTTTTCTAATTGCCTGATTCTCTATCTTCCTTGTGAGAGAAGGCACTATGTGCACTTTATTCTGTTTTACACATCCAGTGCTTGGCAGAGTAGCTGGGACTTAGTAAAGGCTCAATAAGTATTGGTAGAATACGTGAATGCTTGCTATATGTTTCAATTTTGAGTCATAAAGAGAGGATATTTGGGAAGAAGAAGAGTCATCAAAGAATTGTTAGCACTTTCCCTCTTAGGATGGTTTTTGGAATAATTTACTTTCATAGCATTTTTCTATCCTCTCTTAAAGCACAGTGATGCAAAACAAAGATTTGTTATTTTTAT
Organism: Equus quagga; assembly: GCF_021613505.1. Classification (NCBI taxonomy): domain Eukaryota; kingdom Metazoa; phylum Chordata; class Mammalia; order Perissodactyla; family Equidae; genus Equus; species Equus quagga. The sequence continues at coordinate 72,307,957 of NC_060280.1, read as the reverse complement.
CTAGATTGTTGTCTGTATTCAGGAGTCAGAGGAGGAAGTTACAAGTTGGGCAGACTCCTAGAAGCAACGTAGAGTGAGTATGCTCACAGTGTCTGATGGTAGACTACCTGGGCTTGAATTTTGACTCTGCTATTTGCTAATTATGTGACTCTGAAAAGTTATTTAACATTTCAAGATATCAGATTCCTCATCTCTAAAATCAGAAAAATAATAATATCTACCTAAAGGATTTTTGTGAAGATTGTTATTCATTTGCTTGGGATTCAAGCTGTAGTAAAAGGGGTATAGTTCAGAATTTTTCACTGTAGAGCAATGTTATTTCATTTTCATAACCTCATATTAGTAGCATGCAAAATAATAATTTTAGCTGGATAATGTCAGATATTCCATATGTTTTAAGCATCTTGTGATGTGTCTCAATTTATTGACTTATATACTAATAGGGTTGAGCTACATTAATGATTCACAACTTGAATATGCTCCATTCATTCAGAAAACATTTAAAATTATGATCTCATGGTTCTGTCTCAGATGTACTCAATTAGACTATAAATTCTGAGCAGGGTTTGGGAATCTGCGCTTTTAAAAGTCTTTTCAAATTATTATGATATTACTGTTTGGAAAACAGGTGATTTAGAACTTTCCACTTCGACCATTCTGTGATTCTAAAATTGTCTCTGGACAGGAAAATATGTGGCACTTATAAACTTTATAGAAAGGAGACTTTGTGGTGTCAGGAAAGTTAATTAACTACTTCAAGATGGAAAGAGGGGTGTGTAGTGTTCACTGTTGTAGAGGGGTTAGATGAGACAAACATCAAATCATGTCCTTTGTATTGGGAATCTACAAACTTGGCAAGAAAAGTTTATAGAAATGACAGAAGAAGAAACATGATTTCAATTGATTAAGACGTGGAAAAGAAAGAGGAAGTAAAAAAATATTCATAGGTTACTCCTCTGAAATGAATTAGAGTAGATAGATAGGTAGATAGTAGATAGATAGATCAGTGGAAAAATGTAGAAAACCTAGAAATAATCTCAAATATGTGTCAATATTTAGAACATAATAAAGGTTGTATTCCAAATCAATAAGGAAATGGTAGATTTCTAATAAATAGTGGTATAGTGATATATTTGTTGTTTAGAAAAAATATACAGGTATATATTTACATTAATCCATATTCCAAAATAAATACCATGTGTATCAATTAAATATAAAAATTTAACTATAAAAGAGCTAACTAGAATATATGTGAATATTTTGTCTAATCTCTGGGTAAAGGCAGAAGGATAAACCATAAGAAAAAAACCATTTTCACCATATGGTGAACACTTCTGTAAATATAACAATAACAAATAAAAGATATTCACTTTCACCTCCTGCTGTGTGGTGAATTAGATATTCTGGTAAGGTCCATTCCTACAAAATAACTCAATCCTGCATAAAATATAACATATAACTAAGTTGTTGTGCAAGTAGGATATATGGGAAATTGCCAAGGAAAACAGTAAGAAAGGAAGGAAGGAAGCATGGAGGAAAGGAAGGAAGACAAACTTTCAAAAACAAACCACTGATATTGGAGCAGCAATCCGTGTGGATACACATAAGGGCTTGCATAAGAGCATGGGATGATATCACTCAATTAGGCCAGTAACCAACTCAGGGACTTAAACATAGAACTCCTAAATTAAACCTGAGAATCTAGAAGGAGACAGGCTGGGTACCACAGTGGTGATGCCCTTGGTTTTTTGAAAGAAAACACAGACAAATAAAGAATTATAAATACTTATAGAAGAAAAGCATCTTAGGATCCTCAATTTAAGCCTCTGGGTTTTTCGCTTAATACAAATCAAATGTAATTTTATAGTCAAAGATCATCAAACTCATATTGGGAAAAAAGAACAATCTCTAGAGAGTCATCAGAAACAGCAATAAAAACATAGACCTTCGGGATTTTAGATATTCGAGTTATTAGATATGTAATTATAATCAATGATATGTAAAATGATAAAGAACTAGCATATAGAGTCATAGAAATTAGCAGGCAACAAGAAGATACACAAAAATACAAAATAGAGCTTTTAGAAATAGGATTACTGGAATAAAAATAAACTCAATTCTGATTAGACAGAACTTCAAAGAAGAATGTTAAGAAGTTATGTAGAATTCAGCACAGAGACACTAGAAGGTGAAAAATATGAAGGAGCATAAAGATTGTGGAACATAGAATGAAGAGGTGTCATAAATATCTAATTAAAATACTAGAAGGAAAGAATGGAGAACATGATAGAAATAATTTGAAGAGATGAATGCTGAGCATTTTTCAAGACCAGTGAAAAATGTGAATCCACAGTCACAGGCTAGTTTGGCTGAGCAAAGTTAATGACAGGAAGGTAATAAGTAAGAGGTATGAAAGGTAAAAGGAAGAGGGACAGGTCATGCTGGGAAACAGCAAACACAAGATACATGAAGTAGGAAAAATAAAAGTAAACCCATTTGCAGACAAATTACGATACTACAGAACGAGAAAGATCAAGACACTAACATAACTGGATAAAGAAAAAAGAAGATGAGTCAAACTAAAAGGAATGACAAACTGCCAAGGACTTCTAAGAACAACAATAAACCAGAAAATGGTGAAATAATCCATTCATTCATTCATAGGACACATATCTATTACTATGACTCACAGTGCTCTAGGCACTAGAAATATATCAGGAAATAAAGCAACCCAAAATTCCTGCCTGTATGTAGTTTACCATGAAAAAATAAGTCAATTATATGGTATGATGGAAGATAATTATAATGAAAAAGATGAAGCAGAAAAGAATATAGGAAATTTTGGGAGTGCATCTTTAAATTAGGTGGTCAGGAAAAGTTTCACTAAATTGTTTTTTGAATGAAAATTTGAAGATGGTGAGGAAGTAAGTCGTGGAGATATCTAGAGAAGAGGAGTCAGCTGGCATATGTCCTGCGCTGGGAAAGTGTTTGGGCAATTAGAGGAACAAAAAGAAGTCAATGTGACTAGAGCAGTTAAGGAAGAGGAGAGAAGTAGATTAAAAAATCCAAGAGGTAAGGGTGGAGGAGAAGATTGTATAAGGATTTACAGGCGATTGTAGCAATTTCAGCTTTTACCCTGAGTAAGATGGAGAAGTACTGGAGTTTTGGGGCAGAAGAGTGACATAAACTGACTTAGAACAAGATCATTCAGGCCACTGAGTAGCATGGCAAAGGTGAAGGCAGGGAGAATTATTTTGAGGCTATTGCAATAATGCAGGCAAGAGAAAATGAGAGATGGTGGAGGTGGTAAAAAGCAGTTGTATACAGATAGTTTTTAAGGTGGAGGTCACAGTATTTGCCTTTGATTGGAATTTGTGTGGGAAAAAAAGAACGGGCCAATGGTGTTGATAAAGTTTTTGGCTTGAATAAGTGAAGAATTGAATTTTCATTATCTTAAATGGAAAATATTGCAGGAGGACCAGATTTTGGAGGCAAGATCAGAATTTCAGTGTAGGACATAGTGGCTTTCTGATAGTTGTTAGACATGTAAGAAGCAATATTGAAGAAGATTTTGATGTAATCGTATGAGACTTAGAGAGAAGGTTAAGCCAGAGATATAAATTTGGAAGTCATTAAAATGTAAATGATTTTAAGCCCTTAAGACTGAAGAAGATCATCAAAGGTGAGTGTATATAAAGAAGAGGTCCAACGTATGAGTCTAGGGACACTCCAACATTAAACTATTGGGAGAAGATGATGAGTCAGTAAAAGAAACTGAGAGGTAGGTGGAAACCTCAGAGAGCTTGAAGGGTCCATGAAACCAAGAGAAGAAAGTATTTCAAGAAGAAGGTGATTAACAGTGTCAGATGACTTTGAGAGCAGAGTAAGATGATGACCAAAAGTAGACCAATGAATTTAGCAATGTGGATATCACTGACGACCTTAATAAAATTTTCAAGATGCTGAAAGAAAATAAGTATCAAAACTTAGAATTTTGCAAATTGCAAAACTATCTTTCATGAACATGTGCAAGATAGTGACAAACCCAATGCAGGTGGGTTTTTTTGTTTTGTTTTTTGCTACAGATTTTAAAAAAGGGATTTCTAAACAATGTTTTGCAGGAAGAAGAAAGGTAATCAAAAAGGAAAGTCTGAATTATGAGCAAGAAAACTGACAAATGTGTAATTAAATCTAAACAACCATTGTCTACTTAATATATTAGTTCTATTAATAAGTCAAACAAGAATATTTCTTAAATTTAGGACTGAAATAGTGTATGAAACTAATATGAATGTTAGTATGGGAATGTCAGAATGAAGTTTTAAGTTCCTTAGATTTTTCAAATGGAGCTAAAGCTATTCACTTCAGGCCTCAAGTGTGCGTGGCAAATTATATGGGTAACTGCTAAAAGAAGACAAACAGGAAATGATGCTCCCAAATCTGAAGAGTAGGGATACAAATTCAGAAAATAAACAAACATACAAAATTGAAATTAATAAAGGCAAGGCAGAGAGAAAAAATAAAAATGGTAAAAAAAAATCTGATAATAAATAATAATATTTATATACAATAACAAATCTGTTTAGGCTAAACTCACTAGATGGAGATTATAAATTTGGCTAATAATAAAATAATTTCTCAGGGTCGGCCCGGTGGCGCAGCCGTTAAGTTTGCACATGCCACTTCTTGACAGCCTGGGGTTCGCCGGTTCGGATCTCGGATGTGGACATGGCACTGCTTGGCACGCCATGCTGTGGTAGGCGTCCCACTTATAAAGTAAAGGAAGATGGGCATGATGTTAGCTCAGGGCCAGGCTTCCTCAGCAAAAAAAGAGGAAGACTGGCAGTAGTTAGCTCAGGGCTAATCGTCCTCAAAAAAATAAATAAATAAAATAAAATAATTTCTCTCTAAGCTGTTTTCAAGAGAATCACCTAATAAGGACATGGAAAAGCTGAAAGTAAAATGACAGAAAAGAGATATATCAGGAAAATAATAACCAATAGAATGCAAGGGTAGCTGTGTTATTCTTAGACAAAATTGTCTTTGAGATTAAAAGCATTATCAGAGATAGAAAGAGTCATTACATAATAATAAAATATTCAACTGACCAGAAATATACAATTCTTAGATTATATGGAGTAAATTAAAATTAAAAATTGTAAAAATTGTCCTACAGTAAAGCATTGTTTATATTTACCACCTTATGGGTGATTTCACTACTTACTTACCAACTGTTTTTTAGTCTATGCGAACAAAGATAAAATAAAGATACAGAAGATTTGAACAACACAAGTAGCATATTTGGTTATTGAAAATGTAAAACATTCTGTTCCATATTGTTAAAGAATACACATTTTTCTTAAGCATATATAAAATATTTTCAAAACTTGTCCGTGTACTATGCCAAAGATCAAGTTTCAATATATTTCAGAGTCAATATTGCAGTGTGTTCTCTAGTCATAAGGTCATCATTTTAGAAGTCAATTACAAATAAGAAACACCTTCATCAACATTTAGAAATTTAAAAAATAGAAGTGTTTATACATAAATTATGGGTCAAAGAGAAACAATAATGATATATTTTATACTTAATTTATGGGATTCAGAAAAGTACTTAGATAGAAATGAGAGCCATGAAGCCCTAAATTTCAAAAGTAGAAATGTTTAAAATTTGCAAAGTAGAACAACAAAAGTACACTGAAAGAAAAAATAGATGAATAGAGCTAAGCCAAATCAGTAGTTAAAAGTCTTCTCACAAATAAAACACTGACTCATATGGCTTTGTAGAGGAAGTGAGCCAAACTATCAAAGGACAATCATTCCAATTGTAGACAAAGTCATCCATAGATTAGGAAAAAAAGAAATGCCTTCCATCTTATTTAATGAGAGCAAGATAATTTTGAAAACAAAGGCAGATAAGTAAAAATTGAGAAAGGAACCTCACCCATGATTTTAGGTGTAAAAATCCCTTAAAATACTAGTAAAATACTGCAGTGAATAAAAAGATCCTAACTAGTTTTATTTTTGGACCACAAAGGGCTTAATAATAGAAAATCTAAAAATGTTATTCAAGATAATTATTTGAAAAATAATTTTATTAAGATTCTGTACTTGTTCATATAAAAAGCATTTAACTGTCTAGGAATATAGGGGACTATCCCTAATATGTTAAAGGATATCTACCAAAAACCTACAGGAATTATCCTTTTCAAGAGGTAAGAGACATGCCCTTGAAAATCAGGAACAAGATGATTATATCCACTATCACCACAACAACTAATCAGAATTGTCTTAGAGGTCCAAGCCAATACAGTAAAAGAATAAAAAGAAATAACAGAACAAAGATTAGAGAAGAAAAAACAAAACTGTCATTATTTGGAATTTCTATGATAAGTTATGCAGAAAATGCAAAAGAATCTACAAAACTAGTATACATAATAATAGACTTTAGCAAGGTGGATGTGTCAACATTCAAATATATCAATTGTATTTCTGTTCTCCACTAATAAAAAGAAAAAGATTGTTTGATTTATAGTAGAAAAAAGAGAACCTAGAATTAAATCTAATCAAATATGTAAATTTGATTTATATCTTGCATGACATTAATTCCATGTGTATTAAAATGTAATAAAAAAGAATAGTTGAAACATCTAGAAGAAAATAAAGGAAAACATTTTTATGACTGTGAGGGTAGGGAAAGACACAAAGAACTCTAACCATAAAATAAGTCTGATAAATTTGACTACATTAAATTAATAACATTCTTTGGGGGGAAGATTATCCCTGAGCTAACATCTGCCACCAATCCTCCTGTTTTTGCTAAGGAAGACTGGCACTGAGCTAACATCCATACCCATCTTCCTCTACTTTACATGTGGAATGCCTGCCACAGCATGACTTGACAGGCAGTGCATGGGTCTGCACCCAGGATCTGAATCTGCGAACCCCAGGCCGCCGAAGAAGAGCATGCTAAATTAACTGCTGCACCACTGGGCCAGCCCTTAATAACTTTTTTTTTTGGTTAAAAGATACTTCATAGAAAGTGTAAGGAAACATCCCCTGGGAGAAGATATTTGGAACATACAAAACTGACAATATCCCTAACATAAAAATCAATCTTACAATTCAAAGAACAACATATCCAGTAGAAAAAATGGCAAAAGATATAACAGAAATTTTGTTCAAGGGGAACCATAAATAACCTTTAAGCTTATGTAAATATGCTTGATCTCATTTTTAACCAGGAAATACAAATGAAAATCATAGTGATATACAGCTTCATAGCCACTAGATTGCAAAAATTTAAAATATCTGAGAATAATCAAGTGTTTATATAAGTGTAGCTTAAAAGAGGTATCTATAAATTCTTGTGAGTATAAATTAGTATGATAGCATTGGAATTAATTTGTTATAATCCTGTAATTCCACTCTTAATTATGTTACATAGAACCTTTTCCATATGTGCACAAGTAAATATACCATAATATTTATGACTACATCATTCATAACAGCAATAGTCTGTAAATATTACAGATATCCACCAACAGAAGGTAGTCCTGTACATTTTGGCATATTTACACAAAGGAATATTATACAGTAGTGAAAATGAATTAGGTACAGCTACATGCAACAAGATGGAGGAATCTTCAAAACTATTTATTGAAAATGATGTTGGGAAAACTGGACAACCACAGGCAAAAGAATAAATGTAGACCATTATCTTACACCATACACAAAAATTAACTCAATGGATTAAAGACTTGAATGTAAGACCTAAAACCATAAAACTTCTAGTAGAAACACATGCAGTACACTCTTCAACATCTGTCTTAGCAGCATTTTTTTCAAATACTATGACTCACCTGGCAAGGAAAACAAAAGAAAAGATAAATAAATGGGACTACATCAAACTAAAAAGCTTCTGTACATCAAGGCAAACCATCAAAAAAGTGAAAAAACAACCTAATAATTGGGAAAAGATATGTGCAAACCATATATCTGATATGGGGCTAATATCCAAAACACATAAAGAACTCATACATCTCAACAACAAAAAGAACAAATGACCCAATTAAAAAAATAGGAAAAGATCTGAACAGACACTTTTCCAGAGAAGATACACAGATGGCCAACAGGCTCATGAAAACATGTTTAAAATCACTAATTATTAGGGAAATGCGAACAAAATTGCAATCAGATATCACTTCACACCTGTCAAAATGTCTATAATTAATAAGGCAAGAAATGACATGTGTTGGAGAGAAAGTGGAGAAAAGAGAAACCTCATACACTGCTGATGGGAATGTAAACTGGTGCAGCCACTATGGAAAACACTACGGAGATTCCTCAAAAAATTGAGAATAGCGGGGCTGGCCCCGTGGCCGAGTGGTTAAGTTCGCGCGCTCCGCTGCAGGCGGCCCAGTGTTTCGTTGGTTCGAATCCTGGGCGCGGACATGGCACTGCTCATCAGACCATGCTGAGGCAGCGTCCCACATGCCACAACTAGAAGGACCCACAACGAAGAATATACAACTATGTACCAGGAGGCTTTGGGGAGAAAAAGAAAAAAATAAAAAATCTTTAAAAAAAAAAAAAAAAAGATTTAAAAAAAAAAAAAAATTGAGAATAGAACTATTTATGATCCAGCTATTCCACTTATGAGTATTTATGCAATAACAAAAGCATAAATGCATAAATATATATGCACCTCTATGTTCATTGTAGCATTATTTACAATAGCCAAGACTTGGAAACAACCTAATTGCCCATCAAGGGATGAACGGATAAAGATGTAGTATATATACACAATGGAACACTATTCAGCTATAAAAAAGGATGAAATCTTGCCTCTTGTGGCAACATGGATGGACTTTGAGGGTATTATGCTAAGTGAAATATATCAGGAGGAGAAAGTCAAATACTGTATGATTTCACTCATAAGTAGAAGATAAAAACTGGAACAATAAGCAAACAAACACATAGATATAGGTGATATTGGTGGTTACCAAAGGGAAAGGCAGAATGGAGGAAGACAAAAAGGGTGATAGGGCACATGTGTACAATGATGGATGATAATTAATCTTTGCGTGATGAGCAAACATGGTATAGTCTACACAGAAATCAAAATGTAATAATGTAGACTAAAAATTTATATACTGTTATAAACCAATGCTACCTCAACAAAATGAAAAGAAAAAGTAAAGTGAAGAATTGTTATAAAATAATAATGATGATGATTGTGCTAAAATATGCTTAAAATATCCCATACTGTATGTCAGGCATCACATTAACTCATACCTCTCAGGACTTTTATATGTGGTAGATAGCATATACCATATTCCTTTTATAAGTGAGAAAAGAGAGCTTAACTAACATGCATTGTTACACAACTACAAAGGTGTTCACTCGGACTTGAATGCAGGCTATCTGTCTCCAGAGTCCCAGCTCTTTACTACTTTCCTATAATGGCAACTTTTTTTTTTTCTGCTTTATCTCCCCAAACCCCCCCGCCACCCCCCCCCCCGCGTACATAGTTGTATATCTTAGCTGCAGGTCCTTCTAGTTGTGAGATGTAATAACGGCAATTTTGTAAAGCAGAAAATCAGAAATAGTAAGCAATATATTTCCATGAATTAAACACATAAAAAGTAAAACTAGTAAAAATATAGAGACTTTTAAAACACAAAATTCTGAGCAGTGATGACATCTAGGCTGAGCCGAAGGATAAGAGAGGGAAAAAGAGCACAGACATTCACTCATATTTCACAACACTTCAGTCTTTATATGGATTGTAGTTTCAAAGTTTTGATTTCATTATTATACTTTATAATTTACATTTATCTTATGTATAAGGATTTAAAATGTCTGATATTAAAAATAAGAAAAAGCAGGCTTAAAATTAGGAGAATATTGCAAAATACAAGCCCAAAATAAATATTCTTAAAAATGGTGAAGAAAAAAATCAACATTCTCAGCATACAAATGGGCCAATCACAAGAATAGGAAATTTTTTAAGACAAGAATACAAATGACTGACAAATACATGAAAAAAATCAATTTAGTAGTAACAAAATATGTATACTGAAACAATGCTGAGATATCATTTCCTTCTATCAAAGTGACAAAGAACTGAAAAATAATTACATCCAGTTTTGGCTGGGATTATAGACAAAAGGCATTCTCATACACTTGTGGTAGGAATAAAATATATAACTTATTTGGATGACAATTATATTAAAAAGAGCTAAGCGTGTTCATTCCTTTGATCCAATAACTGAACATTAAGAATTTATTCCAAGCAGAGATGTGCACAAAGGTTTACTTGCTAGATATGGGGGAACTGGATAGCATGTCATCCTGAAAATACTTGTAATATGCAAACCAGACTGGTATTCTGGCACTTCATTTGTAAAGGATTTCCAATGACCAGAATAACAAAACATAATTGTGTATTCATGAAATTCACCGTTTAATTCAACCAATGACTTTTATTTTTGAATAGACATTTTATATGTACTTACATAGGAATTACACTTTAACCAGACTTCTTTTGTTACTCTGAAATTTTCTTCCACTTTTCAGGAGTCTGAGAATAAAGTAACCATTCCACATCACTGGAAATATATTATAAAAGGGGAAAAATACAGTGAGGCATTTTTTATTTAATAGTTTTCTTACAGCTAAAAACTATCTCTACCTCTCTTTCTTCCCAGTTCCTCCTGAGCTTTTTAGGGTGCAGTGGCAAAACAAGGAAAATATAATTAATATTCAGTCAAGTACGTTGACTCTGTTTCTCCCTTTATTTATTAAGTATTATTGTAATTAAGTCTAAAATGTATGAAAAGGTATGATGTTATTAGGTTGAGCTACATTCTAGAACTTTAAAAGAATTTAAAATGAATATATTTTAATACATATGAATGTAGAGTCGGTATTAACTGTGAAAAATGAGAAACATTATAAATGCTCATCAATAGGCAATTCATTAAACAACATGGTGGAAGCATTCAATCAGAAACTGTAGACTTTTTATATTTATGTTGTAGAAAATATTAACATGAAAAATGTGTATGAACTATATACTCTGGTGGAAATACAAGTTGTAAACATTATGTAAAATATGATCTCAATTTTTACAATGTATATTATATATGCGTGTGACTATATATAAATACACATAAATATAATGTACACAGATACACACGTTCATGCACATATGTATAAATGCTGTATTTTGAAAATCTGCATCTTAACACGCTAAGGATACTGAAGATAATTTTTATACTTTATATTATTTTTGTATTTTCCACAGCAGTCACATATTAGTTTTAGAAACAAACAAAAAAATCCTTTAAGAAGATAATGTAATCTATAAAACTTCTAGAAGATAATGTAGGAGAAGAATCTAGATGATCTTAAGTTTGGCAATGACTTTTTAGACAAAATGCAAAAGGCTCAATGAAAGAAAGAAAGGATTGATATATTGGACCTCATTAAAATTAAAAACTTCTCTGCAAAAGGGAATCTAAAAAGAATAAGATAAGCCACAGACTGGGAGAGGATATTTGTAAAAGACATATCTGATAAAGGACTTTCATCCAAAATATACAAAGAACTCCAAAATTTAATAAGGAAATAAAGAACTTGCCTTAAAAAAATAGGCAAAAGATCTCAACAGACACTTCACCAGAGAAGATATACAGACAGCAACTAAACATATCAATAGCTACTCAATATCGTAGGTCATTAGGGAACGGCAAATTAAAACAATGAAACACTACCACACATCTACTGGAATGGCTAAAATACAAAATATCAACACCAAATGCTGACAAGGATGTGGAACAGCAAGAAGTTACTTTCATTACTGGTAGAAATACAAAATGGCACAGCCACTTTGGAAGAATATTTAGTGGTTTCTAACAAAACTGAACATACTCATACTATATGACCCAGGAATCATGCTCCCTGGTTTTACCCAGAGGAACTGAAAACTTAGGTATACACAGAAACCTGCATGTTTACAGCAGCTTTATTCAGAATTGTCAAAACTTGGAAGAAAGCAAGATGCCCTTCAGCAGGTGAATAGACAACTAAACCATGGTATATGTATACAACGCAATGTTATTCAGCACTAAAAAGAAATCACAAATTATGTCATAAGAAGACATGGAGGGATCTTAAACATATTTTATCAAGTCAAAGTAGCCAACCTAAAAAGTGTCCATATTGTATGATTCCAAATATATGGCATCCTGGGAAGGGCAAAACTAGAGAGAGTAAAAATATCAGTCGTTGTCAGGGTTTGGGGGAGGAGGGAGAGATAAACAGGAGGAACACAGGACATTTTTAGAGCACTGAAACTACTTTGTTTGATACTATAATGGTGGATATATGCTGTTATACATTTGTCAAATCCCATAGAATTACAATACATAGTTACTCTAACATAATTATGGACTTTGGGTTATAAAGATTTGTCAATCTTGGTTCATCTATTTTAACAAATGCATCACTCTCCTGTTGTATGTTGATAGTAGAGGAGGCTGTTCATCTGTGTGGGGAAGGGGGATTTGGATTCATAGCTGAGCTATACTTTCCACTCAATTTTGCTGTGAACCTCAAACTTCTCTTGAAAAAGGAAGGGGGAGAGGGTGGGCACAAGGGGTGCAGGGGCACATTTATATGGTGTTTGACAAATATTAATGTACAACTGAAATTTCACAATGTTATAAACTATTTAGACCACAATAAAAAAAAATTTAAAGTTAAACATAAAAGACTAAAGTCTATTAACAAAACCAACAACAAAAGAAGATTGTGCTAAGAGGAGAGGAAAAGACACAGGGCAGATGTTAAAGGACAAATAAGGAGTAGAACTATATGAAAATTTTTTTGAATTACTATAGTTCAGCATGGTGAGAAACTGAGAGAAAGTAGCCTGTAGAGAAGAGAGAGGCTGAGCCTAGAGAATGAGAGGGGAAAACAGATAGTAGCACATCCTATAGGCAGCGAATATCAGCCAGGAGACTGTACTACCCTTGGACAGGAGGGGGAAGTCTTACTATTTTCATTACTTCCAGATTCTCTTTCTCCATCAGGTGAGAGAAAGAGATTGTCATCTGCTAGACGTGATAATGAAGGTGGAATCTCAGGAGAGAAAGGAAGTTTTAAAATAATCCCTAGTAGGTACTGAGACTGACAGAGGGTTAGAAGGAAGACTTAGCTGAGGTCAGAGCCATCATGGGCACAGAATTGTAATGCTCATCAGCTTGGGGGAGTGACTAGACAACTTAGAGGTGCAGTCTCATTTAGTTTTGTTGCATGAAAATAGCAGAAGGGCAAGGAGCAATGGAATTGACGGTGCCACGACAGAGATGCTTCCAGAGGAATTAGGAGAGGAAACAAAAGCAGAAGCAAGAAGCATGCAGGCAGGACTATATCTTTGCTCAAAGTGGGTCCCATTCACATGCTAATAATACAACTCAATGAAAATTCATGCTGGACATTTTTCATGACTATAATTATACAAATTTTTGTGACATTACTTAACAGAAGATGTGTCCTAATTATGAGATCTATTTAATAAATAGTATTTATATTAAATCTATTTTGTGCAGTTTAAGAAATTTATTTAACTATGAGTTTTCATTGCCTGAGATTCTCTCTCTTTCCTTCTTCTCTCATGCACATACACATACAGCACATAGCATTTTTCTAAAAATGCAATCCTGGAAATTGTCTCCAAGGAGATTCTCTATTTTGTGAGATGAATTATTACTAAATTTTTGTTCTTAATACAAATAAAAATCAAAGAGTACATAAGCAATATGCCACAAAAACACACACAGCTATTATACATTTCCACAACCATTTCATGCATGAGTAGACATATATGTACATAAACTAGCCTGACAGCACTTAATGTACAACTTCATTGTGTTATGATTGGTATTTTGGTGTCACAGTGCATTGGTACTTCATTTAAGAGCAACAAGAGCTCTTGATGCTTATTCACTCTAAAATATAACATTTTAATGTCATTTTTAAGGGAGAAATGTTTGATGTCAATGAGAATAGAGAAGTGGAAGGCAGGGTAGAGGAACCAAGGAGGGGTGGGAAAAAGGTATTTTATATAATGGGAGGAGTTCTGAATGATGAAAACTCAAGGTCCAGTTGCACCCCTTATTAGCTATGTAGATGTGGAAAGGCATTTTATTTTACTTATTCAAGATATATCATAATTTATGATGGCAGCTATATTTCTCAATTAGAAAATAGATTGGCATTCAGTTTATTCATTAGTCTCTCATGATCCAAGTAACTATGAGTCTTCTATATTTTTGGTTTACTAAAAACTGTAGTATATTGGGCCTAAGAATTGAGAGACCTTGAAGTCTTGTTCATCATGAGAGTACTCTAGGGTGAAGCCCCTGAAGATAGGAATAATTATCCTACCTCCCTAGTATTTGCCCCATCTTAGCTGATGCTCCTTTTTTGAGAGGAAAAGGGATGGAGATGGAGGAAGAATTCAGTAAAGAAAATAATAATTTCTAGCCATATTTCTCATTAGGAAATAGGACATAAAAGTTGTTCTCACACATTTAATTTGAACACTATAATTTGCATTTTTTAAATCTGACTTTAATTCCTTTGAGATGAAATCCCCTAGAAGTTGAAATGGAAAATGAATTATCTCTGCATCTTACATCACTTAAAGATGAGCTCTCAAAAATTCCCTGTGGAAACAAATACTTTTAATAAATCCATGAGGACTTCATCTCCTTTAGGACACAAAGAGGACTTATCTTGTGGGATTTATTTCAGGTTTTTACTGAGGAACTATGGATCTTCTCTTGTATGCAGGGGGATTAGGAATAAGCACAGAGACTCATTAGATTAACTACAGTTTTGGAGAGAATTCTAAATGAAAGTTACAAATTAAGGATTGAATATTAGAGAGCACACTACTTTTTCTTGTTTCCTTTTTCATTATGTTTATAATCTTATTACCTGATGCTTGTTCCATAGTTAAAATTGATTATATTTTTCCTCTTAGTAAGTCTAAACTGTGCCAAAGTATAACCAGCCTGCATATTAGTTATTCCTGAAATTTAATGATTATGCATCTCTACCCTATATTAAATAAAAAGAGAATCCCTGGGGCCTGCCTGGTGGTGTAGCAGTTAAGTTCCTGTGTTCCACTTCGCCGGCCTGGGGTTCACTGGTTCAGATCCTGAGCGGGGACCTACACATTACATATCAAGTCATGCTGTGGCAGGCGTCCCACATATAAAGTAGAGGAAGATGGACACGAATGTTAGCTCAAGGCCAATCTTCCTCAGCAAAAAGAGGAGGATTGGTAGCAGATGTTAAATCAGGACTAATCTTCCTCAAAAAAAAAAAAAAAAGAGAGAACTCTTTGGCCAAATAGATAAAAGTTAATTAAAATTATCATTACATTTATAAAAGAAGATTCAGAGCAAAATATACCAATAGGTAGCATAAATAATTTCATTTATTGAGTCAAAAATAATTATTCAGCACTTCTCACTACATATCATTATATAACACTAGTTTGGTGTTCTACGTTCTGTAACACAAAGGTAAATAAGGAATATATAGGGTCCTGGCCTCCCCGGAGCTTACCAACTAGTCCATGTTTCTCAATCTTTTCAAAAGAATGGCACCTAAAATGTTTTTAATTCTACTGTATGTAAACAGAAGACACGAAGATTTTGTAGAATTCAAACTTTTGTAATCTTTATTTGCATACAACAGGTCTATTGAATATGTATTTTGAAACTGCACATGTATTATAGGTAACCCTTGTCAATCCTGCTATCTAGTTAGGAACAACATCTAGTGAGTAAGTGCTTTAGTTGTCTTGTTTAATTCTTAACAATTATTATTATCAGTTTGTTTCTCCTGTTAAGGGTC
The DNA here is from genome assembly GCF_021613505.1 of Equus quagga. Classification (NCBI taxonomy): domain Eukaryota; kingdom Metazoa; phylum Chordata; class Mammalia; order Perissodactyla; family Equidae; genus Equus; species Equus quagga. Next base: position 72,292,018 of record NC_060280.1, on the reverse strand, counting down.
TCTTTCCATCTCTTAAATGTAGTGTTAAGTATATAGCATGTAAAATAGATCTGACAATCATTAGAGTGATAGGTTGTACACAAGGAAGAGAAATTGGGCTTCTGATATTGACAGGTGAAGGAAGATGAAGTGATAGACTCTGCATTGTTGGCTATAGTGGTAGTCCTATCCAATGTGGGTGTTATCCAACCTCCACTTGCCATTTGCCCTTTATCTACTCTTTGGAATAATCTCGTTCACCCCATATAACTTCAACAATCTCACTACTATTAAGGTAACTTTTTCCTTTAATTTGCTGGCTTTGTCCTCTCCAACTCACTGTGACCACCATGCTATCACTACACCTAACACCATCATAATCATTTAATAAGCTTCTATGGTGTGACAAATACTTTGTAAGGTTCTTTCAACAAAATGCAATTCCTTTATTTAAGGAACTTACAGTCTGGAAGAAGAGACAGGAAAGTAACCACAGGCAAATTCAATATACAGTGGTAAATTCTACAATAGAGTAAAAACACATGGAAGTACAGGGGGAAGAGTTTGGCTCAGCCCTACAAGAGCAAATTTCTTCTTAAAGAAAATGATATGTAAGTTGGGATCTGAGTCAAGTAAGAATTTGTCTACTTATGAAGGAACAGTCTTAGTGTTGGTGGTGATGGATAGGCTAGAATTGCATTTTTTGTGCCTGTTGGTACACACCAGGATGAGAGTTGAATTATGTCCTGATTCTTCACATTAACAATAGTGAATTCATCAACATTCTCCCCATCTGGTCTTTGTTAATATCTTCTCGTTTTTATTAATTACAATGCCATTCCCTCAGTTTCCAAGATCCCAAAACATTGTCATTTTAAACTTCTTCCTCATGCTCTGTATCTCATATTTTCTACCATGTAAAGTCTTCTTGTCTCTCGGGTCACATTTACTTTATTATTGCATGGACCTTCTGCTGAAGTCCTGTCTGAAGACTCCTCCTCCCATTCAATACAAATCACACCTGGGATCTTTTTTTTTTTTTTATGAAAGTAGTTTAATCATGTCATTCTGCTCTTCAATATCCTTTAATGACTCTTCATAACATTAAAGATCAATTCCAAAAAGAACAACCAATTTGAAAGAATTTATTCTGACTTAGTGTTCTGAATTGATTTTCAGCTTATTCTACATGTATTCTTGGCCTTAATTAAAAATAAGTGGTCATTCTTTCCCCAGTATGCCTGTGTTTTTCTGCCTCCGTACCTTCCTCATACCCCTTTAACTCTAATAATGCTTTTCTTCTGACAATTCCACTTGTCAAGTCACCAATTTCAAGATTTCTTTCTCAAAAATTTCCAATTTATAATGAAGTTCTCTTCTAAGGCAAAGATATGCATATTTGCATTCTCAGTGCATGGCATTGCAAGACCTTTGCAGGGGCTTGTGGATTGTAGGCCTGCATTACATGTTTCATAAATAAATGGCTTTAAAAGTAAATACATGACAAACAGTATGGACATTCCTCAAAAAATTAAAAATAATTTTTAATAACCTTATGATCTAGCAATCCCACTTCTCAGTATATTTGCAAAAGAGCTGAAATCTCAAAGAGAATCTCATATTCACTGCAGCACTATTCACAGTAGCCAAGATATGGAAGCAACCCAAATGCCCATTGAGAGATGAAAGAATAAAGAAAATGTGGTATGTACATACAATGGAATATTATTCAGCCTTATAAGGGAAGGAAGCCCTACCATTTTTAAAAAATATGACCATGAAGCTAAGTTCAATGAATTAGTCACAGAAGGGCAAATTCTTCATGATTCCACTTATTTGAGGCATCTAAAATAGAGATTCTAATCCTTTCCTACCCCTGTTAATCTTCCTGACTTATTGAACTCTTAACCATGCTTAAGTTCTCCCCCAATTGCTTACCCCACATGTGAACATTACCCCATCCCCTGAGCCTCAGATAATATATGAGCTTCAGTCTATTCCTCAATTTATTTTAGCCTTCTACATTGTTAACCTCTCCATCTTTGTGCCTCATTCCATCAATCACCATCTACATTATACTTACTCCATCCTTGAACTTCACATCTTCCTCACTTTACCCATGTACCTCACACAATGTTGAATCTCACTCATCCTGAGAATCTGATCCACACCATCTCTGATGTGCATTCATCTCTCTGAGTTAAGCCTAGGGATTGGATGAGGTTCAGTGACATGGGACACAACACGTGGTTAAAAAATAAGACTGAAAGTTCAATACTTTAGCATCAGGAGACCAAATATCAACTCAATTAAAAATCATCTGCCAAATTATCATGTACTTCAAGTCTTCATCACTCTTGTATCTTAAAACTATCATTAACTCTATATAGGCTCCAGCCATTCCAGTCTTTTCTATTCAGGCACTCTGGACCAACCCTCTGACACTGTAGCCCTTCTGTAAATCAGAAGATGTTACTGCATACCTCAGGGTCTGAAACGTCACCCCAAGGGTCCAGAGAATATCAGTCTGTGTGCCATTTCATGATTGAGAAATTGTTCAGAAAAGCTCAATTTTCCTTTAACTGGATCTTCTTTCATCACCACTGATTGACTCCTACAGAAAAATGATAGATGGAAATTACTTCCTGATGACAGAGTTTATCCTCAAGGGTTTAACGTATAGGCCAGAACTCTAAGTGCCTTTCTTTTTCCTATTCCTAGGGATCTATCTGGTTGCTGTGGTGGCCAATCTGAGCTTGATTTCATTAATTTCACTAAATTCACGCCTTCACACATCCACATATTAGTACCTCTTCAGTCTACCATCCATAGATACCTATAACTTCTCTGTCTTTGACCCCCAAATGCTAATTAACTTTGTAATGGAGAAAAACATAGTCTCCTATACAGGGTACCTTACTCAACTCTCTTTCTTCTGCTTCTTTGTCATTGCCAAACGCTACATATTGACAGCAAAGGCATGCAATCACTGTGTTGTCATTTGCAAGTCACTGCTATATAATGGCATATTGTCTCCATGAATCTGTTCTTTGTGTTTGGACATATGTGATGGGATGTTGGGGTTCCCAGCCCACCCTCTCTGTGTGGTAAGACTAACCTTCTGTGATGCCAATATTGTCAACCATTATCTGTGTGAAAAACTCCTGTGCTCCAGCTTTCCTGTAACAGCACCTACACCAATGACATTGTGGTCTTTCTTCTAATAGGCATGAAGATTTTAGTGTGCACCAGCCCTTCTTTCATCTCCTATGCTTATACCATCTCCAGCATCCTCCACATCAACTCGACAGAGGGCAGGGATAAAGCCTTCATTCAGCATCTGCAGTGCCCCTATAATGACTGTTTCACTTGTCTTTGGGGCAGCAGCATTCATGTTCCTCCAATCTTTTAATGCAGAGTCTGTGAACCAAGGGATATTTCATACAAATTCTCACCCATGCTGAACCTTTTAATCTACAGCTTGAGGAATAAGGATATCACACTTTTTCTGAAGAAAACTTTGAGAAGAAAAGTATTTTCTTGAGCAGCAACAGAATTCATATGAGGAATTTTAGCACAGGGTTATTCTGATTTTCTTGGGGTTCTTCATGGCTGGTACTCATCTTAATCAAGTGGAACTCATTTTCTACCTTAACAAGGGCCTTTGCTTTCTTTCTTTCTTTCTTTCTTTCTTTCTTTCTTTCTTTCTTTCTTTTTTTCTTTCTTTTTCTTTCTTCTTTCTTCTTTCTTTCTTTTAAAGCTTTGTTACTTTTTCCTCTACGGTGTGGAATGACATCTATCTCTGGGACAAATATTGTAGTTTCTATAATTGATTAATTGAATAATATTACAAAATATCTACCTACACAACAAAGCAATATGTCTATAGCCTGAGGGCTCTGCTATTGTAAGCATGTCTTTAGTGTTGGTAGTAGAATTCATATGATACAGATACAATTCCAAATTTGCTCATAATATCACCTCACACCTGTTAGAATAGTCAACCTCAAGAAGAGATAAGAGATGTCGATGAGGATGTGGAGAATAGAGAACCCTTGTGCACCATTGATAGGATTGTAAACTCATACAGCCACTATGGAAAACAGTATGCAGAATCTGCAAAAAATTAAAAATAGAACTACCATATGATATAGCAATTCTGCTTGTAGGAATATATCCAAAGGAAAGAAAAATACTAACTCAAAAAGATATGTGCCCTCTGATGTTCATAGCATCATTGTTTACAATACCCAAGACAGGGAAACAACCTAAGTGTCCATCTATAGAAGAGTTGATAAAGAAGTTGTGGTATACATATATATATATATATATATATATATATATTACATTGCAAATTCATATATACAAAAATCCATTGCGTATTGGAATTGCAATATTCCATTGAATATTCCATTATTCAGCAATAAAAAAGAGAAAATTCTGCCATTTGTGAAAATATGGATGGAACTTGAAGGCATTATGTTAAGTGAAATATGTCAGATAGAGAAAGACAAATATTGCATGATCTCACTTACATGTGGAATCTAAAAGCAAATGAAAACACATTCATAGAAAAAGAGGTCAGATTTGCGGTTACCAGAGGTGAGGAGGAGGGGGAGAGGAATTGCAGAAACGTTGCCAAAAGGTACAAGCATGAATTCATCAGAAATTATTTTAAAGTTTTAAAGTTGCTACACTTTCATATCTTAACACACAAGTAGAATATATGAAAGCACTTGTTAATTTCTGACAGAAAACAATTCCATTTAGTTTTGGCAATGTATTAGATAACAGACATTTGTCTTAGAGTTTGGTTAGAAATAAAAAGTAGGTTTTCAAATTTTAGCACATAGTAAGCATATTGCTTTTCTCATTAACAGGAGAAATTGTGCAGAGGAAAAAAATAAGAAATTTTATTGAGGAAAAATGAAAAAGCCAAAAGAAATTAAAAGAGTGTTAGAACAGCAAGAGATGTTTTTGTTAACACTGGTAGCAATTTCCAGGAGATATATCTCAAGAATACAGGAAGCTGCTTACTTTAAAATATAAGTGGGATATCAGTGAGTAAAAGAATATTATTTTGAAAACCTATCCCAGGAGTCCCAACACTTCTAAATTCATCATCCAGGGTATTGACATTTTATTCCTTTTTACCAAATCTAAGCCATATATTTGTTCAAAAGCAAATCAACTAATATACCATGTAGAGATTCATAGTGACATTATGCTGGCAGAATAAGATAATATGGAAAAAATCTAAAATAGCAGCCAATGTGTATGTATATCTGAAATAAATACCATGATGAATACTGTCTTTCATAATTTGCCTGAATCAAAATTCTAGCATTTTCTTCTGGTATACTATCTCCTTCTAACCCCCTAAAAGCCTTTTATTCCATAATATTCCCAGTATCTCCTATCTTTTTATATTTGCTTAACATCTTGACTTTCTTGGCAATTATTTTGTTCCCTCCCTCAGGAGAAGGTAATAATCCTAGGGGAACTAAAAAAAAATGCAAAAATGCTTTGGATGGAAATTTTTTTATGAGTCATGCTGTAGGAGATTTCCTCAGGGAAAAATAAACACTTAACAAACACAAAATGAAATAAACCATTATTAGTGGGACGTGACATACCCAACAAATAGTAGCATTAGGACCTCAATAATTTCTGTTAGTAGAATGTTAATCTGTAAAACACTATCGTGGAGTATAGAAGAGATCATTATCCTCTGCTCTTGAACTTTCCTTCCATGTGGAGGGACATTAGTGGAATCACCTGCCCATTGTCTGGCCCTTACCTGATTGGGTGATAGTGTGTCCCTTCTTCTCTTTTCCTTATAGAAAGCCTGACTGCCTTCATGAAGCAAGTGCCCTGTTATGATCCTCTGTATCAAACATCAGGCCCTGATAACTGTAGGGAGAGGTGAGCCTGGTGACCAGATCAGTAACTATTAATCAAGTATTACAAAGTACAACAAAGTCCATTTGTTTTAAAATATGTTAGCGTCTTCAACACCAAATTTATGGTTTAAAGATGATATTTTGTCTCCAATATATCTTATTTCTTACCCGTTCCGAACTTAGTGGAGAGGACTGTTATGTATTATGTTCTTGAATTTCTACTTGAGAATACAACACTTGTTTAAAATGATTAAAACCATAAAAGAAGAAAAAGAAGCATTAAAAAGACAGATACTATTAAAAATTAACACATAGATTTGAATTACAACTAAATACTCACATATTTGCCTATACAGCAGTCACCTCTTATCTGCAGTTTCACTTCCCGCGGTTTCAGTTGCCTACAGTCAATTGTGGTCTGAAAATATTAAATGGAAAATCTCAGAAGTAAACAATTCATGTTTTAAATTGCAGGCTGTTCTGAGTGGCATGATGAAATCTTGCACTGTCCTGCTCTGTCTTGCCCAAGACATGAATCATCCCTTTGCCTAGAGTATACATGCTGTATACACTACCTGCCCATCAGTCACTTAGTATCCATCTTGGTTATCAGATGGACTGTCCTGGTATAGCAGTGCTTGTGTTCAAGTAACCCTTGTTTTACTTAACAATGGCCCCAAAGTGCAGAAGTAGTGCTGTTGGTAATTCTGATATGCCAAAAAGAAGCCATAAAATGCTTTCTTTAAGTGGAAAGGTGGAAGTTCCCAACTTAAAAGGGGAAAAGAAATAGTATGCTGAGGTTGCTAAGATTTATGGTAAAAGAAAAAAAAAAGATCTATTGTGAAATAGTAAAGAAGAAGAAAGAAATTGGTGTTAGTTTTGCTGTCGCACCTCAAACTATAAAAGTTACAGCCACAGTACATGATAAGTGTTTAGTTAATATAGGGTTTGTACTATCTGCGGTTTCAGGCATCCACTGGAGGTTTTAGAATGTGTCTCCCATGAATAAAAGGGGACTATTATATATACATTTATATTTATATAGACATAAAACAATTTTGCATACTTACATTTCTAAACTAGTGCTGGTGTCTAAACTCAAATCAATCTATCTAAATTGAAAAGTCTTAGCTAGTTTTACATTTCAGTCAAACGAACTTCAATGACTAGATATTTAATTGAAAAGTCCCAGCTCCCAATTGAAGAATGCCCTGTGCATCTCTACCCAGAAAATATCTCCTTTCCTTACTAAAGTACAAGATCTCCAGAGGTAACAATTACTTTGATAACTGTTAATTCCTCAGGTTTACTACCTCATAGATACCCAACCAATTTATTTTAATAATTAGTTGCTGAGTTATAGGATAGTGTTTCCATGTGGTTGTAACGAGTCACAAGAGTTTCGTGTTTGATGCCAGTGTACTAGAGGTTTAATATGATGACTTCTTGATTTTTGTCTTTCAGATTCTTTCTTTCTTTCCACACAGAGAGCTTTAAGTAAGTACTGAGATTCACGAGAGTTAAAACAGGAGTTCTCTCCTTAACCAGAATATATTATTTTATTCAAATAGATAAGCATTAGTAAAATCTTAGAAACTATGCATTCAAAAAGAAAAAAAACTGGGGTTTTGAATTTAAGTTTTACTGAAACACCATTAAATTTAGCATGATCTATTTTTATAAATAAACTGAATTTCTATATCTAGGTCATTGTTTAATTTCACCCTTTTCCCCGATTCAACTTTGTGTATAGGCCTGTTGGCAATATTTTAATTGACAACTCTAAGACTAGATCTGTGTCCATATTTAGAATTCTTTTCAATTAATTTTATGACATATATTAGGTTACAAATACTTTATCCAAATCAAGAGAAAAATGAACAAAAAATTAAACAGGAAATAAATATTGGAGAGTCAGGTCACCTTAGTGTGAAATATTTTGAAAGATGTGTTGTGTTCATCCATGAACCCAACAAGATTTATGACAATAAATGTTCTCACATTTTAAAATTAAAAAAATGTGTTAGCTAAGTAGTAGTTCTTCAGCAAATTTTAAATAGAATATTTTAGAGCCAATCAAATTAAACTTACATTGTAAGAGACAACCTCATAGTAGCCATACCCCAGCTCCATGGCGTTTAAGAAGCAGAAGCAATCTAAATTAGAAAGGACAAAGCCTAGGTCAGGAAACATGCTAAACATTTAGATTACAAAGATAAATCAGACAGGGATCCTAATTCATTGAGAAGGTAATGTTTAAAGTGCATATTTGCAAAAATATCCTTTTAGAGAAGACTGATGTCCAATGCAAAACCCTTAATGTGATACTTTGGGCGTGTCTGAAAAAAGTGAAACAAAGATTCCTACTGTACTGAAGGAAGTGAGTGAGAAAGAGAGTCAAAAGTGATCAGGAGAAAGATGCAACACGGGGCATGATGACGTTGGATCTTGTATGCCGTTATGAAACTGGGGCTTTTTCTCTTGGTGAAATGAGTATGAGAGACTAAAATATAATCTGACTTATGTTTTTAAAAGATAAGCCTTGTTGCTTTTCTGGGAATAAACTGTATAAGGCAATGAGTGAAGCAGAGATCTAGAAAGTAGAGCTTTGGAGTAATGTTAGTAGGCGACATTGGTTTCTCAATTCAAGGTGGTAGTGTTATAGCTGTGACATATCAGGTAATTATGTATATATTATGATAAAATGTAGTAACATTTTACTGCATAAAATTTGAAAATTTAATTTGAAAAAGACACCTTAAGAAAATTAATGAACTGTAGTGGATTAGGAAAAAATATAGCTTAATTGAAGGTAACAGAAGTAGGATTAATACCATTTTATTCTACAATTGTGCAAAAAATGGGAAACAACTCACAGAAAGTGGGGAAAGAACATAAACAGGAAAGCCACAGATAAGAAAATTAAAATGGTTTAGATATTATGAAAAGCTGTGCAAGCTCAAGTCAGAGGATTCAATTTAGAAATATTTGGAGAAGGAGAGTAAGTTTTTTGCACTCTCTGAGGGAATATGAATTATTATAGCCTTTGAGAAAGCCATTTGACCATATATGTTAAACTGAAAGAAAACTATATGTTATTTTATTTCACTGAAATGAAAGTATTGGCATACAATGATGTAGGTATAATGACATTTATTTTAGCATTGCTTTTAATGACAAAAACTGGAATTATAGAGAATTTCTGTCAAGATGAGATGTTTGTATAAGTTATGTCTATAACATGGAATGTTGAAGATATTTCAAAAAAATATTTTTAAACGAATGTCATGATGCATGCCCAAGGCAAAGTGCAGGCTCAAACAAACCAGAGAAGACCTTAAATTTTTGTCTCAGGCTGACTCTTGACACAGAGATAGCCTAAAACATGCAAAATTATGAGAAAGTAAACTAAAACAAGAAAATTAATAGCAAACCCTAGTGAGGAGAAGAATCTAATTTCCAGAGTTACCGCATCATTAGATTCAAATATCCAGTTTTCAACAACAGATCAAAAGGCATAAAAAGAAATAGGAAAGTATGGCCCATTCAAAGAAAAATCATAAATCAATAGAAACTGTACCTAACCTACCTGATGGCAGATCTACTAGACAAAGACTTTAAACAACTGTCTTAAAGAGGCTGAAACAACTTAAGAAATGTGTGGACGATGTCAAGAAAATAATAAATAAAATGGAAATATCAATAAAGAGTTAGAAAATATTGAAGGAAAGCAAACAGAACTTCTTGAACTAAATATTGCAATAACTGAAATTTAAAAATATGCTAGAGAAATTCAAAGGCAGATTTGAGCAGGAAGACAAAAGAGTGAGTAAATTTGAAGATAGGACAATGAAATCTGATGAACAGAAAGAAAATACATTTAAGAAAAGTGATCACAACCTAAGGGACACATGGGACACCATCAAGTAGACGGACATACGTATTGTGAGAGTCCTAGAAGGAGGTTAGAGAGAGAAAGACCAGAGAGAATATTTTAAGAAAATGGTCAGCAACTTTCCAAATTTGATGCAAAATATGATTACAACATCCAAGAAGCTCAATGAACTCCAAGTAAGATGAAATGAATGAAACTCACTCTGAGATACGTTATAATCAAAATTTGAAAGGCAAAACAAAGTAAGAATTTTGAAAGCAGGAGACAAAAGTGATGCATCGCACAGAAGGGATCCTATAAAAGATCATCAGCAAATTTCTCATCAGAAACTTTGGAGTCCAGAAAGCAATGGGTCAATATATTCAAAGTGCTAAAAGAAAGAGAGACAGAAAGACAGACTTTTTTTTTTTTTTTGGAGGAATATTAGCCCTGAGCTAACTACCGCCAGTCCTCCTCTTTTTGCTGAGGAAGCCTGACCGTGAGCTAACATCCGTGCCCATCTTCCTCTACTTAATATTTGGGATGCCTACCACAGCATGGCTTTTGCGAAGCAGTGCCATGTCCGCACCTGGGATCCGAACCAGTGAACCCCAGGCCACCGAGAAGTGGAATGTGCAAAATTAACTGCTGCGCCAATGGGCCGGCCCCAGACAGACAGACAGAAAGAAAAGAAACAAAGAAAGAAAGATCTGTGAATCAAGAATTCTATATACAGCAAAATTGTTCTTCAAAAGTGAGAGGGAAGTAAAGATACCCTCAGATAAGTTTACAGTTTCTGTCTCAACATAAGTTTCCATTTACTTAGGTAAATAACTTGGATGGAGACAACTTTATAAGAAACTTTCAAACTGTTTTCTAAACATGCTGTACCATATTGAATACCACCAATAAGGTATGAGAATTCCAATTCCTCTGCATCCTCATTAGTTCCAGGTACTGTAATTAAAAAATAAATAAATAAATAGCTCTTCTAATAGGTGTGTAGTAGCATCTCATTGTGGTTTTAAATTGCATTGTCCTGGGGCCGGCCCCGTGGCCGAGTGGTTAAGTTTGCAGGCTCCTCTTCGGTGGCCCAGGTTTCAGATCCTGGGCGGGGACATGGCACTGCTCATCAGGTCACGTTGAGGCGGCGTCCCACATGCCACAACTAGAAGGACCCACAACTAAGATATACAACTATGTATGGGGGGGGGCAGTTTGGGAGGTAAAGCAGAAAAAAAAATGATTGGCAACAGTTGTTAGCTTAGGTCCCAATCTTTTAAAATAAATAAATAAATAAATAAATTGCCCTAATGATTAATGATGTTAATGACATTTTCATGTGTTTATCATCCATATATCTCCTTTGGTGAATTGTCTGCTGACATCACTTGCTTATTTCTTTATTCAGTTGTTTGTTTACTTATTTTTGAGTTTTAAGTGTTTTTATATATTCTGCATAAAAGTGTCTTATTAGATATACGATTTGAATACATATTTCCCAGTGTTTGGCTTGTCATTTAATTCTTTTAGTATTGCCTTTCTCAGAGTAAATTTTTAAAAAAATTTTCGCTTTTATGGACTGTACTTTGGGTAGTCCATGTTAGGAATATTTGCCTAACTGTAGTTCACATAGCTTCTCTCTTTCGGTCTTCTAAAAGTCATTAAGTTTTATGTTTTACATTTATATCTATGATTGATTTTGCAGTAAATTTTTTTAATGGTGAGGTAGTTTGTGAGGTAGTTGGTGCTTGTGGTGAGGTAGGGATTGCAGTTATCTTGGTTATGTATATCTAATTATTCCAGAAGGTTTGTTTCAAAGCCATTAAATTGCTTTGCATTTTTGTCAAAATTAATTGACCTAATATATGAGGGTGTCTGTTTCTGGTCTCTATATTCAGGTTCATTGAGTTATCTAGTTATGTGTCTATCCTTTTCCCAATACCACACAATGTGATTATTCTAGCATCATAGTATGTGAGTACTCCAACTTTATTCCTTTCAATAACAATCTTGACTATTCATGTTTTTGGCTTTTCATATAAATTTGAGTATCAGCTTTTTACAGAACATCCTGCTTAGAATTTAATGCAATTGTCTATAACTTCTGTATACATCAGTTTCTATAAGATGGATATCTTATCAATATTGAATCTTCCAATCCATAAACACAGTATATACTATTAGATATATATATTCTATTATTCAATGTTTTTCAGTTTTCAGGTGTACATATCTTGCACATATTTTATTAGGTTTCTACCTAAGTCTTCACGATTTGTGGTCCTTCTGCAAATGTATTGCATTTTAAAATACTTGATTTTCCAATTGTTCATTGCTAATAGATAGATATAACATTGACCTTATTTTCTGCGACTTTCCTAAAATCCCTATGATTTCTACTAGGATTACTTTGTATATTACATTGAATTATTATCCATAAAATCATGTAATTTGCTAATAGAAATGATCATATTTTTTATAATTCAATTTATTTGCCAATAATTTTTTTGCTCATTTCACTCTCTTTGATTTCTCACATAGTGTAAAATACTAGTAGTAGAGTGGAAATTCTTGCCTTGTTTTCATATTTAGGGGTAATGCATTCGTTCTTCACCCTTAAGTGTGATGTTAGTTGTAGATTTTTGTTGCTGTTGTTAGGTCTTTTCATCAGGTTGAGGAAGATCCCTTTTATTTATAGATTTTTTGTTAAATAAACATTGAATTTTAGACAAATGTTTTTCTGAGTTAAGATGATTCTATAGTTTTACTGCTTAGTCATTAGATATGGTGAATTACACTAATTTGTGTTTAGATATTAAACCAACCTTTCATTCCCAAGATTAAACTTTACTTCTCATGATGGGTTATTCACTTATATACTATTAGATTGAATTTTCCAAAATTTAAAAATAATTTTTGCATCTATGTTTATTAAGAATATTGTTCTTTAGTTTTCTTTTTTTCCATCTATTTTGTCTGGTTTTGGTGTCAGGGTAGTGTTGTGCTACAGAATATAATGCAATGCTTTCTCTGTTTTTTAAAAATTTTTCAAAGCATTCCTCAAGAATTAGCATTATGTCTTCTGTAAACGTTTGGTAGAACTTAACAGCAAAGCTATCTGAGCCTAGAGTTTCTTTTCTGGAAAAGTTTTTTGTTGTTGTTAGTCTTTAAATTTTTTAAGATTTTAATCTTTTAGAGCTGCTTGGGTTCACAGCAGTACTGAGAACAAAGTACAGAGGTTTTCCATGTACTCATGCCTCTGCACAGATATAGCCTCTCCATTATCAACACTCTCCCCCAGAGTAATACATTTGTTACAATTGTTGAACCTGTATTGACACATAATAATCACCCAAAATCTATAGTTTTGCCTTAGGGTTCACTCTTGGTGGTGTATATTATACAGGTTTGGGCAAATGTATAACGACATGTATCCATCACTATAGTATCATAAACAGTATTTTCTCTGCCCTAAATATCTTTTGTACTCTGCCTATTCACTCCTTCCCCACCTCAACCCCTGGCAAACACTGATTTTCTTGGTATCTTCCTAATTTTGTGTTTTCCAGGGTGTCACATAATTAGAATCATACAGCATGCCGCCTTTTCAGATGAGCTTCTTTCACTTAGTATGCATTTGGGGTTCCTCCATTTCTTTTATGGCTCCAGAGTTCATTTATTTTTAGCACTTATTACTGCTCCATTTTCTGGATGTGCCACAGTTTATTTGTGCACCCACTGAAGGACATATTGGTGCTTCCAAGTTTCGGCAATTATAAATAAAGTTCTATAAACATCATGCAACTGTTTTTGGGAAGGCATACTTTTTCTACACCGCTGGTTAAGTCTTAAGGAGCACAATTGCTGGGTCATGTGTAAGAGCATGTTTAGTTTTAAAATAAACCACCAAATTTTCTTCCAAAGTGACTACTCCATTTTGCATTCCCATGAGCAAATGAGGGCTTCTGTTGCTCCATATCCTTGCCAACATCTAATTTGGTGTTGCCAGTGTTTTGTACTTTAGCCATTCTAATAGGATGCAGTGGTATTTCATTTTTGTTTTAATTTGCATTTCCTTGATAACATGTGATATGGAGCGTCTTTCCTTGCGCTTATTTGCAATCTATATATCTTCTTTGGTGAAGTTTCTGTTAAAGTCTTTGGCCCATTTTTTAGTCAGGTTGCGTTCATACTGTTGAGTTTTAAGAGTTCTCTGTGTTTCGTAAATACAAGTCCTTTATCAGAGAAGTCTTTTTTTTTTTTTTTTGTGAGTAAGATTATCCCTGAGCTAACATCTATGTCAATCTTCCTCTATTTTGAATACGGCATGCTACCACAGCATGGCTTGATGAATGGTGTTTAGGTCTGTGCCCAGGATCCGAACCCATGAAACCCAGACCACCGAAGTGGAGCACACAAACTTAACCACTATGCCACTAGGCCAGTCCAAGTCTTTTGGAAATATTTTCTCCTGGTATGTGGATTGTCTTATTATTCTCTTAACATCGTCTTCTGTGGAACAGAAGTTTTTAATTTTAATGAAATACAATTTGTCAATTACTTCTTTCACAGGTCACACTTTTGTTGTTCTATCTAAAAAGTATCACTACACCCAAGGTTGTCTAGGTTTTTCTCCTATGATATCGTCTGGATGTTTTATAATTTTTCATTTTACATTTAGGTCTATGATTCATTGTGAGTTAATTTTTGCAAATGGTGCAAAGTCTTTCTCTAGGTCTATGTTTTTTTGCATGTGGTATCCAATTTTCCAGTACAATTTGTTAAAAATACTCTATTTTCTCCATTGTATTGACTTTGCTCTTATGTCACACATCAGTTGATTTTATGTATGTGAGTCTATTTCTGGGCTCCCTATTCAGTTCCATTTATCTATTCATCAGTTCTTTGACCAATACCACACTGTTTTGATCACCATAGCTTTACAGTAAGTTTTCATATTGTGTAGTATCTGTCTTCCAACTTTGTTCTTCTTAATCAATATTGAGTTGGCAATTCTAGACTTTTTACATCTCCATATAAACTTTTTTATCAGTTTGTCAGTATCCACAAAATAACTTCTTGAATAGGAAAGCCTATTCTTTCCATTAAATAGTTTTGGAATCCCTGTTGAAAGTCAAGTGACTATAAATGTGAGGGTTTATTTTTGGACTCTCAATTCTATTTCATTGAAATATATATCACATGTGCGTGTGTGTGTGTGTGTGTGGGTATACACCTCTCATATATTTAAGTGCAATCAACTTATCTCTGTGTTCTGGCTCTTCCATTTTCTTTCACATGTCATTGTGTGAATTTTCTACTACATTTGCATCACTATTTTTAAGGCTTTTTATCCCCATTGGTTAAAAGTTAAAAACAAAGTTGGGAGGGGTGGTAGAATACTTTTAAGTTACTGTTCTCATCATTTGTGATCTTCCAGAAGAGGGAGATTGAAGGTGGGGAGAAAAAAGAAAATGGCTTTAGATTTCTTCTCTTCTGAACTACTGTTTGAAAAAACAACTTCATTTAGCTCTTAGCACTTCTTTAAAGAACTCAAAAGATTCTCATAACGAGATAAGGAAAAGTAAAAGGAAAGTGCAAAATAATTACCAAAGTTGTCTCCCAGTATATTGCAATTTATAATAATGTCTACAATTAAAAAATTTATACTAATATATTTTGAGGATCTTAATTTGATTTTTAAATAATTTTATTAAGAGCATTCAGTTTGGAAATTCCCTAGAGCAATTTTTTCCTTTAATCAATTTGAAACTTGTCTAAGTCAAAAATTCCCATCAAAGAGAGCTATCTGCCTAGATTATCATGGAAACTAATTTCCAAATGAGAAAGTTTCCTTTCTCTGATAAGGACCTACTTAGACTACAGACTCCTATTCTTTAATTCATAGAGAAAGTTGACATAGACTAATTTTTCACATTGTCCTAGTTTCAATACAGAAGAAAAAAAATTAAGTAACTTTATTGGGATCATTATGGTTTATAACATTGTGGAATTTCAGGTGTAAATTATTCTTTGTCAATTCCTGAGTACACTTCATCGTGCTCACCCCCAGTAGTCTAATTTTTATCCATCACCATACATAAGTTCCCCTTCATCCTTTTCGCCCACCCAACAAGCCCCTTCCCCTCTGTTAACCACTAATCTGTTCTCTTTACCCACGTATTTGTTATCTTCCACATATGAGTGAAATCATGCAGTATTGGTCCTTCTCTCTCTGGCTTATTTCACTTAACATCACGCCCTCCAGGTCCATCCATGTTGCTGCAAATGGGACAATTTTCTCCTTTGTTATGGCTGAGTAGTATTAAATTGTGTATATATATGGCACATTCTTTAGCCATTCATCTGTAGAAGGGCAGTTGTGTTGTTTCCACATCCTGCCTATTGTGAATTGTGCTGCAATGAACATAGGGATGCATAAATCTCTTTGGATCATTGATTTCAAGTTCTTTATATAAATACCCAGTAGTAGGATAGCTGGATCATATGGTATTTCTATTATTAATTTTTTGAGGAATCTCCATACTGTTTGCATAGTGGCTGCACTGGTTTGCATTCCCACCAGCAGTGTATGACCATTCCCTTTTCCCCACATCCTCTCCAACACTTATTGTTTTTTGTCTTGATAATTATAGCCAATCTGATGGGTATAAGGTGATATCTCATTGTAGTTTTGATTTGCATTTCCCTAATAATTAGTGATGTTGAGCATCATTTCATGTGTCTGTTTTCCATCTATATATATTCCTTGGAAAAATTTCTGTTCATTTCCTCTGCCCATTTAAAAAAATTTTTTTTGGAGATTAACCTTGAGCTAACAACTGACACCAATCCTCCTCTTTTTTGCTCAGGAAGACCTGAGCTAACATCTGTGCCTATCTTCCTCCACTGTATATGTGGTACACCTACCACAACATGGCTTGACAAGCTATGCATAGATCTGTACCCAGGATCTGAATGAGTGAATCTGGGGCCGCCAAAGCGGAATATGTGAACTTAACCACTGTACCACCGGGCCGGCCAACCCCTACCCATTTTTTGATTGGGTTGTTTTTGTTGAGTTGCATGAGTTCTATGTATATTTTGGACATCAACCTCTTGATGACCGTTATCTTGCTCCATACACAAAAATTAACTCAAAGTGGGTTAAAGGTTTGGATGTAAGACCAGAAAGCATAAAACTGCAAGAAAATGTAGACAGTACACTCTTTGACATTGGTCTTAGCAACATCTTTTCGAGTACCATGTCTACTCAGGTAAGGGAAACAAAAGAAAAGTTAACAAATGGGACTACATTGAACTAAAACGCTTCTGCAAAGTAAAGAAAATTTTTACTTTTAGTACATTTTGAATTTTTTTCACCAATTCATTTTTATTTATTTTTTTCTGCATTTTTTTATTGCAGTAACATTGGATTATAACATTATATACCTTTCAGATGTACATCATAATATATTTCAAATTCTGTCTAGAGTACATCATGTTCACCACCCAAAAACTAATTATAATCCATCACCACACGTGTGAGCCTAATCGCCTCTTTTGCAGTCCCCCCTCCCCCCTTCCCCTATGGTAACCGCCGATCTAATTTCCATTGCTATGTGTTTGTCTGTCCTTGTTTTTATCTTCTACTTATGAGTGAGGTCCTATGGTATTTGACTTTCTCCTTCTGACTTATTTCACTTAGCATAATACCCTTAAGTTCCATCCATGTTGTCACAAATGGCCAATTTCATCATTTCTTATGGCTGAGTAGTATTCTATCTTGTATACATGCCACATCTTCTTTATCCAGTCATCCCTTGATGGAGACCTAGGTTGCTTGCAAGTCTTGGCTATTGTGAATAATGCTGAAATGAACATAGGAGTGCATGTATCATTATGCATTTGTGTTTTAAAGTTCTTTGGATAAATATCCAGCAGTGGAATAGCTGGATCATATGGTACATCTATTCTTAAATTTTTAAGATGGCTTTCCCCTGAAGACTCAGTGTTTCCTTTTTCCTTTATCATGAGTTATGCTCTAGACTACTTAGAGAATTTATGATCTAACAAATTTCAGAGACAAAATTTTTCCTATAAATAAGTCATTGATAAGATAGTAAATACCCAAAATAACTTATTTCCGATTACTTCACCTCTTTTCAAATAATACATGTGTTTTTACATTGTCAGATTTGATAAGGCACACTTATAAGTCCTATTTTCCAGAAATGTAATTGTTCATTGCTTTTGCACACAAGATTTCTATTCTTTTGATCTGTTCAGAAATTCCAAGCTATGGAACAGTTTGAGGAAATGAAAGAGAAGCACTCGAACATGGTCACTTATTTTTGAACAAGGGATGATTATTGAGCACTGGTCAAATAAGACAGGGATTGTCAGGTCCTCTTTATGTTTCTTCATCTTTACTCAGGGTCTAAGAAATAAAGTCAGGTTATTCAGCCTTAAATATCTCATAAAATCCACTTGAAGCTTTATTGTCTATAGCAGACTTCCTTTGATGTGGGTAGCAAGGTTTGGTAGAAGAATATCCCTGAAGAGAACTTAGTGTCTCTTTTTTAATATCATAAACAGTTGTAGAGTTTCTTGGGGAGATTTCTAATCTCAAGTCATATATTTTTCTCTTTCTCATAGATCCTTTTCCAAAGTGCTACATCATGAATATCCCTTTTCTTACCTAACTTAGTTAGTCTAGTAGTTTCAAATAATATATGATACATTGGGAAGATTCTAACAAGAGATTGAAAGATAAAAAGAAGCTTCAAAGAAACCTAAAAATAAAATTTCAAAAGGCACAAATTAATTTTGATCTATCATAAATTTAGTCCCTGGTGGTCTGTTCCATTTCTGTCTTTTAAGAATTGCCATGCCAAAAAGAAAAAAAGGCCCATAATTGTGGTAGTACAAAACACTATTTTGTATTTGGGCACACTCCTTATTTGAGCAGTTTGAAGACTTCAGAGAGTTTGATCCCTTTGTTTTTGGAGGTATATTTGTCATTCAATGTTATATTAGTTTGTTTGTACAACATTGTGACTCACTATCAGTATACATTGCAAAATAGTCACCACAATAAGTGTGGTTATCCTCTGTCATCTTACAAAGTTAATACAGTATTGTTGAATATATTCCCATGCTATACAGTACATCCCATGATTTATTTATTTTATAAACTGGAAGTTTGTACTTCTTAATCCTCTTCACCTATTTTGTCTCCCCACAACCAGCTCTCCTCTGGCAACCATCAATCTGTCCTCTACATCTATGAGTCTGAGTTGTGTTTTATTTACAAGTTTTGTTTTTTAGATTCCACATAAAAGTGATATATGTGGTTTTTGTCTTCTCTCTCTGACTTATTCCACTTAGCATAATACTTTCAAGGGCCATCAGTGTTGTTCCAAATGGCTTGATTTCTTTCATTTTTATGGCTGAGTAGTATTCCATATTAAATACATATGTGTGTGTGTGTGTGTGTGTGTATATATATATACACCCCTCATCTTCTATATGCACTCATCCGTCAACGGACCCTTAGGTTGTTTCCAAATTTTGACTATTGCAAGTAATGCTGCAATGCTCATAGGTATGTACAATCTTTTCAATTTAGTCTTTTTGTTTTCTTTGGATAGATATCCAGTAGTGGAATTGCTCAATCATATGGCAACTCCTTTTTTATTGATTTGTGGATGTTGAATGATCCTTTCATCCCTGGTATAAACCCCACTTGATCATGGTGCATCATATTTTTAATGTGTTGTTGAATTTGGTTTGCTAATATTTTGTTGAAGACTTAAGTTTTATGTTCATCATGGATATTGGTTTGTAGTTTTCTTTAGTTGTAGTGATTGTTAATTTTGGCACCAGGATATTGCTGGCCTCATAAAATGAGTTTGGAAATTTTCCCTCCTCTTGAACTTTTTGGAAGAGTTTGAGAAAAATAGGTATTAAATCTTCCTTCACTGTTTGGTGGAATTGACCAGTGAAGCTCTTTGGTCCTGGACTTCTGTTGGAAAGTTTTTGATTACTGATTCATGTTTTTACTAGTAATCTGTCTATTCAAATTTTCTGTTACTTCGTGATTAAGTCATGGAAAAATATAAATTTCTAGGAATTTATCAGTTTCTTCTATTTTGCCCTATTTGTTGGTCTATGATTTCTTATGCTAGTCTCTTACGATCCTTTGTATTTCTGCGGTATCATTTGTAATTTCTTTTATTTCTGATTACATTAATTGAACCCTCTCTTTTTTCTTGGTAAGTCTAGCTAAATGTTTGCCAGTTTTCTTTATCTTTTCAAAGAACCAACTCCCAGGTTCGTTAATCTTTTCTATTGTCTTTTTTGTCTCAATTTTATTTTTTTAATCCAATTTTTATTATTTCCTTTCTTCTACTAACTTTGGACTATATTTGTTCTTTTTTTAGTTGCTTTAAGTGAAAAGTAAAATTTTTTATTTGAGATTTATCTTGTTTCTTGAGGTAGGCCTCTATTGCTATGAACTTCCCTCTTAGAATCATTTTTGCTCCATCCTGTAGATTTTAATATATCATATTTATCTTTTCATTTGTCTCTACGTATTTTTTTTATTCTTTTTATGACGCAGTTGTTCAGCATCATTTTGTTTAATCTCCACATATTTGTAGTTTTTCCACTTTTTTTTCTTGTAATTGATTTCTAGTTTCCCACTATTGTGAGCAAAAAATTTGCTTGACGTTATTTCCATCTCATTGAATTTATTGGGACTTATTTTGTGGCCTAACTTATCATTTCTCCTGGGGAATGTTCCCTGTACACTTGAGAAGAATGTGTGTTCTGCTTCTTCGTGATGGACTATTCTGTATATATCTAGTAAGTTCATCTGATCTACTGCGTCATTTAAGGCCAATTTTTCCTTTTGATTTTCTCTCTGTGTGATCTTTTCATTGATGTAAGTGGTGTGTTAAAGTCCCCTACTTTTATTACATTGCTGTGAATTTTTCCCTTTAGGTCAGCTAATATTTGCTTTATACATTTTAGTGTTTCTATGTTGAGTTCATATATATTTATGAATATTATATCTTCTTGCTGGATTGACCTCTTTATCATTATATAGTGCCACTATTTGTCTTTTATTATAGTATTTGTTTTAAAGTCTTTTTGTCTGATACAAGTATAGCCACACTAGTTTTCTTATCATTCCTATTTGCATGGTATATGTTTTTCTGTTTTTTGCTTTCAGTCTGTGTGTGTTCTTACTCCTAAAGTGAGTCTTTTGTAACTAATATATAGATGTAACTTGTTTTTTGACACATTCAGCTGCTCTATATCTTTTAGTTTGAGAATTTAGTCTATTTACATTTTAAGTAATTATTGATAAGTAATTAAGTCATTTTATTCCGTCTATTTTTGTAGTTCCTCTATGTTAATTTCTTCTTCCCTTTCTTTCTTCTCTTGTGGCTTGATGGTTTTCTTCAGTGTTACAGTTAGATCTATTTCTTATTTTCTTTTCTGTGTTTGCTATAAGTTTTTGGTATGTGGATACTCTGAGGTTCACATATATTATCATGTGTATGTAATAGTATTTTAAATTGATAGCAACTTAAATTTGAACACAATCCAAGACACTATATTATTATTCCCCCATGTTTTATGTTTTTGATATCACTTTTTACATCTTTTTTATTTTATGCATCCTTAGCTATGTAGTTTTAGGTAATTTTACCACTTCTATCTTCTAACCTTTGTAACTTTATAAGTGATTAATCCACTACCTTTACTATATATTTATCTTTTCCAGTGAAATTGTTACTTCTGTATATTTTCTTGATATTGTTAGTACCATTTCTTTTCAGCTTAAAGAAGTCCCTTTGCTGGTTTTTTGTTGTTGTTATTGTTGTTGCTTTTTGGTAAGGCCAGTTTAGTAGTAATGAATCTCCTTAGCTTTTGCTTATCTGGAAAACTCCGCATCACTCCTTCAAATCTGAATGATAATTTTGCATGGTAGAGTATTCTTGGTTGGAACTTTTCCTTTCAGAACTTTCAATATGTCATGCCACTCCCTTCTGGCCTGCAAAGTTTCTGCTGAGAAATCTGCTGATAGCTTTATGGTGTCTCCCTTATATGCAACAATTTGTTTTTCTCTTGCTGTTTTTAAGATTCTCTCTTTATCTTTAACATTTGGTATTTCAATTATAATGTGCCTTGGTGTGGATCTCTTTGGGTTCATTATATTTGGAACTCTCTGAGCCTCTTGATCCTGGATGTATGCTTCCTTTCTTATGTTAGGGAAGTTTTTAGCCATTATTTTTTTTAAGATTTTATTTTTCCTTTTTCTCCCCAGAGCCCTCAGGTGCACAGTTGTGTATTTTTAGTTGTGGTCCTTCTAGCTGTGGCACATGGGATGCTGCCTCAGCATGGCCCAATGAGTAGTGCCATGGCCGTGCCCAGGATCCGAACCAGTGAAGCCCTGGGTAGCCAACGCAGAGCACATGATCTTAACCACTCAGGCACAGGGCCGGCCCCTCAACCATTAGTTTTTCAAATAAGTTTTCTCTCTCTTTTCTCCAGACCCCAATAATATAAATGTTATTCTGCTTGATGTTGTCCCAGATGTCCTTAAAATTAACTTACTTTTATTTATTTTTTCTTTTTACTGCTCTGTCTGTGTGGGTTCCATTGCTATATCTTCCAGCTCACTAATTTGTTCTTCTACTTCATCTAATCTGCTATTGAACCCCTCTATATTTTTCAATTCATTTATTATATTCCTCAGCACTGTGATTTCTGCTTGGTACTTTCTTAAGTTTTTTATCTCTTTGTTGAAGTTCTCATGGTGTTCATTCATTCTTCTCCTGAGTTTGGTGAGGGTTTTTATGACCATTATTTTGAATTCTTTACCTATTATAGTACTTGTCTCCATGTTATTAAGGCCTTTCTCTGAGGTTTTTCTTCTGTTCTTTTGTCTTGAACATACTTCTTTGTTTCCTCATTTTCCTTGACTTTGTGTTTGTTTCTATGTATTAGTGTAACAGCTAACTTTTTCCATCTTGAGGGACTTTCCTTGTGTATGTGATGATCCTCTCTATTCTATCTTACCCTACCTCTTAGTTGCCTTTCAAACCTTTGTGTTTGCCTAGAGCACTGATTATTCTTTTTTTTCAGTGTTTTTATTGTGTTTTTTTTTTTGTAAGGTGGATTTGCTTGGAACTAACTTCTGCTGACAATCTTCCTCATTTTTTGCTTGAGGAAGATTAGCTCTGAATTAGCAAGTTCCAGTCTTCCTCTATTTCGTATTTGGGTCACCATCACAGCATGGCTTGAAGAGTGGTACTGGTCTGTGCCCAAGATCTGAACCTGCAAACCCAGGCTACTGAAGCAGAGCATGCTGGACTTAAACGCTACACCATAGACTGAGCACCCACCTGATTTATTCTTGATATGCCCTAGTTGTTGAGGTTGTGCCAAGGCCTGTCAGTGTTGCAAGGGGAGGAATCTCATTTAGCACCTAGTTTCAGATTGATTGGTAGCCAGACCCTCAGACAGAATCTTTTAAAGTATTAGAATATATACAGCTCTCTGGAGCCACAATCATTATCCCTGCTTGCCTCCAGACCAGGATATCTAGAGATGTACCTTGAGTGAAAGTTGCAGAAATCAGGGCTCCAGAGAAATATAAATCCTTTCTGGGAAGTTTCATCCAGCTGTAGCTAGGCTAAAGGGATTTTCAATGATGATGTCTTCTACCTTTTATTCCCTGGGAGCATCTCCTTAGCCTCTAGGTGTATGGAAAACCTGAAGCCTGTCCCCCAAGCTGAAGCACCAGGCTATGTGAATAGGCCTTTTTTACAAGAAGACTGGAGTTTTGTTTCAGTCTTCTGTCTGTGCATTGCCCTGGGGGTGGTGCCTGCCAATAACTGTCTTTCCAATTATTATAGTTCTTTGGAGCCCAGGGCTGGCATCCAGGGATGTCACCTGTGTGGCTTGCATGTGCCAATTGGCTTTAGTAAGTTTGCTGAAGAGTGGCAGTGTACACACTCTCTGACTTCAGGAAGGCAGCATAAAAATGTCTTGACTGCATGCATCCATGGGCTTGAGCAACACAGTGTGAGAGTGCCTTGTCTGTGCTCACATCCCAGCTTTCAGCTAGGAGTGGGAGAATGCTGTGACCACTCATTCTCTCCAGCCAGGGCTTGAGAGAGTGTCACCGCCTTCAGTTTCAGCAAGGCAGTGGGAAGGTGTCCTGACAGCTTGCCTCTGTCTGTCTTAGCAAAACAGCAGGAATGTGTCACATCTGAGCTTGCTCACCTGTGCTAGCAGGAGCATTTAAACTGCCTCCCACCCCTCCAGCTGACACTTATAGATTAGTAAATGAATCTCATTTACATACAGTGTAGACATATTTCAAACTGTTGTTTTTTTGCTGGGTTTTGGGGTAAGATGGCATGAGAGCCCTTTAAGAGGGGAATCTCAATTTCCTATGGCACTTCAGCTATCTATGAATGTCAGCCCTGTTGTTTTTCTATGTAAGATATTTTGGAGGATAGTCTCTTTGGTGCAGATCCCAGGGGTTGGGGTGCCTGATGTGGGGCAACAACCCCTTGATCCTCTTGGAGAAGCTGTTTTTCGGTGAGATCCTTCCCCATTGTGTGTTGCCACAGGAGGGGAGGGGATTTTTGCCAGACCTTATCTCTGCTTCTTCTCTCCTTTTCCATGTGGTCCTTTTATCATTTGTTGTAGAAAGCAGTTCATCAAGTTTTTAGATCTTTTTTAGAGGAAAATGATTCATATGTAGCTGTCAATTTGGGGTGTCCATGAGAGGAAGTGAATTCAGGATCTTCCTACATCACCATCTTGGACCAACACCCTGATGTTATATTTGCTAGTAAGAGAACACTCTCTTGTTATAGACTGATGTTCTTCTCTCCTCCCACTACATATAAGTAGTGTGTGTGTGTAAACATATACTTATGTATTTTTATATTTATTTATTTATTTTGAGGAAGATTAGCTCTGAGCTGACATCTGTGCCTATCTTATTCTACTTTATATGTGGGATGGATGCCTGCCATGGAGTGACCTGATAAGCTGTGTACAGGTCTGCCCCAGGGATCTTAAGTGGCAAACCTTAGGCCACTGGAGTAGAGTGTGAACCCAACTGCTACACTACAGGGCCAGCCCTTTATGCTTATTTTTCACATAGAAATATACATACCTATAAAATGGTTTCAATATTCCAAGATAACTGAGTTGATTTAAATATAAAAGAGTATTCACTTAAAAAATATGTATTCTTTATTTAAATTGAAAAATACAATTTCTCATACGAAATATTTTCACAATCTTTTTGTTTGTGGCAGATTGTGTTGGTGCTTTGCCCAATAGATATTCCTCCTCCCAGTTTCCCTAATGCCAGAAACTTCTTTTTTGATAGAGGCTGAAAATGAGAGATTCTCGTTTTGTCCGTACTCCTCGCATCTGGGTTGGCCATGTGGCATAGGCACAAGACTGAAGACAAATAGAAGGAAGTCATCTATTGATTTCTGGAGATGATTTCCGTCATGATATAAAGAGATATATCAAGGGGGTTCTTTTGCCTCTTTGTTTGCTTTCTTCTTTGGATAAATTTGTGTTTAGATGTGATTTATGGAACTTTGAAAACTTCTTTTGTGTCCTTGAGATGACAAGTCGGAGGATTAAGGCCAACAAACTGAGGACAGTGGAATGAAGAGATGGAGTCATTGATGAGAGTGTTCTCTTGCTGAACTAAACCTTGGATATTCTATCTCTTGTTTCATTGCCAGGCGAGAAAAATTAGGTCCTATTTTAAATGGGGTTTTAGTTGAGCATTCTAAGAGGAAGCTGGAAACCTTCTAACTGAAAATATAGATTTAAGGCTACATTCCCAAGATATTCATTAAAAAATATTATAACAAATGAACACTTTAGTAAGACTCTTGCTCTTTTTAGGTAAACACTGAAGAGAGAAACTGTAAATTATTATGATGAGAAGGTGACTTTGTGCAGATTTAAACTTAAATTTTAAATATTGTCTTTGGTTAACCTGGTCTGTGATCTTTGTCCATCATCCTCTGTGGTCTCTGAAATGTAAGCATTTTCCAACATTAGTTCTTATATTTTTGAGAAAGTTAAAAGTTTGTGCAACACTTAATGTATGCAAAATTATTCAAAATAGTTCTTTCATGGATTCTCATCAAATAAAACTTTCACTCAATTTCTTCTTTTATTTTAACCAAGACTAAATCATAGTTTTCAGGCTTCTATTTTTATTGCATAGTTTTTATTGTCAAGTGGGTAATGGAACACCATTGAAATTTCTTGAACTA
This sequence comes from Equus quagga, assembly GCF_021613505.1. Lineage (NCBI taxonomy): Eukaryota > Metazoa > Chordata > Mammalia > Perissodactyla > Equidae > Equus > Equus quagga. Next base: position 72,265,916 of record NC_060280.1, on the reverse strand, counting down.
TAGAGGGACAAAGGTTGGCTTTCAGAGCTTCTTCTAACAGCAAGGTACATGGCTAAGTAAGAGGGATTATGTGGCAAAATGCTAGAATAATAGTTAGCAGCCACTACAGTTGAGCACTACAGTTCAATTAAAACCTAAAAAGCAAAAATGTGGGCTGAAGGATATGGATGGAGGTCACTGTGGTTGCAGACAGTATTGCTTAGCATGTGAGAAATGCTGAATATATTGTGAAGGTTCACAGACAAAGAATAGCATGATTTTCAGAAATATTTATTGAGTTCCTTCTATATACTCTGTGTTGCTCTTAGTTCCTGGAGCAAAGTAGTAAACAAGATAGAAAAGATATTTGTCCTTGTACAACCTATACTTTATAGGGGAACATAGTATTTGAGTGAAAAAATGTATGATGAGTCTTATGATGGAGGATATACTGGAATTTATGAGAATGTAAATAATAACAACTGATTTTTATTGACTATTGATCATATGCCAGGCAGTGTTATTACCATTTTACTTATTTTTTTTTGTTTAAGTACCACAATAACCTAATGAAAGAAATGCTATTTTTACTATCCCTGTTTTCAAAGATGAATCAGAAGAACAGTGAGATTAAGTAACTTGTCCAAGGTTTTAGAGTTAGTAAGAATAGAAGTAGGAAGGCAAGAACCATATACACTCCCTCTAACTCCATAGCCCATGTTTTCTGTGATGCAAAGAAATTGATAACCTCATGACTGAAAATGTTACGTAAGACCCAGCAGGATAGTTAGGTAGAAATTTTCAGTAAGTGTTTAAAAGTTAAAACTTCAGATCAGGTATACAACATTGAAAATTATTTAAGAGACATCCCAGAAAAGAGTTAAACTGAAATGAGTTACTGCAATATTTGAAAAAAGTTTCAGATGAAATAAGGAAGGCTGAAGGCAGAACACTCTTAGAAAAAAAATTCCATTTATGATATGAGAATAAACAGAGAATGAAACAATATAGTAGATTTCTCTTCATAAATGAAGACAATAGAGAGACAGGAGTTTACTTTGGATACACATTGAGTTACGTACAATCCCTGGAATGAAATGAAAATGAGTAAAGTATTGAATCCCTAAGGAACTAAGGACAGATCATGGTCCACCACCATATATAATCTCTTTATTCCCCTTTTACAAGTAAAATCTATTCCCTGGGGAAGAGATGGAGCAAGCTTCTACCTTGTTCATAAACAAGTGCATTATATAATTAAACTCATTAAATCTTCAGTGTCTAATTAAGTAGCAAATGCAATAATAATAAAGACTTTATTTTTCTCTGCTACTTGAGAGGACTTGAAGGCGTAATCAGAAATTATCTTCTGTAGTTGAGAAAGATTTCTAGAACATATCTGATTTTAACTGTTGGCTACATTCTCTTAGTATTAAAAGAATCAAAGCCTCAGAACCTAAAATTGCCTTTCCAGAACCACAAGGTTAAATACTAAGGATAAGAGAAGACTGAAGTTTTCTTCCCTAAAGTGGGTGAGTTTCTGAATTCCTTTTATAATAATGTATTCCTTCCTTTGAGATATACATCCAGTGACATAAGACTATTCCTTTCCCATTTTGTGCACCTCTGAAATTCAAATGAAACTGGAGGAAGAATTTGTTTGAGGAGAGATCAGAGAATGTTCAAAGACATTAGGGAGCTCAGGGGGTGCAGTATTTCAGTAAGTTCCCTCCTTAGGGGTGGAACTCTCACTTTTTCTCATTTATGTTTTTACTCTATGACATGACGCAGTAAATTAACCTGTCTTAGACTCTAGTCCCTTAGTTTTCAATTAAAAACAGTCTTTGTGATTCCCAACACAACAAGTGTAATCTGCATTAAAGGCCAGCACAAGATTGCTAGGTTTGCTCCTTCCAATTTTACTGATGAGGTGATATTTCAAGTGTATGAAGAAATGATGAGAATAGAGAAAGGCAATTCTGTCCTAGTCCAAACTTCTCCCTTGATCTTTCCAGCAGCCAGGTTTGCATATGGAAGCATTGGCCTTCCCTCTACAGGCTAAGTTTGCGATGCTGTTTGGTATATTTAGCTTATTTAGATGACAATGAGGGAAAGATAGTGTCACTCAATATCATGGTAGTGGTGAAGACAGATTCTATGGATCCAGGTGGGGTTACTCTCAGACATTCCCAGTGTATACATACTCTTGTAGAACAAGATATTGCAGGCAGAGCTGAGTTGTTTTCTAATGTAACCCTTTTCTCCTGATTCCACAGATTCCCTCAGAGAAAAATGGCTGCTGGAAATGGCTCCTTTGTGACAGAATTCATTCTGTTTGGATTAACTGATCAGCCAGATCTCCAACTCCCCCTGTTCGTCTTGTTTCTAGTAATGTATATAGTCTCTGTGTTGGGAAATTTGGGCTTGATAATCCTAATTGGGCTGAATTCGCACCTGCACACCCCCATGTATTTTTTCCTCTTTAACTTATCGTTTATAGACCTTTGTTATTCTTCTGTGTTTACTCCCAAAATGCTGATTAACTTTATTTCAAAGAATACTATCTCCTATGTGGGGTGCATGACCCAGCTCTACTTTTTCTGTTTCTTTGCTATTTCTGAATGCTATGTGCTGACATCAATGGCCTATGATCGCTATGTGGCCATCTGTAAACCACTTTTGTATAACGTTGTCATGTCCCCTAAAGTGTGTTCCAGCCTCATGCTTGGTTCATATTTGATGGCATTTTCTGGTGCCATGGCCCACACAGGATGCATGCTGAGACTGACCTTCTGTGATGCAAACATCATCAACCACTATCTGTGTGACGTCCTTCCTGTGTTCCAGCTCTCCTGCACAAGCACCTACATCAATGAGCTGGTAGTATTCATTGTGGTAGGCATCAACATCATTGTGCCCACTGTCACCATCTTTGTCTCTTATGCTTTGATCCTTTCCAGCATCCTCCACATCAGCACCACAGAGGGCAGGTCCAAAGCCTTCAGAACCTGCAGTTCGCACATAATTGCTGTTTCTCTGTTCTTTGGATCGCTTGCATTTATGTACCTCAAACCACCTTCTGTTATGTCTATGGATAAGGGGAAAGTCTCTTCTGTTTTTTATACCAATGTGGTTCCCACAATGAACCCTTTCATCTACAGCTTGAGGAACAAAGACGTTAAGCTTGCTCTGAGGAAAACACTGAATAGCAGAAAATTTTGATCAGAAACAGCATCATTGTCTAGTTAGTCACAGGACAAAGGGATTCTGTGTGATTAAGTAAAATAATTTTATTTACAGTCTTCTTATTCTATTTCTTTCATACCAGGTTAAAGGAAATGTGAGTCTTCTCTCAATAATTTATTTTCCCTTTTTGTAGAGTAGGTCTTCTCTCTTTCCTCACCACTTGCACAATTTCTTTCCTCATTTTTTTTTTCGCATTGAGCAATGATATTTAGTAAAAGAACTTATTATCTCTGTTTCTTTTCCTTTACCAATTTGCACTTGTATTTTTCTCTCTGGAAATAGAAGACTGGTCTACAGATGATCAAATGAAGGAACATTGGGGAACATAGTGTCATTGGAGAAGCCTTATCTGCTACTTGACATTGGAAGCATGAATCAGACCTGTGTTTCTACCCCATATTTACAGCCTTCCCTGAAGAAGACATCTCCTTTGATGCCGGAGATGAAAGGTTTCATAAAGACTGTCAGTATAACCCAATTTGCATCTGTAAACACGATGCATTATGCTTACTTTAGCAAAGTGGTTTTCTTACCTTTACACACTCAACCATGCACATAACAAATTGACAAAATATACTTATTGTGTAGACAGGAAGGTAGGGCTCAGAGTGGTTAATGATTTACTTACAGTCACATATCTTCTTAATGAAAAAGTCTAGACTAAACTTTCCATCTTCTGATTTTAAGCCTACTACTCTTCTTATATACTTTGCTTCTACTTTATTCTATTATTTATGTTTCAGTAAGCTTGGAATGTGAGATAATATTTCTAAGTGGAGTGTTGACTGTGCTTTGTTCTAGGATGATATATGAACTTTTCTCAGGGTGTATATTACTTTTTTGTTTTGATTTTTAATTATAAAAATGGCTTGATCATTCTTTTTATTGGGAAAGAGGAGAACTGTTGGGCTAGTATAGTTAGGAAATGATTGGCTCAACTAAGAAATTACTCTTCTTTTGGAGAATGGTCATGAGGATATAGAAACCACATTTCAATCTGAATTTTTGTCCTGTTATATGTATATTGCCACAAATATACATTTCACAAAACATTCATAAACTTATAATGTACAATGATGATACATTTGTAGTGTTTTGGGGAATGAAGATGGAAAAAACTATGGCAAAATTTTGGGAACCAGGTAAAGAGAGGATATTTTTCAGGAGAGAAAGTAGTGGGTAGTAGTTAAAAGTCAAATTAGGTAGAAGAAATCTAGAAAATAAAATGGTAGATAAGACAAGCCCATTCTTATGCCTCCCTTCCCCTTTCTTGAAGGCCCCAGAAATATTATAGAAATCACAGGATTTCTCTAGATAGGATAAAAGCTCTAGTTATTTGATTAAAAAAAAAAAAAACTTAAACCTACAAGGCTAGAGGACCTGGGAACAACTTAATCACTCCTGTTTTTATTGACTTCCATATGCTACTTCCTTGTGGATTTTAAGGTATAAAAACCTCCAATTGCAGTTATGAGAGTAATGATAATTTGAAAGAAACAGTTGAATAAATCAAATTTTGCCAATGTCTTTTCTGGAATAAGGTGTTGGATTATTTCTATCTTGAGAAAACAGGTAAAAATTGATTACTCTAAAAACCCTTAAACAAGTACAATTTCAACATGTTGTAAGACAATTTTAAAATATTTTCAATTTTACTTGTTTTCTAGTATCCACTCAAGATTTAGGTATGTGAGATTTAGTAACAATAGTATGTTGGTTTGCTTGTTTGTTTTTTAGATGTTCAATATTGGTAAATTTATGATTTATGGTTTTAAATTACTGCTTATATGGCACCCCCTGGCCTGAAAATCATGCTTGATTTTCACTTAAGTTCTCTTTGTATAAAATAGTTGAACTTAGTTTATGTTTTCCTTCATTTACTTACTGTCTCTTTGATAAAATTGTTTTCCTTACTGGGAGAGAAATGTATCTAAATAAGTTGTTAATATCTGTGCTATTTGGCAATATTTGTAAACATTACAAAGATGTGTCTACCTTTTTTTTTTTTTTTGAGGAAGATTAGCCCTGAGCTAATTGCTGCCAATCCTCCTCTTTGCACTGGAGAAAGACTGGCCCTGAGCTAACATCTGTGCCCATCTTCCTCTACTTTATATGTGGGATGCCTGCCACAGCATGGCTTGCCAAGCGGTGCCACGTCCACACCCGGGATCCGAACTGGCGAACACCAGGCCACTGAAGCGGAACGTGCACACTTAAGCGCTGCGCCGCTGGGCCAACCCCTCTACTGTTTTTTTATTTTATCATTAAATGAGGTTGCCAAAAGTGTCTATTAAACCTAGTAACTAATCTTTCATTTGACAAGAATCAAATACAAGGTAAATTTGTTTCAATTTTAGAAAAGTCCTTTCGAATTAAGTTCAACTATTTCATATTGTTTTGGATAAAATGTAATAAAAAGGGTAAACATAGCTTGTAAAAGTTTAGTATGGCAAAGTTTTAAAAGAGGCAATTTAGCTGTAGATTTTAGTTAGCAACTTAAGCTCTGTCTCTTTGGACTTCTCTCAAAGGAGAGGAATCAAGCTAGGGTGTTTTCCATGTGCATCAGGTTTATCCGTTATAGTGTGTGCTTCCTTGTGTTACAGGAGTAGTAATAGTCACTAAAGAACTTATGAGAGGAAGTATAATTCTATTGAAGTTGTCACAACTGAGAATTAAACAAGTGAGCCATAGGTTTCCCCTATGCCTGTGTACTAGGAAGGGGCTGGTTCTAAGTCATTGCTGAAGCTTGGAGTCTCCACGCTACAACAGAAAATGGTCCTCCTAGTTAAAGACCAGAAAGAGAGCTCCCTGATTACATCCTGAATTTCTTTAATGTAAATTTTCTCTGTGCAATCTACTGTCATTACTCAGGATCAGGTTTATAATGAGTATGGTCAGGGTGCACTGTGGTTAAGAGCTGAGGAAAATGAGAAGCAAAAGTGGTTCTGGTTGTATATCCCTTTAATTTCTAACCCTCCTGGTGTTATTGAACCCCAGCCTCCATTCTTCCTTACCGGGCATCCCTAAACACACACACACACGCACACACACACACACATGCACACACACACAGTATCTTCAAGTCCTGTATTTTATGAAATCTTTGCCTAACATCGATTGTATTGCATTCAACCCACTTTAAACTTTTGTAAGCACATTCAGATAGATGGTTCCTGGTTCCAGCTCCAGAGAGCTTCAGGGCTGAGCGTGAAGTACTTGATGAATCCAGCAAGAGGGAATGATTATTGCTTCAATAATTTTTTTGCTTATGTAAAAACAAAACACACATCTGTACATGCTAAGTGCCTAGCAATGTGCCATATGTCACAATTATAAACAAGGCAATGTAAGAAGAACATATAAAGTTAGAATTTCATCACGCAACATAGTAAAGGTACATCCTACACATGGATAGATTCTAAAATTGCTCTTACATGGTTACAGTTAGTCCCCAGAATTGATTGTGTCAGCAAATCTCCATACGGGGGACAGATATGGCATTTTCCCCTAATTCTGGCACAGTCAGTGTTCTCTCTAGCATTGGGACATTTCACTGGATATTCACTTTAGCATCAAAGGAAGTAGTTGGTTTATATGCAGGGCTTTGCTGTGTAAAATATGTACCTTTAAACATTCAAATCACCTTCGGTGTGGGGAAGTTTTAGATTCTGAAACAGATATTTATATCCTTCCCCAATGAGTGGGAGGGCTGATGGAGTCACCTAGGCTGTTTAAACTCTCTCTGACATAAAGTTGAATTAATCTACTTCAAATGTTAATATATGTGCAGGGTGTTACAACTGCTCTGAGGAGGAATGTTGTGTTGCAGTTTTCTTTGCACTGTCACATCCATCTCTGTGTTTTTAGGTAAGATCTTTCAGGTACGTGAGGAAGGGGATCCTAGTTCCCATCTCATAGATGATAAAACTAATGCTCAGAGATGTCTATGTGCTGCACCCCGGCACAATTTATAAGTCATAGGGCTAGACTAGAACTTGGGTGTTTTCATTCTATATCTATCAGGTTGTTTTTTTTTTAGTACTATTACACAAAATTTACCATATTTCTAAAAATCAGTGAAACTCGAACAATGGTTTTAGTGAATGAAAATGTCTCAAACACAAATAAAAACAAAATACTCAAACTAGAAATTATCCAGAAAGTAGTTTTAACATTTTATATTAACATTTTTATTGCCTAATTTAAGAATGTGTGAATATATTCTTATTTTTTACTGGACTATGCAATAAAGGGAAAGCATAAGGATGGTCTATAGTAATCATTATTGTTATTAGCACTTACGAGGTCCCAGGGTCAACACTAAGTTCTTATGTTCAAAATCTTACTTAATCTGCACATCCATGATGTTGGTAGACACCAATACGACTAACCTAATGTGGCAGAAATTGCTACGGTTCACCTCTTATTCCAGAACATCCGTTTCCCAGTCTTTCTTGCAGTGAGATATGTGGCATGTGATTGAGATCTAGACATGATGTAAACCATTCCAGGGCCAAGATGTGCCCCTCCTGTTCTCTTCAACCTTCTGTGGGCAAGATGCTGTTGACAATGAGGCCCTACATAGGTGATAAACCTATGAAGAAAAACGTAGAAGTGTGCCCAAGGGAGTCAAGATGGAGAATGGAATAATGGGGCACAGAGAAGGTCTGTGGTGCTGTCACTACTCTATTTATAGATCTGCATGTTGGTTATATGCCATTCATTTTATTAAAATTACCTCGTGTTTATTTTATAGGCTATGTGTTTACAATAAATTTCACAATAAATTAAGGTAAGAAGACTTTGATTCAAGCTGTACTTAAACTAGTCCATAAGTAAAAACTGAAGATAAAATTCCAAGGATATGGAATAGCTTTCCTAATCCAGAATGCCTCTTACAGAAGAAAACAGTGGACGTAGGGTAACATGTCCAAAGTTATCCAGAACAGTCCAGGGAAGAGACAATTCTCTTTGCCAACCCAATTAAGAATTCCCACTAGTCTGTGGGAGTAGGAAAGTCAAGATACAATCCTATCGTATAGATTTGGTGCATGTTACATATCACCATGCTTAGGTTAATCGTACTGTAAAGAGGGTGTAAATCTCGTTCCATAATATAATTTCAATTACTCTCTCTTTCTACATTCTTTATAAAGTCTTTCCTAAAGAACTTCTTCAGACATTATTTTGACAACTATGTAATGATAATAATTCGGGAATATAGAAATGTTAATATATTTCAGCATAGAGAAGAGAATGTGCTTCAATCAAGATAAATATTATAAAACATAATGATTCAATCAGAATAAGGTATCACAACTTTAAGAGAAGTTCAGAAGTGAGTCAGCAGTAAATAACTTTGTGTTGAGCCCCAGAATATTGGTTTAGAGCACTTTATAACTCACCTACATAAGCATATTTTCTGGAGATCAGAATAGACCTGAACCTGAACGCACAAGTGAGAAACACTCAGTGGAGTGGAGAATGAATAAGTAGTTGTCCATTGGTTTTTGAATGTATATACTCTTAATGCAATCATCATGGCTCTTCTGTTTCTATCAGTAGGTCACAATACTGGGAACTTTCCGTGGGTTCAAAATGAATGATTTGAATTTTTAAAAATGGTGAAACGGAACATTTTGGAAGTTATTGTTGGAATGATAAAGATAAATGAACCATAAAAGACTAAAACTAGAAAGGGACAATTATGAAAAGTAAAGGCCAAGGACAAGGGCTCACTTACCCCTGACCCTGGGAATAGGAACTGTAAAAGATTAACGTTACTTTGACAGAACTCTGACTTAAATCTTTGGATTGAAATCCCAAACTAGTAAATTCTGTGGATCAAAAATTCTTTGGAATTTTAATTTTCTCTTGCAATACTCAGGCTAAAGCCTTCTAATAACTTATCATTCACCAATAAAAAAGAGACTTTTAATCTTCCCTAAATGTTTAAACTCCTCCCTATTCTCTAAGGAAAGGGAAAGCTCAATTTATGGGAATTTACATAGATGAAATGATGCTTTCTGATTATTGAAACTATGTCTGGAATTGGAGCCCATTATAGAAACTGTAATGTATGGTGATTTCATGTGCCACATAACCAGCTGTGGATTATTTAGTGCAGAGTGAAAAATTATCTGTGATATCTAAGAACATTATTGCTGCTGGTACAATTTTAACCTTTCTTCCATACTTTTTTCCCTTCTTGAATCAGCTATCTCCTCCATTTCTTTACCCTATTACCTACTAGTCCTATTTTTATGGAAACATTTTATGATTCCCTGAGACTGGATGACCTTCCTTAGCTACCATCCCACTGGTGTTTACGTCTACTGTAGCATGTACCACATTGTATTATAAATATTTTATAGATGTTTGTCAATCTGAATATAATACCACTAGAAATTGATTATTTTCCCTGAAAATGAGTGATCTTTTGCACAGAGAACACACCCAAATGTATGCATAAAAAAACACGTGTGTCAATGTCACCTCCTCTCTTCAAGGCAATGTAGAAGAAAATGGAATACAGTCAGGCTTTCCAGTTAGTTTCTCACCAGTCTAAATAGGGTGGTTGCCTCCTCACTGAGTGGATGGAGTTGATTTAGCATGCTGAGGTTTCCACCAAACTGGTCCTTTGTTGTCTGATCAGGCAGGAAAACTACTACAACAGCAAGTTTAAGCAGGTTCCAGTCTTGTTGCCTTATCTTCTCTAGAGAGATGTACACTTTGCTTTTTATGGATCAGCTGGATATAGTCTTGATTCTTTCAGACAGTTGCCAGAGATTCAGGAGCTAACACATTTAGCTACAAGCTAAGAGTTATGTATCTCCACCTCTATCTAATATATCAAAGACCTATTGACATGCTTACATTTCAAACATAGAACTGATGTCTAAACTTAAACCAATATATTGTAATATGAATGTATTAGCTAGTTTTATATTTAAGTCAAATGAAATTTAATCAATGTGTATTTGAAGAGCTTCAGCTCCCAACTGAAGAATGTCCTGGGCTTCCCTACTCAGATATCTCCATCCCTTACTAAAATATAAGATCTGTAGGATCATAACATTACTTTGTTAACTGTTATAGCCACAGTTTTTAGTACTTATGGGTGCTTAACTAATATGACTTGAATAAATTAGCAGCTGAGTGACAGATTTGGTGCTGCTAAGTAGTCGCAGTGAGTCACAAGGGTCTGGTGTGTGATATGATATCTGTTTACTTGAAGTTTAATACAGTCGCTTCATCATATATCCCTTTCAGATTATTTTCTCTTTTCGAGTTAGAATTATTTGGGAGCTTTAAGTAGGTACTGAGATTCATAGAACTTAAAACAGCAGTTCCCGTTTAAAATTAAAATAAAATATGTTGTTTTATTCAATTATATAAGATTTCTTTTTTATTACAGTAACATTGGATTATAATATTATATAGCTTTCAGATGTGCATCGTAATATATTTTGAATTCTGTGTAGATTACATCATGTTCACCACCCAAAATTAAATATAGTCCATCCCCTCACATGTGAGCATAATCACCCCTTTTGCCCTTCCCTCCTTCCCCTATGGTAACCACCAATCCAGTCTCCGTTGGTATGTGTTTGTTTGTCATTTTTATCTGCTGCTTATGAGTGAGATCATACGGTATTTGACTTTCTCCCTCTGACTTATTTCACTCAGCATAATATCCTCAAGGACCATCCATGTTGTCACAAGTGGCTGGATTTCGTCATTTCTCGTGACTGAGTAGTATTCCATCCTGTATAAATACCACATCTTCTTTATCCATTCATCCCTTCATGGGCACCTAGGTTGCTTCCAAGTCTTAGCTATTGTGTATAATGATGCAGTGACCATAGAGGTGCATGTATCTTTATGCCTTTGTCTTTTCAAGTTCTTTGGGTAAAACTTTAAAAGCTATTCAATGAAATGCTGAAAAACATAGCTTTCAAATTTAGCTTTTTACTTAAACATCACTAAGTTTAGCCATGACTGTTTTTAACCAATAAACTGAGCCTCCAACTCTCAGTGATTTCTTAATTTTCTTTTTTTTCCATCTCAGTCAATTGGACTGTTGCTAGTAATTTATTCTTCAACCCTATGGGCAGACCTGTCTCCACATTGAATCCTTTTAGAAAAAATTAACTTCCTGAGATACACAAAGTTACAAGTGTCTACATAAAAATGAAGAAGTTAAAAAGAAAGTCAACCATATTTGTCTTCTATACTCCCCCTCCTTCTGCAGTAGAGTGTCATGTGACAAAATCTCAGAGTATCAGGTCTCTCTAGAGGTGAATCATTCAGCTGATGTTATATGCCCTTATGAACCCAACCAGACTTATGACCATAATTTTTATCTCATTAAAAAAGACGTTCTTCATTTAAATAGTATCTCTTAAGCAAACTCCTGAAATATAATATTTTATAGTCAACCAAGTTAAACTTGAATTTTAAATGATGCCTCAGACTAGCCCCACCTCAGGTTCATGGCATTCAAGAAAAAGAAGCAATCCAAAGAGAGGACAGATCCTGTGTCAAGAAATATTTTACATGTTGAAGATATAAAGAAATTGGTGCCTGTCTCATTGAGAAGGCAACATTTAAAGTAGTTATCTGAGAAAATATAATTTTAGGGAGGATTAATGGCCAATAAAAGCCCCTTAGGTAATACCTTTTGCATGTTTGAAAAACACTAAGGGCTGTTGTACTGAATGAAAAGAGTGAGGGAGAGAGTAGAAGGAGATGAGGACAGAGATGTAACAAGGGTCAGATCAGGTTGTATCTTATAGGACATTGTGAAACTTAGGCTTTTTCTCTGAGTGAAATGGAAAATAAGAGTTTAAAGCATAATCTGATTGATGTTTTAAAAAGAAGATCCTGGCTACCATGTTGGGAATAGACTTTGAGAAAAAATGTGAATCAAGGATTTAGTTAGGAGAGCTTTGTAATAATACAAGTAAGAGAGAATGGCTTTTCAAATGAAAGAAGTTGTATCAGAGCTATGATATGTAGTATAATTATGCATATATTTTTAATATAAAAATAAACATATTTCATCATATGAAATTTAAAAACTTTTGTTTGGGAAAGATACCTTAAGCAAGTCAGTGGACTAGTAATGGATTAGGAAAATATACAGTTTAATGCAGGTGACAGACATTGGATTAATATACATTATATGTTGTAACTGGGCAAGAAGTAAGAAAACACCACCACGTAATATGGGGGAAGGACATTACCAAGAAAGTTACAGAAAAGCAAATTTAAAAGCTTTACAAATTTTTGAAATGATACCCAAAATCAATAATAGGGGAATGCCACTTAAAGTTAAAATGATATAGCACTTTACATCCAGCAGACAGTCACACTTACAAAAACATCGATAGCATTTTTGCTGGTAGAAATCCTGTGAAAAGGAAAGGTAGTTTCAGACATTGTCTGCAGAAATGCGAACTTTTTTTAAAAAATGAATGACTTTTTTTGTTAGATTGGCCCTGAGCTAACATCAGTTTCCATTTTTATTTTCTTCTTCTCCCCCAAACCCCTCAGTACATAGTTGTATATTCTAGTTGTAGGTCCTTCTAGTTCTGATATGTGGGATGCTGCCTGAGCATTACTTGATGAGTGGTGTATAGGTCTGTGCCCAGAATCCAAACCAGTGGAAACCTGGGCCACTGAAGTAGAGTGCATGAACTTAACCACTTGGCCATGGCGCTGGCTCCAACATGTGAACTTTTATACCTTTGGGAAAACCAAAGAACTGCTATTAAACTGAAAAACAAAATTCTGGGAATTTATTCCACTGAATTAAAAGTACTGGTACATCAACACGTATGCACAATGACAGTTATTTTAGTATTGCTTTTGGTGTCAGAAAACTGGAAAAATTAGGAATTTCTATCAAGGTAGAATGCTTAGATAAGTTATGATATATTTGCAACATAGAAGATTGAAGAGATTTTAATGAAGTATTGTTAAAAGACAAAAAGAAGAGGTAAAAAATATGTAGTCTGTGAGCAGTTGTAAAGCTTCTAAAATTGTATTTGGTTATAGGAGCAGGTAGGAAAATATGGGAAGATATTCTATGTTATGATCATGAATAACTGGGGGTTATGGATAGAGGGAAGCTAAGACAGGAAAGGGAGTGCTAAGCAAAAAGGAAAAGGAAGTGACATGCTCTAAAAGATATAAGATATGCATCATATGATCATCTATGCCATAATGTTAAAAATATACAGCTGTGGGAGAATGTGTGTGTGCATGTAACTTGTTTTGAAAGATATTTTCAATGTAATTAACTATGTGTTAGCAATTGTGCCTAAATGTCAAATCAGCACTAGGAGATAGATGTGAGGAGAGAAAAGATGTCCTCCTCATTTGTCCGGGTGAATGTGCAATCCCTGATGTGAAATTCTGATTAGAATATTGAGCCCTTCAAATACACCAAAGTTAAAGCACCTTCATCTGTGTATCAACAGTCTCCTAAATTTGTCTTTCCTAAATGATTAGATTTATGGAGGCCTCCTGGGAAAGCCTTTACATCAAACCCTTGAGACGATGAAGCTCAGAATAAAATACTGTATATGATGCTACCTGTTATTGTATTGAAACAAAGTGTGCTGTTTTATTCCTGTTTTGTAGTTTAATAATCACTTCTGGGAAGAATCATAATTAAAAATAATAATCTCAGAGCTGAGATTTATAAATGGTCTGAGCCCCTCCACACAGAAGAGTGATTTAGTTCAGCTTCATTAGCTCTTACAGCAGCAGATCTTTATCTTTGGAGAAAAGGGCAGACAGGAAACCACAATGACAGTTCTGATACCTTCAAGCAAAGGAGACAGAGAATTGAATCCTTCATGCTCTTATGTCTTTCAAAACCCAGAGCCACGGAAAGTCGTAGACATGTCTGCCTTCCCCAGCTCAGTCTCTGAGGTGCAGATGACTGGAGAGTCTTCCTGGGAGGAAAGTAGAGATTAGAAGTATTGTTGACATTATAGGGCATTACAGCGCTGACATTTGCAGTACCTCCAATACTTCTGCTCCTTTGAGAATTTCTCCATAGGAGACCCAGTTTCCATCCCTGCCTTAGTGATTTTCTTGCTGTGTATGCTTGGAAAGCCAAAGAGTCCCTGTGAGTCGCTCTTTCCTCAACTCTGTTACAGACATGTGCTCATGATCTCTACCCTACATGGCATCCAGTCTGGATTGGTGGCCAGCACACGATAGCTGAAGTGTGGTGAGCAAAGATTAACAAGTACAAACTGGAATAAGAGAAGGAATAAAAGTATTAGTGACAAATTGAAGCAGAAAAGTTGAGAAATCCTCGCAAATCTTCACCTCTAGATACATTTCTCTGCTTATTGCTTGAATCTATGCTGTGACTCTCATGTACTTGTCCTCCTTATATGAGTAGAACCAGCTCCAGCTACCCATAAAACAGTTAAACCCGAGCAGAATCTCTGGGTTTCTTGTCTCCAGGAGGGACTGGGTATGGGATTACATGAGAAATCTGGGTTCTGCCTCAAATGTGACTCTACTCTCCTATTTTTCAGATCCCACTGGAAGAGAATGGACATTGGAAACAGTTCCTTAGTCGCTGAGTTTATCCTTGTGGGTTTAACCACATATTCAGAGATCCAGCTGCCCCTCTTCTTCCTTTTCCTAGGAATCTACATTGTCACTGTTGCAGGAAACCTGGGCTTGGTCACCCTCATAGGACTGAATTCTCACCTTCATGCTCCCATGTACTACTTCCTCTTTAATTTATCCTTTATTGATCTCTGTTACTCTTCTGTCATCACCCCAAAACTGTTGGTAAACTTTGTGTCAAAGATGAACACCATCTCCTATGCAGGATGCATGACTCAGCTGTTTTTCTACTGCTTCTTTGTCAGTGCAGAGTGCTATCTGTTGACAGTGATGGCCTTTGATCGCTATGTGGCCATTTGCAAGCCCCTGAAGTACACAGTCACCATGTCTCCTCAGGTCTGTTCTCTGCTGGCTGTGATTGTATATGTGGGGGCATTTGTTGGTGCCTGGGCCCACACAGGATGCATGCTGCGATTGAACTTCTGTGATGCCAACACCATCAACCATTACATGTGTGACATCCTCCCCCTCCTGGAGCTCTCCTGCACCAGCACTCACATCAATGAATTGGTAGTTCTCATTGTGGTGGGCTTTGATGTTAGTGTACCCACCCTCACCATCATTGTCTCTTACTCATTTATCCTCTCCAGCATCCTCCGCATCCGTTCCACTGAAGGAAGATCCAAAGCCTTCAGCACTTGTAGCTCTCATATAATTGTTATTTCTATTTTCTTTGGGTCAGGGGCATTCATGTATCTTCATCCTTCTTCTGTCTTGTCTATGGACCAGGGTAAAGTGTCCACCGTCTTCTATACCATTGTGGTGCCCATGCTCAATCCTCTGATCTACAGCTTCAGGAACAAGGAGGTTAAGGTTGCCCTGAAAAAAAACTTGAGTAGAATATCATTTTCCTGAGCTAGAGCAGTATTAATTATTATAAGAGAATTCAGCTTTCCTTTTAAATTGCTTTTTTTCTCTATAAATTTCTTTTATAGAAAAAGAAGTAGTATAGTAGAAAGAGCATTGAACTTGGATTTAGAAGGCCTAGGTTGAAAGCTCTGCAAAGGTAAGGCATCACATTACTTTATCAAGGTTATTTGGGAAAAAAAATGCAATTGAATGTTTGTAGCATAGTACTGAGGGCCTAATATTCTCTCCTCTCTTCTTTTCTTCTTTCTGTTCCTTCCTATCTTTCTTCCCTCCCAATGTTTTCCTCTTACTTTTTTTTTTTTTTTTTTTGGTGAGGAAGATTGGCCCTCAGCTAATATCTTTGGCAACCTTCCTCTCTTTTGTATATGGGATGCCACCACAGCATAGCTTGATGAGTGATGTGTAGTTCTGCACCCAGGATCCAAACCTGTGAACCCCAGGCTGCTCTAGCAAGTGTGTGAACTTAACCACTATGCCACCAGGCTGGCCCTGCTCTTACAATTTAGAAGGAGCATTCATACTTTTTTAAAAATTAATTTACTGGCTCATGGAAGATAAAAACATTCTGATTGTGGGAACAATTCCTTCATAGAAAAATTTATAGTTTGCATTTGATTTTCAGACCTATACTTTAGTTGTTTAATATCTCCTTTTGAATGCGCCTCAGGAATCTGAACTTAACATGTGAAAACTAACCTTATCATAGAAACATGTTCAAGCCTACCAAACTCTCTTCTCTTCCTGTGATCTCTATCATCATGATTGGCACCATCATCTACCTAGTTGCTGAAACCCAAACCTGGCATCTTCCTTTATTCTACTCTTTTTACTTGTCTTTCACACCCAATTTATCAAGTAATGATAATTCTTCTCCTTATAGCACCATCATTTCTCATCTGGAAATCAGCCTCCTTACTGACCTCTCCTCTTCTCTTTTTCCCTTCAAATCCATTCTCCACACTGCAACCAGAGTGCTCAGTCCATGCTTTCCAAAATATTTTATTGTTGCAAATGGGATGATTTTGTCTTTTTTCATGGCTGAATAGTATTCCATTGTATATAGACACCACATCTTCTTTATCAAATCATCAGTTGATGGGCACTTGGATTGTTTCCATGTCTTGGCTATTGTGAATAGTGCTCCAATGAACATAGAGGTACATATGTTACTTTGGATTATTGATTTCAAGTTGTTTGGGTAGATATCCAATAGTGGGATAGCTGGGTCTCATGGTATTTCTATTTTTACTTTTTTGAGGAATCTTCATACTGTTTTCCATAGTGGCTGCTCCAATTTGCATTCCCACCAGGAGTGTATGAATGTTCCCTTTTCTCCACATCCTGTCCAATATTTGTTGTTTTTTGTCTTGGTAATTATAGCCATTCTGACTGGTGTAAGTTGATACCTCATTATAGATTTGATTTGCATTGGGTATTATGCTTAAGCGAAATAAGCCAGGCTGAGAAAGACAAACACTATATCATTTCACTCATATGTGGAATATAAAAAAACACATGGAGAAAGAAAACAGTTCAGTGGTTACGAGGGTGAGGTGGATAGGGGGTGTGTTGGGGGGAAGGGGAGCACTTGCGTGGTGGCAGATAAGAAATATGTACAACTGAAATCTCACAACGGTGTAAACTATTATGAACTCAATTTAAAAAAAATTCAAAAAAAAAAAGAGTTATTTATAAGTACCAAAAAAAAAAAAAGATATTATTTACCTTGGTTTAGTCTATTCAATACAATTTCCTTCAAGATAAAACCAAAGCTCCACAATCTGCCAAAAAAGAATCTTAATATTACCCTGTTCATCTCTCCACCCTGATCATCTGTCATTACAACTTTCTCCTCCCTGCCTGCTTCCCAGCATTCTGCTAAAGTAATACTGAGTGCACCCAAATTGAATAAGCTCTCCACAAGCTCTTCTTACAGCCTGGAACACCCTCCTGTACCCTTTTCCTTTGCCTTGCTCAGCCTATCCATCCTTCAGGCATCAGGCAGTCCAGAATACCTGGGAAGTCTTTCCTGCATGGAAAGACAAGAATAGATAAACTTCAGCTATACTCACAGCATTCTGTGCCTGGCCTATTTTGGTCCAGATTCCATTGTACTGAAATTCCTTTCCCCCTTAAAAGTATAATCTGATTCTACTTATTTAATTATTAGAAAACTTTAAGAAACTCATTTTCAGGAAAATTTTCAGTTCAATACAAGAGAGTATGTGGTATGAGATAGATACATATTTACCCAACTTTGATTAAAAAAAAAAAGTAACAGAGTCATATGAGAATTTACGCAGCATATAGAGGGTTTCTCTTGCTTTCTTTTGCCACCTTTCCTTGAAAATACATTTTGTTCATTGAACGATGAGGCTTCCCCCATGGTTATATTCTGTTTGCTTTTCTTTTTCCAGAGCACTCTTATCACCCTTTTCTAATCCTCTTTGTTTTCTGTTAATGCTTCAGATATCACCTGAAGGGAAACCCATGCCTAACCCATCTTGCAAAGTTTAGGTACTCATTTTATATTTCCCAGATTGTAGCAGGAAGGCCTAACACTAAGTAATGAGATCAATTTTCACACTCTTTTCTTTTTTAAAATTATTTTATTGTGGATATATTGGCTTATAACATTGCGTAAATTTCAGATATACATTATTCTATGTGAGTTTCTGTATGGACTGCATTGTGTTCACCACCAATGATCTAGTTTTTATCCATCACCATACATATAAGTCCCTTTATCCCTTTCTCCTTTCCTCTACCTCCTTCCCCTCTGGTAGCCACTAATCTGTTCTTTTTACCACTCCATATGCTTCCTTCTCAAAGTTGCGCACTTGTTGGAAGAGGATGACCTTCCCCAATATAGGAGGACTCTTTTTCTGTCAAGGGTATGTGAGTAGTTGCTCTCTCCTGCTACACCCTCCACACAACCACTCAAGGTCCATTTGTAGGAGAACATAGGGTACTCAAATACTTTTGTAACTGCCTGATTCTCTGTATTCCCTGTAAGGGAAGGTAGCGTGTGTACCTTATTCTTTATTATACCTCTATGCTTAGCAGAGTATCTGGCACTTAGTTAAGGCTCAATAAGTATTAGTGGAATAAGTGAATGTTTGCTATATGTTTAAATTTTGAGTCATAAAGAGAGGATATTTGGCAAGAAGAAGAGTCACTCAAAGAATTGTTACCACTTCTCCCTCCTAGAATGATTTTTGTAATGATTTACATTCATATCATTTTTTTCCCATCCTTTCTTAAAGCACAGTGATGGGAAACAAAGATTTACTTCTTTTACCTAGACTGTTGTGTGTATTCAGGAGTCAGGAGTGGAAGGTATGGGTTGGGCAGACTCCTAGAAGCAAAGTAGAGTGAGTTCACAGTATCTGGCATTAAAGTACCTGGGTTTGAATTTCAGCTCTGTCATTGCCTAATTATGTGACACTGAAAAAGTTACTTAACATTTCCAGATATCAGTTTTCCCATCTTTAAAATGATAAAAATAGTATCCACTTAAAAGGATTTTTGTGAAGATTGTTATTCATTTGTTTGGGATTCAAGCTACAGGAAATGGGGTATAGTTCAGGATTTGTCACCATGGAGCACTATCATTTCGCTTTCAGAACCTCAGATTAGCAATATGAGAGGTTTAGCTAGGTTATGCCAAGTGTTCCATATGTTTTAAAAATCTTGAGTCAATATGTCTCAATTTATTGACATATACGCTAATAGGATTGAACTACATTAATGATTCACAACTTGAATATGTTGCAGAATCATTCAGAAAACATGAAAAACTATGATCTCATGGTTCCATCCAAGATATACTCAATTAGAATATATCTCTGAGCAGAGCTCAGGAATCTGAACTTTTAGTATTCTTTTCAAATTATGATATTACTGTTTGGATAACTGGTGATTTGGAACTTCCCATTCCTAACATTCTATGATTCTAAAATTATCGCTGGACAGGGGAATATGTAGCACATATAAACTTTACTGAAAAGGAGATTTTGTGGTATCAGGAATGTTAATTAACTATTTGAAGAAAGAAAGAGGGGTCAGTAGTGTTCACTGTTGTGGAAAGGGTAGGGTATGTAAGCATCAGACAATGTCCTTTGTACTGGGAATCTATAAACTTGGCCAAAGAAGTTTATGGGAAGTGACAGAAGTAGAAATCTGATTGAAATTGATTAATATGGGGAGACAAAGGAGAATGTAGAAAAACATGCGTAACTTATTCCTTTAAAATGAAGTAGAATAATAGACAGATCAGTGGGAAAACATGGAAAGCCTAGAAATAATCTCAAGTACATGTGGGAATTTAGAAAACAATGAAAGTGGCCTCTCAAATCAATAAGGAAATGGTTGAATTTTAATAAACTGTGATAGAGCAATGTATTTGTTGTGTAGAAAAATAATACAGCCAAATATTTGCATTAATCTATATACCAAAATAAATCCAATGTGTATCAAACAACTTAATGCAAAAATTTAATTATAAACGAGTTAAAATATATGTGAATAGTCTAGTAACCTCAGGGTAACAGCAGAAGAGGAAGCCATAAGAAAAAAAATTAACCCAACAGTTAAAACTTCTGTAAATATAACAATAACAAATAAAAGATATTCACTTTCACCTTCTGCTATATGGTGAGCTAGATATTCTGGTGGGACCAATTCTTACAAAATAACTCAGTCCTGCATAAAATGTAATAAATATTGAATTGTTGTACAAATAGAGTATATGGGACATTGCCAGGGAGAGCAAAATGAAAGGAAGGAAGGAAGGAGACAAGGAAGGAAGGAAGGAAAAAAGAACGGAAGACAAATTTTAAAATAAATCACTGAGATGGGAGCAGCAGTCTGTGAGTATACACATAGGGGCTCACATGAGAGTATGGGATGATATCATTCAATTAGGCCAACAACCAAGTAAAGGACTTAAATCTGGGTCTCCTAAATTAAGCCTGGGAAGGTAGAATGACAGACAAGAGTTCCCAGAGTGTTAATGCCCCTGGCTTATTGAAAACAAACACAAACAATTGTAAATACTTACTGAAGAAAAGCATCATTTGCATCATCAATTTAGCCCTCTAGGTTTTCTAAAGCTTAATATAAAACAAATATAGTTTTATAATTGAAGATCACCAAATTCATAATGGGAAAAAAAGAACAATGTCTAGACACTCATGAGAAACAACAAATAAAAACACA
This sequence comes from Equus quagga, assembly GCF_021613505.1. NCBI lineage: Eukaryota > Metazoa > Chordata > Mammalia > Perissodactyla > Equidae > Equus > Equus quagga. Next base: position 72,244,940 of record NC_060280.1, on the reverse strand, counting down.
GACCTTCAGGATTTTAAATATTTGAGCTATTAGGTATGTAATTATAAGCAATGATATATGAAATGATAAGGAACTAGCAGATAGAGTCATAGACACGAGCAGGGAAGAAGAGGTTAACATAAGAATTCAAAAATAGAGCTTTTAGAAACATAATTGTTAGAATAATAATAAATTCAATTAAGATTAAACAAAAATTAGAGGAAGAATCGGAAGTAGTTACTTAGAATGCAGCACAAGCACAGTAGAAGATGAAAAATACAAAGGAGCGCAAAGATTGTGGAACACAGAATGAGCAGATCTCATAAATGTCTAACTGAAGTACTTGAAGGAAGGAGTGGAGAACGTGATAAAAATAATTTGAAGAGACGAATCCTGAGCATTTTCCAAGACCAATGAAAAATATGAATCAACAGGCACAGGCTAGCTTGGCTGAGCAAAATTAATGAGGGGGAGTTAATAAACAAGAGGTTTTAAAGGTAAAAGGGAGAAGGACAGATCATGCAGGGATACGAGAAGCACGACATATATGAAGTAGGACAAATAAAGATAAACCCATTCCCAGATACATTACATTATGCTACTATACAACAAAAAAGATGAAGACGCTAATCTAACTGGATAAGGAGAAAAGATGAATCAACTTGAAAGAATGAAAAGGGCCTCTAATAAATAAACCAGAAGACAGTGAAATAATCCATTCATTCATTCTTATGACAAATATTTATTACTATGACTCTCAGTGCTCTTGGCACTAGAAATATCCCAAGAAATAAAGCAAACCAAAATCACTGCCTGTGTATAGTTTATCATGAACAGATGAGTCAATTACACGTTATGCTGGAAGATGGTTATAATGGAAAAAATAAAGCAGAGAAGAGTAGAGGAAATTCTGGGAGTGTATCTTCAAAGTAGGTCGTCAGGGGAAGTTTCACTATGCTGTTTTTTGAATGAAAATTTGAAGGCAGTGAAGGAGTAAGCCATGTAGATATCTGGACAAGAAGAGTCAGCTGGTAAAAATATCCTGAGTGGGGAATGTGCTTGAACAATTAGATAGCCAAAAAGAGGAGAGTGCTACTGGAGCAGAGTAAGTAAGAGGAGAGAAATGGATTAAAAAAAAATGCAAGAGGTAAGGTTGGTGGAAGGGATTATATAGAGACTTACAGGCCTTTGCAGCAATTTCAGCTTTTACTCTGACTGAGATGGGGAACCACTCGAGGGTTTGGTGTAGGGAAGTGGCATAATCTGACTTATAATAAGATCACTCTGGTTACTGAGTAGCATGGCAAAGGTGAAAGCAGTGAGAACAAATTTGAGGAGATTGCAATAATTCAGTAAAGATATGATGAGAGATTATGGAGGTGGTGAGATGCAGTTTTGTACAAATAGTTTTGAAGGTGAAGGTTACAGGATTTGCTATTGGTAGAATTTTGGATGAGACAGAAAGGAGAGACCAATGGTGACTATGAGGTTTGTGTCCTGAATATGTGAAATAATTGAATTTCCATTAATTTAACTGGAAAATATTCCAGGAGGAGCAGATTTGGAGGGCAAGATCAGAATTTCTGTGTAGGACATAATGACTTTGAGATAGTTGTTGGACATATATATAGAAATCCTGAAGATTATTTGCATGCAATAGTTTGAAACTTAAAGGGAAGTTCAGGCCAGAGATATAAATTTGGAAGTCATCCACATAAATGGCTTTTAGGCCTTGAGACTGAAGATCATCAAAAGTAAGTGTTCATAAAGAAGAGGTCCAAGGACTGAGTCCAGAGATACTCCAATATTAAAATATTGGAAGAAGATGATGATCCAATTTATATGATAGTTTGTGTGGAAAATCCAAAAGAATCTAGAAAACAAATAGACATAAAAAATGAGTTGAGTTTAGCAAGGTGGTTGTATATAAGCTCAACATTCAAATACCAGTTGCACGTCTGTTCTCCACCAATAAAAAGTTATTTAAAATTATTCCATTTATAATAGGAAAAATGCAACCTGGGAATTAAATCTAATAAATATATGGGGCAATTAGCAAAGAATAAAATAAGGTAAATATCTCATGATATTAATTCTATGTGCATCAAAATATAATATAAAGAAATATTTAAATTATCTAGAAGAAAATATAAGAGAATACATTTATGATTGTGAGGGTATGGAAAGATACAAAGAGGATTAAGTGTAAAATAAAATTCTGATAAATTTAACTACATTAAATCTAAGAACTTTCTACTTTTTGATCAAAAGACACTTTAACGAAAGTGTAAGGAAACATCCACTGGGGGAAGATATTTGCAACACAAAAAAACTGACAAATAATTAATTTTTCATAACATAAAAATTAATCTTGCAAATCAAAGGACAAAAATTCAGTAGAAAAAATGGCCAAAAATATAGATATTTCATTGAACAGTAACCACTAATAACCCTTAAACTTATGTACAGGTGCTCAACCTCATTTTTCATCAGGAAATGTAAATTAAGATCATAGCGATATACAGCTTTACATCCATTAGATTGCCAAAATTTAAAATGTCTGAGAAAAGTCAAGTGTTTATAAGAATATGGATTAAAAGAGATATCTTGGGGCTGGCCTGGTGGCATGGTGGTGAAGTTTGCTTACCCCACTTTGGTGGCCCAGGTTCACAGGTTTGGATCACAGGTGCAGACCTAGCATCGTTGGCAAAAGTTCTGAACAGACACCTCACCAGAGAAGATACACAGATAGCAAATAAGCATATGAAAAGATGCTCAATATCATATGTCATTAGAGAATTGCAAATTAAAACAATGAGACACCAACACACATCTACTGGAATGGCTAACATCCAAAAATCTGACAACACCAAATGCTGACAAGGATGTGGTGCAGCAAGAACTTACATTCATTTCTGTAGAAATACAAAATGATTCAGATACTTTGGAGCACAATTTGGCGGTTTCTTACAAAACTGAATATACTCATACCGTACGATCTGGTAATCATGCTCCTTGATATTTACTCAAAGGAGTTGAAAATTTATGTCCACATAAAAACCTGCATATGGATGTTTACAGCAGCTTTATTCATGATTGCCAAATCCTGGAAGAAACCAAGATGTCCTTTCAACAGGTGAATAGATAAATAAACTGTAGTATATCCATATAATGGAATATTGTTCAGCAATAAAAAGAAACAACCAATCATGTCATAAAAAGACATGGAAGAGTCTTAAATACATTTTACTAAGTGAAAGAAACCAATCTGAAAAGTCTCCATATTGTATGATTCCAAATATATGGCAATCTGGCACATATTTGGAAAGAGAAAAACTATAGAGACAGTCAAAATGTCAGTAGTTGTCAGGGTTTTGGGGAGGAGGGAAAGATAACTGGGACACAGGAGATTTTTAGGACAGTGAAACTACATTGTATGACACTATAATGGTAGATATATGCCTTTATACATTTCTCAAAACCTATAGGGTTACAACACATAATTACATTAATGTAATTATGGACTTCGGGTGATAATGATCCATCAATCTTGCTTCGCCTCTCATAAGAAATGCCCAACTCTAGTATGGCAGGTTGTTAGTGGAGGAGGCTGTGTATGTGTGTGGGGAAGGGGTCATAGTTGAGCTGTACTTTCTACTCAGCTTTGCTGTGAACTTAAAACTGCTCTGAAAAATAAAGTCTATTAAAAAAAAACACCACGAAAAACAAAAGGAGATAGCGATAAAAGAGAGGAAAGACACAAGGCAGATGTTAAAAGACAAATAAGAAGTGGAAGTATATGAAAGGTTTTTTTGAATGACTACAGTTCAGCATGTTGATATGCTGAGAGGACGCTGTCTATAGAGAAGGGAGAGGCTGAGCCTAGAGCATGAGCAGGGAGAATTGACTGAGTTACATATCCTGCAGTCAGGGGAAAAGAGTGACAAGATCCTATTATCCTTAGACGGGAGGGGGACATCTTACTATTTTCAGTACCTCCAGACTCTCTTTCTCCATAAAGTAAGAGAAAGAGATTGTCATCTGCTAGATGTGATAATGAAGGTGGAATTTCAGGAGAGAAAGGAAGGTTTAAAATAATCCCTAGTAGATGCTGAAGCTGACAGAGGGTTAGAAGGAAGACTTAGCTGAGGTCAGAGGCTTCATGGTAGAGTTGCAATGCTTGGCAGCTGGGGTGAAGGACTAGAAAACAGAACTGCAATCTGATTCAGTTTTGTTTCATGAAAATAGTAGAAAGACAAGGCATAATGGAATTTATGCTTCCATGAAAGAGAGCTTTTCAGAGGAATTAGGGGAGGAAAAGAAAGCAGAGGCAAGAAGCCTCTAGGCAGGACTGTATCTTTGCTCAACTTGGGTCCTGTTCACATACTAATAATACAACTCAGTGAAAATTCATTTTGGACATTTTTCATGACTATAATTATACAAATTTTTGTGATATTGGTTAAGAGTAAATGTGTCCTAATAGTTGGATCTATTTAATAAATAGTGTTTGATTAAATCCATTTTGTACAATTTAAGACTGACTTTAACTATGAGTTTGATTTGCCTGTGATTCTCTCTCTCTCTCCCCCCCACGCACACACACATACACACACACACACACACACACACACAATCACAAAGCATTCAGCATTTTTCTAAAAATAGAATCATGGAAATTAAGTCCCCCAGGGGATTCTCTATTTTGTGAGGTGAATTATTTTTTTTATTTTTTATTTTTTGAAAGATTGGCACCTGAGCTAACAACTGCTGCCAATCTTCTTTTTTTTTCTTCTTCTCCCCAAAGCCCCCCAGTATATAGTTGTATATTCCAGTTGTGAGTGCCTCTAGTTGTGCCATGTGGGATGCCACCTCAGCATGGCCTGATGAGCAATGCCATGTCCTCACCCAGGATCCAAACCAGTGAAACCCTAGGCTGCTAAAGTGGAGTGCGCGAACATAACCACCTGGCCACAGGGCCGGCCCCTGAGGTGAATTATTATTAAAGATTTGTTCTTGACAAAAATTAAAAAGAGTAGATAAGCAATATGACATAAAATAAAATACACAGCTATTATACATTTCCACAACCATTTTAGGTATGCATTTCATGCTGTGAGACCTAAAAGAAGCTCAATGCACATAAGCTAGACTGACAGCACTTAATGTACAAGTCCCATTGTGTGATAACTGGTGTTTTGGTGTCACAGTGCACTGGAACTTTGTTTCAGAGCAGTATTAGCCCTTGATGCACGTTCATTCTAAAACTTAACATTCTAATCTCATTTTTAAGGGAGAAACTTCACAAGTCAATGAGAATAATGAAGTTAAAGGAGGGGTCCAGGAATGAGGGAGGAAAGGGAAAAAGGTATTTTATATAATGGAGGGAGTTCTGAATGATTGTAACTCAAGGTCCAGCTGCAACCCTTATAGCAATGTGGATTTGGCAAATCATTATATTTCTCTGATTCATGTTATTAACATCATTTATAGCCTGAAGTTCTATAACATGGCAGCTATATTTCTCAATTGAAAACATGAGTTGGCATTCACTTTATTCATTAGTCTCTCATGATCCAAGTAATTGTGAGTCTTACACATTTCTGGTTTACTGAAAAAAATATATATTGGGCCTTAAAATTGAGGGACCGGGATATCTTGCTCACCATAAGAGTACTCCAGGCAGAAGCCTCCTAAAGACAGGAAGATTTATCCTACCTCCCTAGTATTCACCCCATCTTATCTGATGCTCCTTTTAGAGAGCAAAAGGGATGGGGACAGAAGAAGAATCCAATAAGGAAAATATTAATTTCAAGAGAGATTTCTTATTAGGAAATAGAAAAGAGAACTTCTCCCATTCAATAGAATTTGCAATGTTTTATAATCTGACTTTAATTCCTTTGATATGAAATCCCTTGGAAGTTGAAACTGAAAATGAATTATCTCTGCATCCTGCATCAACTAAGGATGAGCCCTCAAAAATTCCCTTTAAGAAGAAAAACTTTTAATAAATCCATGAGGACTTCATCTCCTTTAGGACAGAAAGAAGATTTATCTTGTGGGGTGTATTTTGAATTTTTATTGAGGAATTATGGATCTTCTGTTGTATACAAAGGGATTGAGAATAAGCACAAGTACTCATTAGTTTAATTGCAGTATGGGAGGGAATCCTAAAAGAGAGTTATGCAATTAAGGGTTGAGTATTAGAGAGCACATTCCTTTTTCTAGCCTTTTTTAAAAATCATATTTATAAATATTGTCTGCCTGATGCTTGCTTCATAGTTAAAACTGATTGTATTTTTCCCCTTAGTTAGTGAGCCTAAATTATAGCAAAGTGTAACCAGGCTGCATATTAGTAATTCCTAGAATTTTATGAATATTAATCTCTACCCTATATTAAATAAAAAGAGAGTCCTTTGGCCAAATAGATAGACAAAAGGGATAATTAAAACTATCATTACATTTGCAAAAGAAGTTTCAAAGCAAAAATATACCACTACATTAGTATATGAAATATAGACATTAATTGATTCAAGAAATAATTATTCAGTACTTCTCACAGTGTGTCACTGTGTAACACTATCCTGGCGTTCTAGGTTCTGAGATATAAAGGTAAATAAGGAAGATATAGGATCCTGGCCTTTCCAGAGCTTACCAACAAGTCAGTATTTCTCAGTGTTTTCAAAGCTATGTTTTTAGCTTTTAAAATGTTTTTAGTTCTTCAGTATGCATCCAGAAGATAAGAAAATTTTGTGGAATTCAAATTTTTGTAATGTTTATTATGAAAATAATAAGTCTATAGAATACGTATTTTCAAACTGCACATATTTTACAAGTGACTTCTCCCAATCCTACTATCTAGTTAGGAACAACATCTAGTGAGTACATATTTTACTTATCTCTTTAATTTGTAGCAGTTATTTTTATTGGTTCACTTTCCCTGTTAAGGTCTCTTTTCATCTTTCAAATATAATATTAAGTATATAGGATATAAATAGATCTGACAAACGTCCACCTGATCAGTTGTACTAAGGAAGAAATATTGAGCTTGTGATATTGACAGGCAAAGGAAGTTGAAGTGACAGACTCCGCATTGTTGACTATAGTGAGAGTCCCATCCAATGTAGGGATGAGACTTCCACTTGCCTTTTATCTATCTTTCTCTACCTTTTGGAATGATCTCATTCACCCAATGTAATTTAAACAATCACTTCTTTAAGGTAAATTTTCCCTTTATTTTGCTGTCTCTGTCCTCTCCAACTGACCATGACCACCACACTATCACTACCCCTACCATCATCATAATCATTTAATAGGCCTCTATGGTGTGGCAAACACTTTGTAAAGTTCTTCAAGTAAAATACAATTCCTTCATTAAGGAATTTACAGTCTGGAGGAATAGACAGTGAAGTAAACACACAGGCAAATTAATACACTGTGGCAAGTTCTACCATGGGGTAAAAACACATGGAAGTAGATTGACTCCAGTAACAAGGCAGAGTGAGCTGTTCCCTTTGTCTCTCCCCTTTTGAACTAGAACTAAATGGACATTCTCTGACCAATGGAGGAAGCCCACACAATACAACAGGACACCTGAGATACACAAGCCCTCATACCAGCAACAAAAAGGTAAAGGTCTACAAGGCTCTGATCAAGGAGACAAATAGACAAACATGATCAGAAATCTGCAGCTCTTTACCAGAACCGGGAGACAAAGGATCAATTACCACTTAAAAGAGAAAAGGAAAGAAAGCACCAAAAGTAATGATAAACACTTCAACTTATTTACAAACTTTCAAAATTAAAAATAGAACAATTTGTAACAGTAGTTACTCAGAAGAGGAGAGGAAAGGGAAGGAACCTGCTTAGGTTAATGGAGATAAGAGTCTATACGAAAAAGAACTATCTCATCTCCAATATCTTTCATACAATCCCCATGCTAACTGCTAAACAAAAAACCAGAGCAGAGCCACAATTCACAAAAAGAAAGAAATCTGAGAAATCCCCTTAGGAAAACCATCAAAATGAAATGGCAGTCAGAAATACAAAGGAAGAGAAACAACGGCAACATCAAACAACCAGAAAACAGGAAATAGAATGAAGCCCTCATATATCTGTAATGACTCTAAATGTAATGCACTGAATTCTCCACTCAAAAGACACAAAGTAGCTGGATGGAGTGAAAAACAAGATCCAACAATATGCTGCCTCCACGAAATGCACCTCAGCTCCAAAGACAAACACAGGCTTAGTGTGAAGGGATGGAAGAGAATACTCCAAGCTAATGGCCAACAAAAGAAAACAGGTGTTGCCATACTTTTATCAGAAAAAGCAGACTTCAAGTTAAAAAAGACAGTGAGAAACAAAGAGAGGCAGTATATAATGATAAAAGAGACATTCCACCAAGAAGACATCACACTTATTAACATATATGCACCTAACACAGGGGCCTCAAAGTACATAAAGCAGTTATTAACAGACCTAAAGGGAGAAATTAACAGCAACACAACAATAGTAGGAGACCTCAACACCCCACCAACATCAATGGACAGATTATGCAGACAAAAATGTCAACAAGGAAATAGTAGATTTAAATGAAACATTGTATCAGATGGACTTAATAGATATATAGAGAACATTCCATCTGAAAATGGCAGAATATACATTTTTCTCAAATGAACATGGATTATTCTCAAAAATACAGAATATGGTGGAAAATAAGGCAAGCCGCAATAAATTTAAGAAGATTGAAATAATCGCAACCATCTTTTCTGACCACAATGCTATGAAGCTAGAAACCAACCACAAGAACAAAACTGGGAAAGTCAGAAATATGTGGAGACTAAACAACATGCTATTTAACAACCATTGGATCATTGAATAAATCAAAGAGGAAATTTAAAAATACTTGGAGGCAAACGAAAATGAAAATATAACATACCAACTCTTATGGGATACATAAGAGGGTCATTAGAGGGAAATTCACAGCAATACAGGCCCACCTCAAGAAGCAAGAAAGATCTCAAATAAGTAATCTTAAAATGCACCTAACAGATCTAGAAAAAGAAGAATAAACAAAACCCAAATTCAGCAGAAGGAGAGAAATAATGAAATTCAGACTAAAAAAAAAAAAAAAACAGTAAAAAGGATTAATGAAATTAAGAGCTGGTTCTTTGAGAAGGTAAACAAAATTGACAAACTCGGAGCCAGACTCACCAAGAAAAAGAGAGAGAAGGCTAAAATAAATAAAATTAGAAATGAAAGAGGAGAAATTACAACAGATACTGCAGAAATAGAAAGGCTTATAAGCGAATACTACAAAACACCATATGCCCACAAATTCAATAACCTAGAATAAATGGATGAATTCCTAGACCCATACAACTTCCCAAACCTGAAGCAAGAAAAAATCTGAACACACCAACCACAAGTAAAGAGATTGAAACAGTAATCAAAAACCTCTCCAAAAACAAAAGTCCAGGACCAGATAGATTCTCTGGAGAATGCTACCAAACGTTCAAAGAAGGTTTAGTACCTATCCTCAAACTATTCTGAAAAACTGAAGAAGATGGAATGCTTCCTAACACATCTGAGAAACCGTTACCCTGATACCAAAACAAGACAAGGACAACATGAAGAAGGAAACTACATGCCAATATCACTGATGAACTTACATGTAAAAATCCTCAACAGACAGAGAAAGATAAATACTACATGATTTCACTCACATGTGGAAGATAACACAACACATGGATGAATAGAATAGACTTGTGGTACCAGAGGAAGGGGGTTGGGGAGCAGGTGTAAGGGACAAAGGGGCACATGTGTATGGTGATGGAGAGAAATTAGACTACTGGGGGTGAACACGGTGAAGTGTATTCAGGAATTGATAAACAATAATGCACACTTGAAATTACACAATGTTATAAACCATTATGATCCCAATAAAATTACTTAAAAATAAATAAATAAATAAGTAAAACAAAAATCACATGGAAGAACAGGGAGAAGAGTTCAGCTTAGCCATGGCAAAACAGCAAAGCCTCCTTGGACAAGATAATAGGTAAACGTGGATCTGGGTAATGTCAGAACACGTCTACTTATGAAGGGAACAGTGTTAATAATCATGGTGGTGATGGTGGAGTATTCTCTACTTGTATTTTTGTGTACCTGTTGGTACACACCAGAATGAGAGTTGAGTTTGTATCCTTGTTTGTCACATTAACAATGGTGAATTCATCAACATTCCCCTCAAACTAGTTTCTGTTAGCATCTTCTCATTTTTGTTAATGACAATGCCATTTTCCTAGTTTGAAGATATCAAAAATTGATGATTTTGAACTTCTTCCTCATGTTTTGTATCTCATACTTTCCATGTCATGTAAAATCTTCTTGTGTCTCCCAAGTCACATTTACCTTATCACTACATGGGCCTTCTGCTGAAGTTCTGTCTTAAGACTCCTCCTCTTATTCAATCTGCATCACTTCTGGGTTCATTTTTTTTTTTTTTTACAAACTGATTTAATCATGTCATTCTGCTATTCAACACTCTTTAATGACTCCTCATAACATTAAAGCCCAATTCTAAAAGAGACTAATAAAATCTTTGAAAAAATTTATTATTAGACTTAGTTTTATGAATGATTTTCAATTTACTCTACATATACTCTTGACCTTAATTAAAATGGTGTGGTAATTCTTCCCACAATACACCTGTGTTTTCCTGCCTCCATACCTTTCCTCATACCACTTTAGTTCTAATGCTTTTCTGACAATTCCACTGGTAAACCACCAAGTTAAAGTTTTAACTTTTCAGACTTTCCAATTTATTAGTAAAGTTTTCTTCTAAAGCAAGGATATGCTTCTTTGTATTCTTCTCAGTGCACAGCATTGCAGTACCTTCATAGGGGCATGCTCATTATAGGCCTGCATTAGATGTTTCTTCAATAAATGACTGTAACAGTAAATATATGGTAAATAGTGTAGGATGGTTCTTCAAAAAATTTTTAAAAACTTTTTATGAACCTTATGATCTGGAATCTCAAAGAGATAGCTGCACTCTCATGTTCATTTCAGCACTATTCTTATAGCCATGATATGAAAATAATACAAATGTCCATCAAAAGATGAATGAATAAAAAAATGTGGTATATACATACAATGGAATATTATTCAGCCTTAAATAAGAAAGAGATCCTACCATTTGCAAAAACATGGATGGACCTCAAAGACCATATGCTAAGTTAAATATGCTATAGTCATAGAAAGACAAATAGTTCATGAATCCACTTATATGAGGCATAAAAAATAGTCAAATGTATAGAAGTTGAAAATAGAATGATAGTAACCAGGGGATGGGTGGAGAGCTGTAGTTCAATGGGTATAAAGTCACAGTTATAAGAGATGAATAAGCTCTAGAGATCTGCTGCACAACATAGTGCCTATTGTTACCAACATAGTGTGGTATGCTTAAAAATTTGTTAGAAGGTTAAATCTCATGTCATGTTCTTATTAAAAATCATAAAAAGCAAAAAAACAAAAGAATCCTAAAAGGGGTACAAGAAACTTTGGAAGTGATGGATATGTTTATTACCTTGACTGTGGTGATGGTAACAGGAGTGTATGCATACATTCATACTTACCAAATTGTGTACATTAATTATGTGCAGTTTTTTTTTTCAGATTTTATTTTTTTCCTTTTTCTCCACAAAGCCCCCCAGTACATAGTTGTATATTCTTCATTGTGGGTCCTTACAGTTGTGGTATGTGGGACTCCACCCCAGCGTGGCCCGATGAGCAGTACCATGTCCGCACCCAGGATCCGAACCAACAAAACACTGGGCAGCCTGCAGCGGAGCGCGTGAACCCAACCACTCCATCATGGGGCCAGCCCCTAGGTGCAGTTTGTTTATACCAACTATACCTCAATAAAGGTCAAAAAATTAATACATGGCTCAGATAAAGATCTCTATGCATTGTTTTGTAAATGTTAGACATATTATAAAACTAGTCACTTCTTTAACATATAAAAATGTTACGTAATTTCTACCATTTTAACATGCTAAGTCCAGAGCTATGATATCCAATATAGCAGCCTTTCTGCTCACTGTTGAACACTTGACTGTTGTTAGTCCAAATGGAGATGTTCTGTAAGAGTAAAATGTACAACAGATTTTGCAGACTTAATATGAACAAAAAATGTAAAATATCTCATTAATGTATTTATAGTAATATATTGAAGTGAAAATATTTTGTATACACTGAGTTAAATAAAATATATTATTAAATTAGTTTCACCTATTCCTTTTTACTTTTTTAATGTGGCTATTAGAAAATTTAAAATTACCTGTATGGCTTGCATTTGGGGCTCATATTATATTTGCATTACACAGTACTGCTCTAAGGAGAATTGAACACAGAAAATTAACCCTTTTATATGCTTCTTTAATTTGAACCATAGTTTATACCCATTTGGAAACATCTATGGCCTCTTTCCAATAAGAAAGCTCAGGAACTTTAAAAGAATTTTAGGATGCTTATTGAAGTTAGTTGCAGAGGAAGAGATTTTAGGAAAATCTTAGTTTTCGAGGACTTTGTCACAAATGGAACAACACCTGGAATATTGAGGCTGAAATGTGTAAAAGCATGGGAGACAGAAATTTTCATTCCAATAAAGTGACCAGAGGCTCTACATATGAGATGCTGTTATAAGGGAACAAACTCTGACCAGAAGGGGCCTGATCTGTGTATATCCATGTTTAGGAAACTGTAGTTCCTGCACATGTGGCCTCACAGGTTTTCACCTTGTAAAACACTGGAGTTGATCACTGAGTAACTGACCAGCCTTGGAGCAGAGATATTAATTAGGTCTCAGGTCAAAGGCTGGGAAAACCTGGTGAGTTAGGACACAGAAAGTTATACCCATACCCTCCACTGAATTTGGGAATAGGAAATCTCTAGAAACTGGACCTTGCTCAAGATTAAATAGCTAGAAGATCATGGAGCTTAGATCATCTTCCTGAGGAAAGTCTCAAGTCTAAGAGTCTGTCTGGCTCCTGTAGAGAGACAATTTGAATAGAAGATGGTGTCTCTAAGGAGACATCTTTTTTTTTTTTTTGGAGGAAGATTAGCCCTGAGCTAACTACTGCCAATCTTCTTCTTTTTGCTGAAGAAGACTGGCCCTGAGCTAAGATCCATGCCCATCTTCCTCTCCTGTATACGTGGGATGCCTACCACAGCATGGCTTTTGCCAAGTGGTGCCATGTCTGCACCCGGGATCTGAACCAGAGAACCCTGGGCTGCCAAGAAATGGAACGTGCGAACTTAACCACTGTACCACCGGGCCGGGCCCTAAGGAGACATCTTGAGCATCATCTCTCAGATGTAAGTACAGAAATGTCATAGCTCCCATATAATGACTGTTTCACTTCTCTTTGGGGAAGCAGCATTCATGTTCTTCCAACCTTCTAGTGCAAAGTCTATGAACCAGGGAACATTTCATACAAATTTTGGGCCTATGCTAAATCTTTTTATATACAACTTGAGGAATAAGGATATCAAACTTGCTTTGAAGAAAACTGAGAAGAAAAGCATTTTCTTGAGCAATAAAATAATTTATATGAGAGATTTTTAGTGCTAGATTATTTTGCTGATTTTGTTGGGATCCTTCATGGCTGGATCCTCACTTTCATCAAATCGAATATATTTTCTACCTTATTCAAAATCCTCTATTTATTTCTTTCCTTAGAGGTTTCTCAACTCTTCCTCTTCCTTGTCTTCTTAGTTTTTACAAGTGTAATTATAACATTGAGAAGAAGAAATTGTTATTGCCTTCTGCTTTACTACAGGGAATGCTATCTTTCTCTGGGACAAATATTGTAGGGTATATAATTGATTAAATGAATAACATCACAAAATATCTATCTCCACACCAAAGCAATGTGTTTGATAGCCTGAGGACTCTGCTTTGTTAAGCGTGTTTTTGGTGTCAGTAGTGGAATTCATATGAGACAGACACATTTCTAAATTTGTTAGCAATATCACCTCACAGCTGTTAAAATGGCCATTATGAAAAAGACAAGACATAATAAATGTTGACGAGGATGTGAAGAAAGGGGAACAGGTGTGTACTGTTGATGGGATAGTAAACTGGTCCACTCACTCTGGAAAGCAGTATGGAGAATCCACAAACAATTAAAATTAGAACTACCATAAGATCCAGCAATTCTGCTTCTGGAAATAGAGCCAAAGGAAATAAAAACACTAACTCAAAAAGATATCTACATCCCCCATCTTCATAGAATCATTGTTTACAATAGCCAAGACATGGAAACAACCTAAGTGTCCAAATATGGGTGAATAAATAAAGAAGTCATGGTTCATACATACAATGGAATATTATTCAGCCATAAAAAATGAGGAAATCTTAGCATTTGTGCCAACATGAACGGAAATTGAGGACATTATGCTAAGTGAAATAAGTCAGACAAAGAAAGACAGATATTGTATGATCTCACTTTTATGTGGGATCTGAAAAATAAACCCTCATAGAAAAAGATTAGACTGTGGTTTATGGTTAGCAGAGGCGAGGGGTTGTGGAAGGGAAAACTGGAGAAACGTGGTCAAAAGGTACAAACTTCCTGTTACAAGATAAATAACTGCCAGAGATGTAATGTACGGCATGATGACTACAGTTTGCACTGCTATATATTATACATGTGAAATTTGTTAAGAAAGTAAATCCTAAGAGTTCCCATCACAAGAAAAAAACACTTTACATTTTTGCTTTCTCTTTTTATTATGTCTATATGAGATGATGGATGCCAGCTAAACTAATCATATCACAATATATGTAAGTCAAACCATTGTGCTGTATACCTTAAACTTATACAGTAATGTATGTCAATTATATCTCAATGAAACTGGAAAAATTTTGCTAAACAAAACAAAAACGGTGAACACAGGTTTTGTGACATTTATTCTTTTCTGGTTTTGTTAACAGTCATAAAATTCTATTTTGCAACTTCTATTAACCTTTAGGAACTGTTAGAGGGAAAAATATAAAATTCAGCCAAAGTATGTGTGTATTGAAAGTAAATACTATGGTGAGTTCTCCTTTTCACAATTTGGTCTCTATAGAATCTTCTCTAGCATAATCTATTCTTCTTTCATATTTTAAGTATTTTTTGTTAACGCTAGTATACCATTTGACACAATTCTCTTGAATGAGAATTATTTTTCTGGAGAGCAAATGCTCTATCTTTTCAACTTTGTATTGCTGTTGTTTGACGTAGTTTTTGTTTTTAAGTCATTCATTATTTGATGCTCTTAATATAGTCGTGTAAAACAAGTTGCAATGCTTCTTATTTCCAAAACATAAAGGTTGGTGTTTTAATCTTTGCAAAATACACTATGATGAAGACGCTCAAATTGCTTAATATAACAACTTCACATATAATTAAAATGCTTATAAAATTCCTGCAATGTCTATTCTTACGTCTAATCTTAGTAATTTTTTAGTTTAAATTTTCATGAAGTCAAAATAAACCATATGTATATATTTTGTTTTTGTGGATTTAGAGTATGAATTCATTAGAAATCATTTTAAAGTTGCTACAGGTTCATATCTTAAATCACAAATAGAATCAAGGAAAGTACTCATTAACTTTTGACAACAAACAACTCCATTTAGTTTTGGCCATTATTAGGTAAATGATATTTTTCTTAGAGGTTGCTTTGAAATAAAAAGTGGATTTTTACATATTAACACATTTACCATGTAAAAGCATATTACTTTTCTCATTTCTAAGAGAAATTGTGCAGAGGAAAGAAAGCAAGGAACTTTATTGAGGAAAAATGGAAAAGTAGAAAGAAATTAAAAGAGTGTTAGAATAGCAAGGGATGTTTTATTAACACTGGAAACAATTTACAGGAAAGATATCTCTAAGGTAAAGGTATAAGCTTGCTTGAAAACATAAACTATATTTCGCTGACAAAAAGACAATTATTTTGAAAAGCTATGCCAGTGCTGCAGGAGATCATAGCAGCATTCTTGCTAGGCTTTAAACCTAAGGAAAAATAAATTCCAAATGGGTGACTGGGGGGATATGTGACTGCTGATTCTCATAATCATTATACCAGTTTGCTTGTGCTTTGGACTCTCAGGCCAGAGGGGAATATGTTATCGGGCATGAAGGCAAGGGGCTTAGGAACCCCGGGCCCTTGCAGGAACAGAAAGCTGCCTGCATACCTTGCTGATTGTCTTTAAGATACTCCCCAAGGGAATGACTGGGATGGGCTGGTGTGCTT
Source organism: Equus quagga (assembly GCF_021613505.1). Taxonomy (NCBI): domain Eukaryota; kingdom Metazoa; phylum Chordata; class Mammalia; order Perissodactyla; family Equidae; genus Equus; species Equus quagga. Next base: position 72,228,653 of record NC_060280.1, on the reverse strand, counting down.
ATGGGGATGAAGCGTAGAACCTTTGGACTCTGGCCTGCGTGTCCCTGCAGGCATGAGTTTCTGCTATTGTAATTGCTTGTGATTCTTTACCTGCAAATAAATGAGTGGCGATCTGAGGGAACTCACATCAGTCCTTGAGGCTGATGGTCCCCTGTCCCATCGAATAATATAGATTATGTTCTGTCTATTAATTCCGTCTGCTCCTTTGGCTAGCTGCCTAGCTGGTCTCGGCAGCATGTGAGATGTCCCAGAACTTCTAAATTCATCATCCAGGATATTGACGTTATTTTCATTTTTACTAAATCTAAGTAATACATTTGTTCAAAAGCAACTCCAGTAACATGTCATTAGAGAAGCATATTTATATTACATTGACAAAATAAGATAAACGGAAAAATAAATAAGATGAAGCCAATATGTATGTATATTTGATGTAAACACCATGATGAATACTGCTTTTCATAATTTGACCTATATCAAAATTCTATCATTTTCTCCAAGTATAATAGCTCCTTCTAGTCCCCTAAAACTCTTTCATTCCCTAACATTTCCAATATGTCCTATCTTTGTATATTTGCTTAATGTCTTCTCCTTCTTGGCAATTCTTTTGTTCCTTTGTGCCAGGTAATAATTCTGGATTGCCTAAAAAAGAATGCAGAATTCCTCTGAGGGGAAATTTCTAATAAATCAGGCTGTAGGAGATTTCCTCAGAGAAAAATAAATGCTTAACAAACAGAAAAGGAAATAATCCATTATTAATGCAAAGTAGCATATACAAAAAATAGAAGTATTAGGACTTCAGCAATTTCTGTTAGTAGAATATTAATCTGTGAAAGACTGTTGGGGAGCATGGAGGAGATATTTATCCTCTGCTCTTGAAGTTTCCTTCCATGTGGAAGGACATTAGTGTAATCACGTAGTCACTCTCTAGCCCTTACCTGATAAGGGATAGCATTTCTTTTCCATTCTTTTTTCTTTTAGAAAGCTAGACTGGCTACAGGAAGCGTGTTCTCTTTTGTGATCCTGTATCCCAAACATCAGGCCCTGACACTGTAGGGAGTTGTGAGCCTGGTGACTAGATCAGTAACTAACCATGTATTAGAAAGTGTAACAAAGACTATTTATGGTTTAAAAGATGATATTTTGTCTCAACTATATGTTATTTTTTACCATTTTACCATTACCAGAACTCATTGGAGGAAAGTGATGTTATGTACTAGTTTCAGAACACAAAAACATTTGTTTAAAGTAATCAGTCATAAAAGAAGAAAATGAAACCATACAAAGACAAAGATGATATAAAAAGTAACACATAGATTTGAAATAGAACTAAATGGAACTGCTAGAAAAAAATATACAATCATTGAGATTGAAAAATGGTTGTATGGATAAAGCAGCAGATTAGACATAGCTGGAGAGAGAATTGGTAAGTAGAAGACTGACCTGAGTAAATTACATAATGTGTAGCAGAGGATAAAGAAAGACAATATGAAAGAAATTCTAAATGACAGAAAAAAAGAGAGAAGTCTCAGTCCAATAGGAACTCCAGAAAGAGGCCATATCTGAATATATAATGGCTGAGAATTATTCACAATTGAAGAAAAGACATGAATTCTCACACACAGAATAAATCAACCTAAACGAACACCTAGAAATATTGTAGGAAAATTTAAAAATCTCAAAGATAAATCAAAGAAAGAGAGCAAGAGAGAGAGAGAGAGATTACTAACCTACATGAAAAGAAAAAAGATAACCAGTGATAGCAAATTTATCAACAGCAAAAGTAGAGTCCACAAACAATAAGATGATATATTCCTAATACTGAAGGGAAAATATGTTAACCTAGCATTCTATATAAAATCAAGTTTTGTTCATGAGTGATAAGTAAAATAATGAAAATTACAGGCAGACTGAGGGATTTCTATCACTCACAGATTCTCACTTAACATTAAACAGATAAATTTTAGAATGAAGGAGATATAATCAAGACTAAAGGGATACAGTATAGGATGACAAATGGGGGAAGAAATTTGTGACTATATCAATAGATTTAAACAGACATTGATTATATACAAATATAATGATCATGACTACATTGGGAATTTTAAAAACAAGGCAAAACTAATTTACCAAACAACAAGAATATCCAAAATGGGAGGAGAGAAATTAGAATTAATATAGTTTATTATCTTTTAACTTTTGAGTCGGAAGTCATATATACTGGCTATTTTAGACATTGTGAATTTAAGCACACATGCTAAAATTTGAGGGCAACTTCTAAATGAGTAGAAACAAAGAGCATAGAAGGGAGAAAGGAAAGTCTCTTCAATAAATGATGTTGGGAAATCTGGACAGCCACATGCAAAAGAATGAATGTAGACCATTATCTTACACCATACACAAAAATTAACTCAAAATAGGTTAAAGACTTGAATCTAAAACCTCAAACCACAAAACTAGAAGAAAATAGAGGCAGCACACTGTTTGAAATTGGTCTTAGCAGCATCTTTTCAAATACCATGTCTACTCAGGTAAAGGAGACAAAAGAAAAAATAAATAAATGGGATTATATCAGACTAAAAATTTCTGTATGGCGAAGGAAACCATCAACAAAACAAAACAACAACCCACCAAATGGAAGAAAATATTTGCAAATCATATATTCAACAAGGGATCAATTTCTAAAATACATAAAGAACTTATACAACTCAGAACAAACACAAAAAAAACCCATTCAAAAAGTGGGCAGAGGATATGGACACTTTCCAAAGAAGATATACAGATGGACAATAGGTACGTGAAAAGATGTCCAATGTTACTAAGTAACAGGGAAATGCAAATCAAAACCACACTGAGATATCTCCTTACATCAGTCAGAATGGCTATAATAACAAAACAAAAAATAACAAATCTTGGAGAGGATGTGGAGAAGGGAAACTTCATACACTGCTGGTTGGAATGCAAACTGGTGCAACCACTACAAAAATAATATGAAGATTGCTCAAAAAATTAAAAATACAAATATCCTATGATCCAGCTATCCCACTACTGGGTATTTATCAACGAACTTGAAATCAACAATTCAAAGAGATTTATGCACCCTTATGTTCATTGCTGCTTTATTCACAATAGCTGGGACATGGAAGCAGTCCACCTGTCCATCACCTAATGAATGGATAAAGAAGATGTGATAGCTATATGTACAATGGAATGCTGCCCAGCCATAAAAAAGACAAAATCACCCCATTTGAAACAACATGGATGGACCCTAATGGTATGATGTTATGTGAAATAAGCCAGACAGAGAAAGACAAACACCGCATGATTTCACTTGTATGTGGAAGATAAAGACATAGAAAAAGAGAACAGATTAGTAGTTAATAGATAGGAAGGGGTTTGGGTGCGGCAAAAGTGATAAAAGGGCACATATATGTGGTGACAGATAAAAATTAGACTATTGGCAGTGAGCATGATGCATTCTATACAGAAACTGATAAACAATAATGTACTCCTGAAATTGCACAATGTTATAAACCATTATAACCTCAGTGATATAATTGAAAATAAATAAATAAATGAATGAAAACAAAATCTGTAATTTTCCATTGAGAAGAAGAAAAGGAGAATAAATAAAACACACTTTTACTGCAGTGCAAGGAAGGAAAGGAAAAAAGGAGCAGAACAAAAGCATAGCAAAGAAAAATCACAAAGTAATAGTGCAAATCAATTTAAATATATAAGTAACAATAATAAATTAAGTCTGTTATTTAAAAAAGTGAGACTGTCAGAATTCAGGGCAAAAAACTTACACAATTCTGAACACTTACCCCAACATAGGTATGTATGGTTTAGAAGAGACAACTATAAAATTGAAGGACAAAGAATAATTGAAAATGAAACACTAGGCAAAAATGTAAACTAAATTAATACAAAGGCAACAGAATTTGAATATGATTATTTGAGGCAAAGAAGTCATTACATAATAACACAAATAACAGGAATAACAGCTTTAAACTTGTATATGCTCACCAACATAGCCTCAAGAAAAAATCATACAAAATATACTTTAATTTCAAGATGAAATTAACAAATCTCCAGAATCATAGTGTGAGATTTTAACATTCTTCTCTCAGATATTGGTAGATCAAGCAGATAAAGTCTAAAAAGGAAATAGCCAATTTGAGAAAAAATTAATAACCTAGACCTGTGGATACTATGCATAGGACCTTGCATTCAACAGTGAAGCATACATTATCTTTTTAAGGAATTATAGATGCATTTCAAAATTTGCTGAAGGAGTGGTCCTCAGATTCAATTTCAAATATAAACAAACTGGTATCATAAAGAGCACATTCTCTGATTAAAATGTAGTAAAATTAAAAAATAAAAAACAAAAAAATTTTCCTCTCTCTTACATTTGGAATTTTATGAAGCTCTTGTAAATATTTCATAGGAAAAAACCTAAAAAGTAAATTGGAAAATATATAGAACTATATGACAGTTAAAACACATCTATCAATAACTGTAAGAAAATAGTTAGAGTTAGAGGGATATTATAGCCTTGATTAATCTGATTTTAGGAAGTCATTTTGAAATTAATACACTAAAGTTGGAATGTAAACATTAAGAATGTAAATACAAAGAATAACAACACTGTAATAAAAATATAATATTAATATATAAATATATAGTTTTGACAATAAATATTAAAAAAGAATAATATAAGAAATGAGAACAGAAAGGACCAACCAAATCAAAACCTAGCTCTTTAAATGACTAGTAAGATAGAAAACATTTCTGGCAAGATCAATCAATCAATAAATGAGAAGATGCAAATGAATATTGGAAATGGAAAAACAGAACAAAACTTAAAACATCAGATACAATAAAAAACATGCTGAAAATACCATGAATAATTTCACATAAGAAATTTGAAAATTAAAATGCAAAGGATAATTTTGTGTAAAAACATAACTTATCAAAACATCATTTAAAAAAATGGTCTGAATAAATTTATAACCAATAAAGAAATCAAATCAGCAGTCTGAAATCTCCATTTCCCCAAAATGCTGAAATGGTTTTACATGTAAATTCGAATAGAACTACAAAAATAAATGCCCTCCAACTTATGTGAACATTTTTGTGGAACAGAAATAGAGGGCTAGCTCTCTTGAATCGTCACAATAACAGTGATATCTCAACCAGACGAGGATAGTATGAGAAAGGAATATTAATAGCGCAATCTCACATGTTTGCAAAGGTCAGAAATTTACTCTCATTGTTATGCTACAGAAGTATTTAAATAATCTGGCATTACATCACAAAGTAGGAAGCTGTGATTTGAACAGGTGATCTAAACCAATTAAGAAAATTGAAGGCATTCATTATATGAAAGAATATTTTAATTAGATTTGTGTCAGAAACAACTGTATTTGAGTCTCTAAGTTCCCTTATTGATTTCATGACAGAAAACAGATGGACTATTAAATAGAAAAAAATACAGAAGCTTCCCCAGACACTGTTTGGGACTGTTTGAGTACCTAGAACAAAGATTCAGACAAAAAATCTTGCTGGTAAGAATACCATTTGGCAAAAAACTTTGTAAATTCTAAGGTGTTATAGAGGACAAAATACATTTTTTTACAAACAGAGACTAATCTCTTGGGTGATGAGTTCTTTTTGAGATCATTCAGAGCTCTAATTATTTTTTTCATTAACTATCTAATGCACACAGAGCCAAATCTTGAGAGATTTGTAAACCTTTGGGAATTAGTGGTATATTTCTAAGCCCCATCTCAACATTTACAAATAATATCAGATTCCAGTTTTTGAAGGTAAATGTCTTAAGGTAAGCGGACATCAACTTCTCAGCAGTTAAGGGAAAAAACTCTATATGATGTTTGAATTCTTTATTTAGATGCTCTAATTAATCATTTATGTTTCAGGACATTGGATTAATAATATCAAACAGTTAAATAGCACTTATTATGTACCAATTTTCTCTTATAACCTCTGTTAACTAAAAAAAAATTCCAATCAAATAGGTTTTACAGATGAGAACATAGAGTCATAGGTGATAAAATTTGCCCAAAGTCACACAATTGTAAGTGACAAAGCCAAGATTGGATCCTAGGTGGACTGACTCCAGAGTGGCATTAAGGCTGTAATCACTATTCTATTGTATTAATTTAACTTTTGAGATTGTATTCATTTATTTTTTTAATTGACTGCAAAAAACATACATTGCAAGAGAGGCCAACTGCTTTGAAAACTTTGCCTGGAGAAATGCCATCCTGAATTTTACATGTACTTATTTACTGTATGTCCATTTATACACTGGATGACTTCATTTCCTTGATTTGATTCCCCATTATCTGCATTTCAGTTTCAACAATTCTTATCAGAACCTCCAATGAGCCAAATAATTGCCACAGAGCCCTATGTTTTAATGCCCTCTTGAAATCTGTTACTTTGGCTTAACTGGAAGATCTTTCTTATGCAGATAGCTTTTGCTATGTTAATAGTGTCAAATCCAAAGCACAGCTGGCAAATGCAGCCGTAAATTGTCAAACTTAAGTTGCTGGGCTGTTAATTGTCATTGTTGAAGTTTGAAAAACTGTTGAGAATATTTAGATGTGGAAAGGTCAACAGTCTAGGTCATATTGACTGCATTTAATGACCTCGTCCTCACGTTGACCTCAGAGCTTGTCTGGGCAGTTTGCTACAATTGCTTCTCCTAAGAGAGTGAAACAAAGTTGGCATAATTGCCATTGCAGCTTCTTCTTAAATCTAAATCATAATGTCCTGTTATTCATAGCCTCTAATATGCAACGAACTCTTGACAATTCTTCCAAAGTCAATGTAGGAGCCCCAGGGATCTCCTGGCCTCTTTGCTTCTTAAATTATAACTAAGATTTTTACTTTTCTAGTTGGAAGAGAGTGCTCTTCTTGATGAGACTCAGGAACAAATCCTGCTTTTCTCACTGAAAACAGTCATCTACTTTCCCATTCATGCCCCCTGGGTAAGGGTGCCTGCTGCTTTAGGGATCTTTGGAGTAATACAGACAAAGTAAACTCAGAAAGTATTTTATAAATGTAAAAAATAAAAAATAGCAACTGCTAATTACTTGGTGGTTTAAAGTTTTCAGAACTCCGTACAGACCTTTTTGTCTTCACAGTCACTCTTTTTATAGATGAGGAAACAAACATTCAGAGATGGTGAATGATTTGCTCTAGTCACACAGACTCTGCACCGAAGTGCTTTTAGCCTATTGTTCTGACTCCAACAAGTTATCTTTCTATGTCATTATATAATTGTAGGGTATAAGACTTGAAATTAACAAAAATTTTGTTCTGGCGAAAGTCATGCAGAAGTTTTGTAACATTTGCTTTGGATACAGCAACAAACAGAGGAGCAGCTCCTTTCCACAGTGTTTGAATCCCTTGAAAAATTAAACTTTATTTTCTACCCAGAAGATTGAACTTTATGAATTCTATTTTCTTCACAAAAATACCCACTTTATCAGAGCCCAAAGTGACACCTGCATTCCCAATACTATTTGAGATTCTGATATCCAGCCAATTTTTTTCTTGTCTCTTGAATTAAGTTACATGGGGGAAAGGAGTGTAACAACGGGATTTTTCCAATAACTATAACTTTATATTCTAGAGCCTATAATAAATTAGGTAAATTTTATTAAATGTCATCTTTCTAGTGGGAGAAAATAAAGATCAGTATCTATCCTGGACAGTCCTATGTTTATAAAGTAGGAGTTTGAGAGAAAGATTGTCTTAGATTTGTGTATCTTTGTTAAATAAAAAAGCAGAACTCTAGAACATTATTTTTTTATTTTAATTAGGCACACAGACAAATGCAGACACACTAACACAGACACACACTCATATATATATATATTTGTGTTTTACTTCTGGATGTTTTATGGGTAACTTGATGTAGGATCTGGTGAGCAGTATCCTTACATCCTTGAGTAGCTCATGGTGCAAACAACTAGCTATTTTCTTAGATATCCATTTATGCTTCACAAAGATGGGAGCTGGTACTTTTCTGTCTACACTATAGTTGTATTATAAAACTTCATAAAGACAGTAGCATTCTAGGCCACTAGCCATGGGGGAGAAAAATTCCGAGGGAAACAACTTAGCATCTTTTTCTCTACCCACAGAGAAGCATACTACCTATACAAATGGTAGTTGCTCACTTTCACCTTCATTTGGTGTAATGATATTTCACTGTCAGTGAAATCCCACATATGTAAACACTTTAGTATTTGTGCTTAACTTTAAATTGCTTCACTTACTGAATTACTTTGATGGGAAATTTAAATATTGCATTTCACACTCCCCTGCATTTTTGAGTTGAAAATATTGAAAACAAATAAATGTTCTTTTGGTGATTCAGGGCAATCATTTTTTAGCACTATTTAGAGCTATTTCATGTGTTTCTTGTTTAGAGCTATTTCATGTGTTTCTTGTTTTTGTATGTTCAAATTTTCTGGAGTCTTAGATAACTACGCAGTTTGAGGATTTCTTTTTTAAACTTTCATTTTTTAAAATGATTTTCTGGAGTCCTATTTTCTTGCTGTTAAACTGCTCTTCTTGCTATCCTCAGCTTTCTTTAACAGGTTTCTCATGTCACCCCTCCCCTTTTAAATTTACTACCTTTATTCTGAAGGTTTGTTAAAATTACTTCATAATAAAAAGAATGACGTGGCACCAAGAGAGGACCAATATGGACTGATAAGTGAATAAACTTTAGCAAATGGATATTGTGACCTTTATTTTGATAAGGTGTTTTTACTTACATTCAGTGTCTTCAGAATATTGAACATTTTAAGTCATTAGATCAATATCTCCAGATAATTGAAGTATTGCTGTATATCTGTTGCGTTCCTCAAGCTGTTGGGCTGCATCAAAGCATGACCTAATGGATTTTGTTTATTCTGACAGATCAGCAATTTTAGGCTCCAAATCAGCAGGAATATCTCTACAGTCACAGAGAGATGGATCTCCTCTGGTGCTGACTCTGAGCAAGCCTTCCTGGGGGTAATAATTTTAATATTATTTGGGATTATAAAAAGAATTTTAGTTAGCTTATGTGTGAGCCTATTAAAAAGCTGTGGTACCCATTAAGTAGATCTCAATCAAAAATTCTCCACCCTTCTCCCTTCTGACTTTCATGGGGCATTGGCTTCTGTATGAATAATGAAAACCTCATATGTCAGTCTTATTCCTGTGGATCATTGGACTAGTTCAGAGCATTTATCTGGAGATGGTCCAATCTCATGATCATTGCTAATTGGGCTTCTTAGAGTGGGATCCTGGCAACTCTGACTCTCTTCTCTTAGAGTACTATATATCTTCCTGAATTCAGAAGCATGGCTCTCTTCTCACATATTCTTGGAGATAATAACATCCTATGTAATTAAGCCTTTAAATTGACATGTATAATGAGTCCTGTTAATTAACAAAATTTTAATCAAGTAAATTTAAATGTCTAATTGGCTTTAATTAAAGCTTTATGTATTGGACAGCATCCCACCTAGTACATAGAAAGGAACTCCAAGAAGTTATACAAAATAGAAGGTATTTATAGGCAGAAACTGGGTGGGACAAGAAAGTCATTAGCAAAATAAAAAAATAATAATTGCAAGCAAGACTTTTCTTTGGGGGAAGGCCAGCAGGTTTCTTATGAGGCAGATTACTTCACTAGTGTTGATCAGGAATTTCCAGACTGATTGATTCCTGGGAGGGGGTGAAACTGCAATTAAGTGATGGTTTGCTGTCCTCAGGGCTAGAGACTCCACATTGGGCCTGTTGTTTCTTTTTTTTTTTTAACAACACCCTTAATGTGTTGTGAATGGTAGAGAGAGAAAATAGATTACAAACTTTTGTAAAATTGTGTTTGTGATCATGAAAAATGATCACGTTGCATATTTTTCATGCAAAATAAAAACAAATTATGTATCATTCAATGTATAAAATTGTGTTCCATTGATATTTTTTCTTATTTTGGAAGATGGAATTTAAAGTCATATCAAGGTTTAGACCCTGCAATGTTCTCTCTAGAACATCTTAAATTAACATTTTGTACTGTTCAACAAGACTCAATGAAAGACCATCAAAATTGATTCCTTAGACCAGATATAATGTATCATCTGAAAGCAGGACACTCTTGTTCCTGAATCTTCTGGATGGACTTTAGGGGAAATTAAGTCATTAAAGGAGAAATCCCCCAGTTCTGATCTAACAGCTTTGAGAGAGAAAAGCCAGTGAGAGTTGGCCTTCTAATTATGAACAGCAGGGAAGAGTCAAGAAGGGAAGCACTGATTTGTTGATTGTATGGGTATTACACCTGAAAGCCAATCTTACCTCTTTGCTGTTTCTTGAACAGGAAAGTTTTAAAATATTGCCTAAGAATAGCATTTGGCACCACATTTCTGTCAGTCATATCTACATTGAAAAGAAGAATTTCCTGGCCTACTGAAGTTTTCTATCCAGAGGACAGAAGTGGGAGAATGAGGATCTGAATTGATTAGAATTATTTCTATAGATACTTTTTGTACTCAGAATCTCTTTATAGAAGTCTTTTATGTTTTTAAGTTCCAAGTTTTAGAGAATATTAACTATGCTGACTCGTGGATGGGTTGAGAAATTGAAATGGACTACTATATCATCAGAGCTAGATTCAAAGCCATGTTGCAACCAAGTCTGAAGGTTCTATTGGTATATGCCCAGAGAAACAGGGCATTAAAATTCTTTTAATTATATTACCAAAAAATTAATTATGTCTTGAACATTTGACTTTCTTTCAAAGTGAGATAGTTACAGGCTTAATCCTGCAAGCAAAATGAAAGTGCTCTGACTTAAAGAGGAGAATACTAGAGTATAAGGTGAAACCAAGGCTCTGGACTACACACTTGTTGTTTTTAACTTGAGTTTTTAAGAGATCCCTGGAAAGAATTGAGTTATGGGACAAATGAGGGGTGGAATCAAGCAAGACAGGGCATGTCATTCTGCTTTGGGAATTAGAAAATAACTCTAATGCATCTATTTTTCTCTTATTTCTTTCTACAGATAATACTTGTAAGAAATGGCTAAGTCAAATCATTCTTCAGTGACTGAGTTCATCCCTGAAGGGTTAACAAAACGACCAGAGCTTCAACTGCCACTCTTCATCCTGTTCCTTGGAATATATGTGGTCACAGTGGTGGGAAACCTGGGCATGATCCTCTTAATCGCTATCAGTTCTCAACTTCACTCTCCAATGTATTATTTTCTCAGTAATTTGTCATTCATTGACCTCTGCTACTCTTCTGTCATTACTCCAAAGATGCTAGTGAACTTTGTGTCAGAGAAAAACATTATCTCCTTTCTTGAGTGCATGACTCAGCTTTATTTCTTCCTAATATTTGTAATAGCAGAAGGCTACCTTCTGACCGCCATGGCATATGACCGTTATGTTGCTATCTGTAGCCCACTGTTTTATAATATTATCATGCGCCATAGGGTCTGTTCCATAATGATGGTGGTGGTATATTCATTGGGTTTATTTGGGGCCACAGCTCATACTACCTGCATGTCAGTGTTGTCCTTCTGTGGGTGTCATATTATCAGTCATTATTTTTGTGATATTCTACACTTGTTGACTCTCTCTTGCTCCAGCACTCACATCAATGAGATACTGTTGTTTATTATTGGAGGTGTTAATACCTTAGCACCTACACTGGCTGTATTCATCTCTTATGCATTCATTCTTTCTAGTATCCTTTGTATTCATTCCACTGAGGGAAGGTACAAAGCCTTTGGTACTTGTAGTTCTCATCTCATGGCTGTGGGTATCTTTTTTGGGTCTATAACATTCATGTATTTTAAGCCACGTTCTAGTAACACCATGGAACAAGAGAAGATATCCTCAGTGTTCTATACCACAGTGATCCCCATGCTGAATCCCCTGATATACAGCCTGAGGAACAAGGATGTGAAGAATGCACTGAGGAAGGTGACTGGGAGAAAGTAGTCATCTCCACAAAGGGGATTCTCATAAGGAGCAAAAGAAAAGGAACAAGACGAAAAGTTGCAATGGGCTCTGTGTAATTTCTTTCTCTTTTTCAGAGATAAAATTCATCATTATTTATAAAATGTATATTTTTTTACTTGAGAATAATTGAGATATTTTTGGAGATTATCAAACAATAAAATTTTCTGATAGTCATATAATCTTTAGAAATTTTACATGTATTAGAGGAATAGGAATTAACAGGAGAGGGAAGATAAGAAATGTCAAAGTTAAGATAAGAGATGTCAAAGATAGCCTAGTCTTATCAACAACTTACATACGTTCAGTAAAGATCAATAATAACTTTCCTGAAGTCCCACAATGCCTCTTTTTGGAGGCTATCACTTAGGCTATGACTATCCAGCACAAAGTGTATTGGGAGTGTGGCTCCAATTTGGGGAGTTGAATTTATTTATTTTTTATTTTGTATTAAATTAATCATTTTAATGATGCCAATGATGTTCCTTTTCTCCCTCGATTCTATACCTCTTTTCTAGTTTCTGTATGAGTCCCAGTTTTTGGTCACCATTGTCGTTCCTATATCCATCATTTCCCTTTGGTGCAGAGATTCAGCCTTCTCAAAGAACAGAAACACAATCTCATTGGTGGTTCCTTGCAGTGGGACATCATTCCAGACATCATTGCGTAAGCTCCTGATCACTCTACTATTAGGTATAGAATTAGAGAGCTCTATAGAGGTATGTGCATGAGGTAGCTGGGAATCTATCTGTATGATTTAGCAGTTTTGGTTTTTATCCATAACTTGAATGAGAATATCAAATAATTTTTTATCAGACTTGCAGATGATGTGAAGTTGCGAGAACAGTTAATTTAATGGATGACAGAATCATGATTCACAAAGACCTCTAGAAGCTGGAGTAATGGACATATTTAATGAGATTAAAATGTGCATAAATAATATGAGTCTATACTTCTACAAAAATGAAGAGTGGGAGAGACACTGTTATTTGCAGAGAATGAAGGACTTTTGATGACAATAGAATCAATATAAGTAAATTGCATAACTCCTTAAAAAGTTAATTCTACCTCATCTGCATTAGCTACATTTTAGTATTTAGAAAGAGAAAAATTCTAGTCATCATTAGACAACTTCTATTTGAGTGTAATTTATTCAGTGGATGTAACTTTTCAAGGGCGTTAGCCCCTTGTATATTCTGAGGAGAGTGGCCATAATGAAGGGACTTGAAATCATACATCTATTCATTCTCTTGGTCATTCATTTAACAATTATTTTTGAAAGCACAGTACATGCCTGGCAGTGTTCCTCATACTGGTGATAAAAAGATGAGCAAAAGCCACGTAAAAAAGTCCTTGCTTTCATTAGATTTAGGTTGTAGTTTCAAAAAGAGACAATAACCAGGGAGACATATAATATAATGTCAAGTAACAAAATGCTTTATAAAGAAATAAAGCAAGATAAGATAGAAATTGATCACATATATGGGGGAGTTGATGGTTAGCTTACAAATAGAAGGGCTCAAGTTTAGTTGTGAACTTGTAGTAGTTTTTACCACAGGGCATAAGTAGGTTAAATGGAGAAACTAACAGAGAGGCGTAATTTTTATCAAATTAAGGAAGACTTTTTCTCACATTCACATTTCCAGACCATCACCATTTGTATGTGGGATGAGATCCCATACTGTCTCCAGGCTCAGTTTGCTAATTTCTTAACCTGCAGACAGCTTATACCTAGGGATGTGAAATGTGTAGGAAAATCTTTCTGGCAAGAAGATAACGAATATTTTGTCTTGGGCCCTAAATTAGTTTTCTGTGGCTGCTGTAACAAATTATTATAACAAATTTATTCTCTCACAGTTCTGGAGGTCAGACATACAAAAATAGTGCCAATGGACTAAAATCAAGGTGTTAGCAGAGTCTAGTTCCTTCTGGAGGCTCTGGGGAGAATCTGCTCCTTGCTTCTTCTAGCTTCTGGTGGCATTCCTTCATTTGTGGCCACATCACTCCAATCTCTACTTCCATGGTCACATTGCTTCCTACTCTTCTGTGTGAAATATTCCTCTGCTCTCCTCTTATAAGTATATCTTTGCTTACATTTAGGGTCCAACAGGATAATCCAGGATACTCTCCCTGTCTCAAGATCCTTAATTTAGTCACATCTGAAAAGTGTTTTTTTTTTTGCTTTTTTTTTTTTGCCATGTAAGGTTGCATGCACAGTTTTCAGGGATTGGGAGGTAAATATCCTTTGGTAGATATTTTTCAGCCTACCACAGGCTCCCACGGAAACAAAGACTTATGAGATTATTTTAAATGTGTGTATTCTTTCTGGGATTCTTAGAGGACTGACTGAGGCAATAGCATAGAAAAAATTACTCTGAAACCATATTAGGCATGAAACCACAAATGGTACTGTAATCCTTTCAGGACACGTGTTACATGTTTGGAAAAATGTTATTCACTGAGTCCAAGTTATTATCAATGTCTGTCAACATATGAAAATGAAATATGTTTTTGTTTTATAGTCTACACCCTGGAAGCTCTTTAGAAGCATTTGTATGTTCTTAATGACAAGCACCAGTACTGTAGCCAGTCACGATGATTTCACTTCTTTTTGCTCGTGGAACTATTTGATTCCTTGGGTTGGTTAAAAACAAAGTCTCTTACGCTTTATCTGATCTTCTCTGTTTCATTCAAATTGTTTCTAAACTGGCAGGAATAGGTCCTGTATGTCATACTTAGCCAACAAATCTACCCACACCACTACCTACAAAAGAATAATTTTTCCCAGGAAGACATCTGCATGGGTGAGAAAAGGGAACATAAATGAATGGCAGAATATTAATTAGTCATACTTCCTGGGCTGGGGGTGAGTTGTGGAGTTTATCAGTCCCTTACTTCTTATAGTGCTTCTTAATTTGCAAAACTATTTTGTATTACATACTATCTCAGCTTATGTCTTCCCTGTGATGCAGATTGAGCTATTTTACAGATGAGAAAATTAAAGTTCAGTAACTTTAAAGTAACTAGAACACAGATAATGAGCCAGGACTGGAGTTAGAGTCTCCTGAATGTCAACCCAGGGCTCTTCCTACCTCCTCATCATAAATAATTATTGGGATGAAATCAAAAGAATTTTCAACATGACTTCTGAATTAAAAACTAACTGGACTACGAGTGCCCTCCTCTTTTGGCATAGGTCTTCCTTATTATAAACATTATAGCAGTAATAAATTTGGATAATAATTTGAGCCTTGTTATTTTATAGACCAGAAACTGTCTCAGAGAATTTCAATGACTTCCTCAGAGTCACACAGATATTTTGATCAGAAGTACATTGTTTATTATATACGCCTAGTCCTATGTCACCACACAATAAGCATCTATAAATGGTATCACTACTTGTAATAGTTCAAATAGTAGTTGTTATAGTCAGTGCTATTTTTTTAATTATTCAAGTAGGTTTGGAACTAAAACACACTACTGAGCAAATGCAGCTCTGAATCAACTGTACTAATGTATTATTTATGCATAAACTTTGCTAGAGATCCTTGGATGTTTCAAATCGACTTCCCTAAGGAAGGCAGTCCACTGGGGAAACTCTGGTATTTCTAGCAGGCCTAGCACAGGAAAGCTGAGGTGGCCTTAAGTGCTACCTTTCCCTTTGACAGTGGCTCTAAGTCAGGAGAACACACTCCTCAATTATCCTAGAATGAGAAGCACTTTGGAAAGATGTAATGATGAAAAATTGATTAAAGCTGCTCAAGCCATTAAATGACATAAACTGCTGTCACAAGAAACAGTACAGGAGCAGAGGTAGAATAACCGCTGAACTTTGGTCATTAAAATAGGTTCATGGCAAACTTGTCACTGGGTCCCAGGAGACTTATGACCTGTCAAAGCTCTGAGGAAAGATAAATAAGACTTCTGTCTATATCACCAAACTCTAAAGTTCTCAGGGTTTGGATTTCCTGGGACACTAAAATTCCAGGGGTGGGCCACCATAGAGTTGCCAAAATTTTAGTTTGCCAAGTAAAGACATTCAAATAAGCAAACACCAACCAATCAAGAAATATAACTGTCAGCGCTATTTCATAAAATGAAAGGGTATTTTGAATCCCAACAATATTAAAAATAAAATAGAAATAATAACCTCAAAAACAGGAAAGCCTATACACCTATGCTCATAGAAGCATTACTCACAAGAGCCAAAAGTGGGAAGCAACCCAAGTTCCATTGAAAGATAACTGGATAAGTAAAATGTAGTGTGTACATACAATAGAAAATTATTTAACCTTTAAAAAGAAGAAAATTCTGACACTTTCTAGAACATAGATGAATCATGAAGACATTATGCTAAGTGACATAAGCCACACATAAAATGAAAAATAATGTATGATTTCATTTGTATGTGGTACCTAAAGTAGTCAAATTCATAGAGACAGAAAGTAGGAAGGTGGTTGCCAGTGGTTGAGGTGAAAGAGAATAGAAATTATTGTTTAATAAGTACAGAATTGCAGTTGAGGGATATGAAAAAGTTCTTGAGATGGATGGTGATGATGATCGCATAACAATATAAATGTACATAATGCCACAGAACTGTACACTTAAAAAGGATAAAATAGTAAATTTTATGTTATATATGTTTCACTACAATAAAAAAAGAAAAAGAAAGGACATTCTTTACATTGAATAAATACAGCTTTAGAAAAAATTTTATATTTCATCATTTTTCTCCACTTTTTTTTTGTACTGACTGATGAAATCATAGTCAAGAACCAGCAACAGACTGCAGACTTACTTTTGGGATCTATTGATCTAATTTCTCTGTATTTCGGAATCCTCATTGGTAACATGAAAATATAAATAAGTAACTTATTTCAGCACATTTACTACTCTTGGGAAATATAGCAATGGAGGAGTCCAGAGGATGATATGATTATTTTTGCCAAGGGTTATTAAATACTGAGCACTCTGGTGATCTCCAGGCTCAATAGGTCTTGGGGGACCTGTCTGCACAGGGGAGTTAAGTATTTCTAATGATCTCTCTATGCTCAATAAGCTACATATAAAAGTTATGCATCTCATCAACCTCTTGCTTTTAAGATCGAGCAAGCTAAATGTTATGTTTTGCTTCAAGGTCCAGAGAGTTTGTACTATTAGATGAATTTTGATGTTTTAATTTTAGCCAACCAAATAGTTTAATCATTGACATATAAACATGCACATCAGGCAGTAGAAGAAGCTTTGTTTTTTCTTGGCTATAACAAGAATCTGTGACATGGGCAAAGTAAGCAATCCCTAAGAGCTTCGATCTCTGTGCAGGGGCAGGGTAAGTGTCCAGTTTCATTTATAGTCGTTGTAGTCTGTCTAATAGAAGAGCAGTTGACCGATAGCAACAATGCTGACTAACCACGTGCAATGTTTTGGCTTTACCCAGGAGCACTTGATCCGCTATTTTTTCCACTTAGTTGTGCCCTCCCTTTTCCTCTTCTATTAATCTTGCTTTGTCACTTCTTCATAACTTGGGTCACAACCTCCTGCGGAGTGATTCCCAGTCTAAGTTCACCCAGCTCTGGTGCAGAGAGTTTCACTGGGATTTCCATATAACTTTGAAACTTTTGCTTCCCTCTAGTGCTTCCAGTTTACTTATTTATTAGTTTTCCTTATCTTCTTGCACACCAGCCTACAAAAACCAGTCTCTAAAAGATAAAGATACTAGGGCAGATACAATCTCAAGGAGAGTATTAATTATTGGACAGAATATTAGACATAAATTCCCTCTTCTCATCTATCGTGGAGGAATATTATCAGGCCAACAGAAGACAGATTAAGAGCCCATTCAGCCTGCCTAGCCCTGCTTTGTTTCCTCCTGGCCTCAGAAGCACTTGGCAAAGTTATGGCCTCTGGGATAAAGAATCTTCTTTGCCCCAGCTCTTCCAAAAAAGGCTCACTACTTCCAAACCCTTCTCAAAATTTCCGAATCTAGAGACACAAATATTTAAAAACAGAACTACTCTAAATGCTTAAAATAATTTTACGATTCATACAAAGACGAGGGCTCTAAGATGAAAAAAAACACGTCTGTCTTTTCTTCATACTGAGGTAAAGTATTTCTGTTTTCCCATATTTTGTTCCTTTTTATATTCAATCATATAAGAAATACATTAAATTTTGATTAGCATTTTTAGATTCAATTCATTGAATTGAATTTTAGACTTAAATTCATTACTTTAGTTGATCACAATAACACTTTGACGTGGTATCGTGTTTCCACTTCACATATTAGAACACTGACGTTTGCATTAAATGAGTCACCCAGTGTTGCGAACTCCTCTGCAGTGAATCAGCCCTTGAAATATGCTCCTTTGTTTCAAAGCTTTTCCATTGGTTTGCTGAGTAGGCTATCAGTTCTTTCTCCCTTATTAAGCTTATTTAACATTTTTATTATCAAATAAATATAAGAAGGACCGAGTTCACAAAGTTGAGCAGATTTCTTTCTAGCTGACTATTTCAAGCCATTAATGCACAAAAGTTCGCTATAGACTTCCAGGAAAGGTGTATGAAAATGCTTACTTGGAAATGGAAGGCCGTCTGTTTTGTTTTGTTCTTTATCTTCCCAAACATCATGAGCATTGTCTGAGAAACGCTGCCCTAATCTACGAGTACACAGTGCCTCAGTGCGCTCCTTTAAAGGTACTGTGGAAAATATCTTTTAAGTAATTTTGTGTGTGTTTAATATTCTATTAGATAAAAGGCTCTTCAAATGCCAAAAACATATCTCTTTTCTTCTCTATGTGTCCTTCAAGCCACTGTCAGTGTTAGGTAAAATTCAGAGATCAGGAAATTTGTGTTGCATCTCTGTTAGATCTATTTTAAACCGCTTCACGATATGCAGTTTCAGCAGGTTGCTCACAGAGCAAGAGCTCCATGCTTCCATTGTTGTTGTAGATTTGTTCTTTCCTTGAAATGTTTTGAAATCTGAACCATTCTATAACATCTCATAATGCCCAAATTTATTTGTAGTTTCCCAATCTCTTGGGGTTTTGTAATGAGTTAGAAGGGAAGAGATGCCAATAATAGATATTAATCCATCATTTAAGTGAAAGCAGAAGAGCTTAATGGAAAAGAAGGACTCTGGTACTAGACTCCCTAGGTTCAAATTCTGACACTAGTCTTAAGTTCTCTGTGTTTCAGTTTCTCCACCTATAAAATAGGGGTAAAAATAGTAGCTACTATTTCAAGGATTTTTGAAGATTTAAATGAGATAATATATGTAAGCCACTTAGAAATAATATGCAATCTATGAAGAAGAAGAATCACTATCTCTAGTCACCTTTTCTCTAGGTAGACTACCTCCTCTGGGTATTAAGAGGTGCCTTAACAAAATTAAAGCATGTATCCCTAGAAGGTTTTGGGAAGAAGTCTACATTATTCCCCCTGGAGAAGTGGCATCAAAGCATTTCAAGAGTCATTTTCTGCCTTGTCTTCTAAACAAGTACAATCCTACCTTGCTGTTCAGTAATGACTAGTGAACATCTGCCTGAGCCCATTTTCAGCTCCTCTGGGAAATTTTCCACCAACAACCCTTTGACCCCAAGCCTGGGCTCTTTCTCTACTTTTCCTATTGGAATATTGGCATTCTTTGCCTCTCAACTGATTTTGTCTAGCTTTCACTTTATCCAAACTCTACTCCTTTGTTGACATCCAAAGGAGAATTTATGATCCTTAAGTTGGGGAGGGAAGTCAATAGGGTAATATTTTTGAACAGATTTTTCATGAAGAACAATTGCATTTACTGAGTACTTACTATGTTCGAGGGACAATACTAGCAACATAATATTTCTTATTCAAGCTTTTGTATTTGATTTTCTTACTAGACCCCAAATGATTTAAGTCTATGCTATTGTTAGAGAAGTAAAGCTGTATGATGAGTTTGTGCACATAATCAGGCTCTAACCAATGTAGTACCTCATGTAAATCTCTTCCACATTTGCACATCCTCAAGCCACACTTGGAACTTCATTTTCTCTAAAAGGTTTCTCTAAATAAACATTTAGAGGATAAAAATTATTTAAAGAAATCTTTTTAATCCAGACTGAAAATCTAGAAGCTATAACTTAAAAAGCCAAATCTATTCAGCTATTTAAATATTTGAAAATCTTTATAGCAAAGATACTATAAATGAAATCAATACACAAACAATAGAGTTGAAAAACATTTCAGTGTAGAGGATAGACAGAAGGTTAACTTTTGTAATAGACCAAAAGTATCTATAAATTAAAAGAATGTGATAACACAACAGACAATTTAAGAGGAAATCAAAATGGCCAAAAACATATGAAAATGTGCTTACATTCATTAGAAGACAAAAAGGCAAATTTTGTAACAATGGCCTATCATGTAACACCCAAGAAACTGGCAAAAACAGCTGATACATACTGCTAGTGGGGATGCAGGAAAAAGGGCACCTGTGTATTACTACCAAAAATATATGTATTACAGGTTTTTGGAAATCAAGGTTGAGCCACTTATATAAGGAAAAAATTTACAAACTCTTCGACCCATAAACTTCTCTGGGAAGTTATTGTAAAATAAATTAAAAAACTAATATATGTATGTGTGTATTTTTTAATGACATTATATTTAATAGTAGCATTTTTTTTTTTAAAGATTGGTACCTGCAGTAACATCTGTTGCCAAACTTTCTTTTTTTTCCTTCTCCCCAAAGCCCCCCAGTACATGGTTATATATCCTAGTTGTGAGTGCCTCTGGTTGTGCTATATGGGACGCAGCCTTAACATGACCTGATGAGAGGTGACATGTCCGCACCCAGGATCCGAACAGGTGAAACCCAGGTACACCAAAGTGAAGCGTGCAAACTTAACCACTCAGCCACGGGGCTGGCCCGATAGTAACATTTTTTTTTTTAAATCTAGAAAAAAGTTAATGCTTACCTGTAAGAAGATGTAAATATACCATGGTATATCTACATCACTGAATATTATGTCATTATATAAAGCAATGTATTAGAGCTACACGTTTGCCTTGGAGGAATATTCTAAAGGTATTTACGCATGAGAACAGAAGATGTAAAAATAAATTATGTGTAATAATATTATCCTACTTTCTAAGCAAATGACAAAACTGTCTGTGTGTGTATAAAATTATATGAGCACATAGAAAGTTAACTGGAGGGCAGTTAATTAAAGTCTTTATGAATGAGAGGGCAAGAAAAAAGGAAAAGAAAAAAGTCTATCCTAAAACAGAAATAGTACACATTACATTTATTCACTTATATGTGGTTATATACTTGTATTTGATATGTAATAATTTAAAAAGTCTAACATCTAAAATCAGAGAAAAATATATTAATTTAATTGGATCTTAACTCGATTAAAAGATGCTGGAGAGTGAAGTTGTGCAAAAAAAATTGCAATAGGTAATTTTCCTCACTACTTCCAGTAGCCCTATCATCTTTGAGAAATTATCATGAACGTAATACATTTCTCCAACACATATATGGAATGTCCACTATTATTTAGGCATTAAGGGCAGAAAGATGGATAGAACCAGTCCCTGTCTTTGAATAGCTTAAAGCCTAGTGTGAGGAATTTGAGAATAAAAGAGATAGCTGTCAGATACATACTGCATGTTAAAATGAAGGTATATATGAAATGTTATGGGGACACAGAGGCTGCCAGGGATTTCAAAAGGAGATGGTATTTAAGTTGAGATAAGAAAGATGAACGTTAACAGTGCAGATGATATACAGAGACAGGCAGAAGGGTCAGACTCTAAATGGTATATAAGCCTGAAAATATTGCAGTGTGTTTGTGATATGTAAACTTTCTTATGTGGATGGTGTGCAGTATGCTTGGGTGGATGCATGGGTTAGGGAAATAGAAGCTTAAAAATTAAGCTTGGGCTTCATTACTACAGGTCTTAAATGTTAGGTAAAAAATTTGAATTTTTTCACAAACGCAAGGAAAAACCATAGAATGTTTCTAAATGGGGGAATAGAATAACTGGAAGACTACCAAAATACACATCCATATAAAATAGCTCCATCTGGGAGCCAGTTCATGTTGCAAGAGGATGGACTAACCAGGTTTTACCACTTCTTCTGGGAAAAATACTGCATACTCTTATTTCCTCAGATCCAGAGGCCAGACCACCAAGGACAGTGAGAAGTTTCAAAGTTTATACCAATAGCAACATTCAACCAAGACATCCTCAGAAACAGCTCCTCCTTCCACAGTAAGAGTGGTTCAGTGGGGTTTCTGGTCTCATAAGTAAGGGGATAGTGGTTCAATGGTAGGGGTCAAGCCTGTTGGCATTTCTGGGAATGGTTGAGGAGACTCTTATTATGAACCTTACAGCTAGCAGGCACCTGGGCTACTAGAAATTGTCCTTTATCAGTAATTCCAGTAGTGAATCCTTCTGCTTCCCCCATACCTTCCTAGGTTAGTGGAGGGCCAGAGGGTGTTAGATAAATAATTCTGCTTCTGCAGCGCTGTTACACTTTTCCGTTAGAGACATTTTGGTTCATAGAATAATGATTAGTTGCCTTACACTCAACCCCACGCCAACTACCATTCCAAATGGAAATAAGAGGCCATTGTCAGCACCCAGGCATCATTCTCTTCTTGTTTGCAGATGCTGTGGGAGATACCTGCAGGCCTTAGAGTGTGAGAAAATGGGGGAAATAGAGCAATTAGAATCTTCATGAATCTTTCTTTGCATTTAACGACCAGCAAAGGACTGTTTGTAATCATCACCATCAAAGCGGTTTTGGTTTTGCTGTCAAATTCAAGTGGTAAATATTTCTAAGTCAGGCAAGGAGCACTTTTTTTGTTATTGAATTCTGGGACCAACTTGGAGGAGGCTCAGTGTGCTTTAGGGAGATAGGAACAGAGATAATGACAGCTATGATTCAGTCTCTCTGCTTCTGTTGACCTCCCTTATGGTGGTCCGGTTTTGTGGAAAGAGACTGAAGATCCATTTTAACATAATTCTTATTTTCCATTTCCCCAGAAACTTCTAAAGAAGAATGGTTACAGGAAATCATTCCACAACAACCATGTTTGTCTTAGTGGGTTTAACACAGCAGCCAGAGCTCCAACTGCCTCTCTTCCTCCTTTTCCTAGGAATCTATGTGGTGACAGTGGTTGGGAATGTGGGCTTGATTCTCCTGATTGCAGTAAGCTCTCTGCTTCACACCCCCATGTACCACTTCCTCAGCAGTTTGTCCATCATAGACCTCTGCTATTCCTCTGTCATTACCCCCAAAATGCTGGTGAACTTCCTAGGGAAGAAGAATATGATCCTTTATTCTGAGTGCATGGCACAGCTCTTTTTTTTTGTAGTCTTTGTCGTGGCTGAGGGTTACCTCCTGACAGCAATGGCATATGATCGCTATGTTGCTGTCTGTAGTCCCCTGCTTTATAATGTGATCATGTCCTCTCAGGTCTGCTCACTGCTCATACTGGTTGCCTTCATCCTGGGCTTTCTCTCTGCCTTGACCCATACAAGTGCCATGATGAAACTGTCCTTCTGCAAATCCCACATCATCAGCCATTACTTCTGTGATGTCCTTCCTCTCCTCAATCTCTCCTGCTCTAATACACACCTCAATGAGCTTCTGCTTTTTATCATTGCAGGATTTAACACCTTGGTGCCCACTCTAGCTGTCTTCATTTCCTATGCCTTCATCTTCTACAGCATCCTTCACATCCAATCCTCAGAGGGTCAGTCCAAAGCTTTTGGAACTTGTAGCTCTCATCTCATGGCTGTGGGGATCTTCTTTGGGTCTATCACATTCATGTATTTCAAGCCCCCTTCCAGTAACTCCCTGGAACAGGAGAAGGTATCCTCAGTGTTTTACACCACGGTAATCCCCATGCTGAACCCTTTAATATACAGTCTGAGGAATAAGGATGTGAAGAAAGCATTGAGAAAGATTTTGGTGAGGAAATGAGTCTCACTTTTAAAAATTCACAGATTGGAGAAATGAATGGTTCCAATGAAAATACATTCTTGTTTATTTTTCCTGGTTATTTTGTCCTAATATACATAACATCTGAACTTAAAAAATACTTCCCTATCTATAATTGATTCAGTTTTCTCAGTGGAATAAAAAGGCATTTAGCAAAGCAAGTATGAGTGTTCTAATTTTTTGATAGGAAAACTTAGGTTAGTTTATTTTTCTCTACTTATCGTGGTAGATGAATGAGAATTTATATTTTCTCCAACTTTATTCTTCTTTTCCTAATATCCTGTGTTTGTTTATTGGATACCTGCCACATAGGAGGTACTGAGTTGACCACTGATATGAATGCTAAGAGATATGCAACTCGATTCCAGTTCTCCATCAGTTCTTGAGGAAAAGAGGAAAACACAAAGAGAAAAAATAGCAAACGAGAAGGAAAAACAGTTATAAAAGAAGACTGGCAATTGTAGTTAGTAGGTCTTACTCAAAATGTTTTTACTCTTCTTATCTTCTATTCAGCATATTCAAAATCTCTTCATTTCCCTTTGCTTAGAGACTCTCTCTTCTTTTTTTTTTAAACACAATGGTTCTGCAGTTGGGGACCTCTGAGCAGGCATTTTCAGAACTGTGTTCACAGTTGGGGCTCCTACTACCTTTGCAAAGAAGTTTGGGAAGCCTGCCTCTCAGGGAAGGTACAATCTGTCCATTTGTGTCTGCTGTAGATTGGGTTCAGCAGATCTTGAACTGAGGCTGTGGTTGATATTTCTGCACATGTGGTCTTACAGTATAAGTAAGTACCATGTGTAGGGGAGGAAGACGTTTCCTCTAACCAATGTGGGTTCATCTGGCCAGAGGATAAATTAAATTCACTTGAGACAGAATGGCAGGAGAAAATTAAACAAAGCTTTATAACATGTGTACATGGGAGGCTCAGGCAAGCTGAGCAACTCCCCAAAATGGCTGAAGTCCCCACTTAAATATCATATCCAGCTAAAGACAAAGGAGGATGTTGGGGGTGGGGGGAGTCCGTTACAGGAGGTTACCAGACAAGCACAGTAAAGAAATGCAGATTTAAGTCCTTACCTTCCCCATTGATTAAGAGTTTCTAGAGATAAGGTCATCCCCCCTTCTTCCTGGTAGAGTGGGAGATATCTTTACAGATGGAGATTTCCTTTACAATGTAAATGTCTCTTACAAAGGGTAAGTAAATTCTACTTTTCAGTTGCTTTCCTGTCTGCAAAATCACCAGACTCAAATAATCATCATGCCAAAGAGACATATCTCGGGGTGGCCAATTCCAGGCCCCCACGCACGCACTCTGTAAACAATGTATTTCCTGGGTTTTCACACATCCCAGGTCTCACATAACATTTCTTTTGATTTTGTTTATTTATTTGTTGTTGTTTTGGGGAGAGGTTGTAATGAAATATGCCTCTACTGTTTTGCATCCCTCAGCTTTTTTTCCTCTTCCTCCAAGAAATATTCTGTTGAATTTTTAGAATTTTAACTTTCATTGCAAGCTGTTTCTCTTCACTCACTGTTACATTTAAACCAGCCGTGTTTATTGAAATTAGGTACCTTTCTCCTTTTTTTTTTTTTTGTTTTTTTGCTTTTGGCAATATAGTTTCTACAACGTTATTCTCCAGATTTCATCTTGGGAAATTATTCTAACTGAGAAATATGGAATCAGTAGGTCTGGGTCAGCCAAAGTCCCACTGTTCTAATAAAGCTTATCTATGTTTAGTACCCTCCTTTCAATAGTTCCATCAAGAATATGTCTCTCCATGAGTTTCTTTAGCCAGGTCCTGGACTTTGATCATGGCCTTGCATACCAATTCCTTAGAATGTCTTCTCTTTTCAATGCCTTTGTGGGGACCTGGAGTTGGCCACCCCAAGATATGTCTCTTTGGCATCAGGATTATTTGAGGCTGATTGCTTTTGATAAACTGGGACAGGGAAGGAGGCTCTGAGGAATGGAACCTGCCCTTTGTTAGGACACGTTTACATTTGTAAGGTAAATCTCTATCTGTAAAAGCTGCCTCCCTCTCTGTACCCGGAAGAAGAAAGGAGATGACCTACTCTCCAAAAACTCTTAATCAATACCAAAGGCAAGGACCTAAAATCTGCATTTTATTGTGCTAGTCTGGTAACCTCCTGTAACTGACTTCCCTCTCCCTCCCAATGTTGGCATCTCCTTAAAGATTAAGCATCTTTCTTTAGGCTGGGAACCGATTGCGGCGCTCATCTGTGACCCCCCGCCCCAGCCCGAGGCAACACACCTGCCACCCCGCGGCGTTCACTGGGACAGCAGACCTATCTGTCGTTTCCATCAAGCGCTGTGCTGACAGAGCAGCCTCGTGACTATTGTAAAAGGGACTTTTCAATCACATGTGAAACACCCCGTTTGGGGGCTATATAACCACTCTGTGCACCCCACTTCTTTGGTGCCCTTTCTTCCTTCGGGAAGAAAGGCCCCCGGGCCATGGTTCCTCATAAAGCTTTGTTTAATTTTCTCTTGCTATTCTGTCTCATGTGAATTTAATTCGTTCTCCAGCCAGACGAACCCACATTTGGGGAGAGGACATGTCCTCCTCCCCTACACCTTGCTCCATCTATTTCTTTCATATGTTTTCTCAGAGTCCCAGTAATGCCTGTATCTTCTCAAGGTTTCTCATTCTCTAAGATCTTTCAGTCTTTAAGGGGAACATGTGCTATTTATTCTTTTTCTGTGGCTTTAATGTTACAATGAATAGTTTCTGGGATCCAGGCTCCAGGCCTTCAAATTATCATTTTCAGTCACATAGATTTGTAGTCTGTTCTCTTTTCATACTCTCTTGTTCTAGTTTAATTAACTTGTTTTACTTAATTTTGTCTTCTTTTTTCTCCTGCTCCTGTTATGATTATAAAACTGAAGCAGCTTTTATAAGTCATTTGATTTCTGAAGCAGACACGATTCCTAGAAACAGTGCTTAGTGTCCAGATCTTTAAGTTTCTTTCTTAGTCCTTAGGTTTGCAATACTTTAACTGAGTCTTTCCCTTACTCAATATAATAAGATAGAATATTCTTTTTACGGTAAGCCACCCATTTTTATTGGTTCATTAATGAAATCTCCCACCCAGTTAAAGGGAAGTTCCGGATTAAAACTTGGAAATCTCAAGCCAAATCCAGGGACAAGTTGATCCCACTTGATGGGAGCTAACTCTTGCGACTGTGCACAAGGTTAGGCTCTCCACAGTTTCCTGTCTGGTTCACAAAGGCAGTTTAAAGTGACATAATAGAGTGACAGAGTTTAGAGCAGCCTAACTATCCTACTGTGCTGATCTTGGAACTGAATATTTCTTAAAGACATGGCTGAAAAATAGAGTGGAAGCAACAAATGAGTTTTCCATCCTTTATTGTCTAAAAGACCCTTGTATGAAAGATTCTTTTTTCCCTATAATCAAATCATTACCTCAGGAAAAGCTCCCTTTATATGTCCAAGTTTAAGCTGAAGCAAAAGTTGCTCATGCAATTGCTGAGGCTGGCTCGACTTAACCAACCTATGTTTGCTGAGGACTATAGAATGCATGGCTTTGCAGAGGCTCACCTGGCTCCCATCTTTTGGGAGATAGCCTCTGATGAAGCATTCACTTTTGCTTGAGACCCAGAACTAGCAGTATGACCTATGGAAAAATGAATCTGCACCCACATAAAATTATTCACTCACCTGTATACTGCACCTGTGGAGATTAAAATTCCACATTGTCAGAAGTTTAGACTCATAGCCACCTGTTGAGGTCTCATTAGTTAAAAGTTATGCATAAATATAAACTATAAAAATATTTCAAAATGTGTCACTTAATGCCACTGAGGTCAAAATCCCCTCTCCTCACCAAAAGCCCAAAACTACTGAGTGCACTTTTGCTCCAAAATCTACCTCTCTTTTTAATTTCTTCATAACCTGGTCCAATGCACAAGATATCCATTGTGTGAGGAAGCAAAATGCAGAACCCTTATTGTGTTCTAATAGAGAAAGTAAATAATCTGTCAAGTAAAGACCAAAATATCTTTATTACACTTTTATTATTGGCAAAGGTATATTTTGGGGCAAGTGAACTTCTTAATGCCAAGCTCTAGAATTGGTTGAGCTTGACACTCTAATCACAGAAAGTGTCATGCCACACCATGCCATGGAGGAGACCAGAATGCCACTGAG
Organism: Equus quagga; assembly: GCF_021613505.1. NCBI lineage: Eukaryota > Metazoa > Chordata > Mammalia > Perissodactyla > Equidae > Equus > Equus quagga. The sequence goes on along the minus strand of NC_060280.1, from coordinate 72,200,413 downwards.
GAAGAATCCCTTAGAATGGTAAAGCTCTTTGGAATGCTTTTGTGTATGGTTTGCAGGTAAAAAAAAAAAAAAGCAAACAAAAAAACTGTCCTATGGTGAGCATAAATATGTCCAGGCACTGTGCTGAATGCTTTGTGTACATCAATTCCTTTATCTTTACCACAACTCTGTGAGACAGATAGTGCTAATTCCCATTTACATTAGGAAACTGAGCACAAACAGTTAACCAAACTGACCAAGTTCTTACATCTCTTAGAGGGTAGAGATGGGTCCTACACAAAAAAGAGTAGCAATATCTTGTGAGTTGCTACTGTTGTCACTTAACACTCATTCATAAATAACAGTAATTTTAGATAATGTTATTTTTATATTGCTTTATTTTTTCATGTAATTTTATGCTTTCAATTAATTCTCAGAAAATCCCCATGAGGTAGCAGTAATTAACCCCAGTTTCCAAAAAAGAACACGCAAATTCAAAGAGTTAAAAATTTTTCTAGGGGCCAGCCAAGTGGTGTAGAGGTGAAGTTCTCATGCTCTGCTTCTGTGGCCCAGGTTTCACAGATTTAGATCCCAGATGTGGACCTATGCACTGCTCATCAAGCCATGCTGTGGCTGTGTCCCATATACAAAAAAAATGGAGAAAGATTGGCTCAGATATTAGCTCAAGGATAATCTTCCTTACCAAAAACCCAAAAAACAAAAAACTTTTCTACAACTAAAAAGTGAAAAGCAATGCATACTCAAATTTTCTGATTCTAAGTTTAGTGTTCTTTCCACTATGCCTTCACTGACTCAAAAAAACTTGATACAAAAAGCAATTGTCCCTGTGTGAGGGAAAAGTTACTCAGAGATTCTTTCTCCAGATTTGGAGAAGTCTTCCTGGTACCCCTCCAACCATTAACTGTCTTTACCTACTGTTTTCTGAATAGTTTATGGCACTAGATTGTAGTTATGGAGACGGAGACAAGTTTCTCAAGATCATATTATATTTGAGTCAATACATCCCACAACCACAAAGAAATTTCATTTTCTAAACGTGATCCCCAAGAGCATATCCCAGATTATGGAGTAACATAAAGGAAAATTTACGTCATAATTTCTTCACTCAGAAATTATACCTTGTGCCCTTATTTAACTCATACTTATGAATTCCAATCTTCAGTAAGCTTGCAATTTTTTCCCAGATATAACTTGCCTGAAATGGTCTTACTTATAGAAGTAAATACTACCTCTTTAATTGAGAGTTGAAATTTTACTCTTGCAAGTCTATGTATTTACACTAGCACAAAACATATGCATAAAAATAAGTATTCATGTACTATTTTGTGTGTGTGTTAGAAGATGGTGAAAAAATCAAAGACGAAATAGTCAAGCATGGCTCCTTGAACCCTGATACCTCTAAAGTTGATGAATTGAATGTAACTCAGAAGGGAAGGGTGATTTTTTCATGATTCAGGATATACATATGGAAAAAGGTCCAACACGAGTTTGGAAAGGAAGATCTAGGGTTGACTCTAGATATTGTGGCTAATGGTATAGATTTGTTATGTCATCTTCCTAAGGTCAGAGCTGAACCTCTGGAATGGCATGATGTTGCACTCATATCATAGTTCTTCTCTACTTGGTTTATACATGTAAAGCATTCCTGAATAACAAAAAGAAGATAGACAGATCTGGCTAGATCATCTTAAGAGATGTTATTTCGTTGTGATTCCAACCCGTGTCATGGAAACAGTTGAATGTAGGGTCCCTTGCTTAATTCAGAAAAGGAAAGTTTTACAAATATTTAAGTATAAAACTTTATTAATGATTACAACACCTATCTTCTATAAATGCCTCCCATTTTGTCATCACGACAACTCATTTCTAGTAACAGATATTTAACTTCATTAATAAATGAAGCTCCAGGGGCAACCATTGGTGTTTACCCTCTGAAAACCATCTTCTTCTCTCTTTTCATGATCCCAAATTTACCAACAATTCCAACAATGTCCAACACATCAGTGCTCTGTAATAATTTGTCTTAGTGTGCTGATCTAATAGTGTAGCACATACGTAGCAAATATTATATATTATATTGTTTTCATATGTCAATTAAGGAACAATTAGGTTATTTTTAAGAGACTACAGATCTATATTTTAGATCTATACAGAATACAGTTTGCATAGATCTTCTTCTATGCATTCTTCTAAACAATTTGAAGATCACAGAAGTTACATTATGTAAAAAGATTTAAGGATGAATGTGACTGACTTAACATACAAACCCATTCTTAGAATATGAAAAAGCTGAAGGAAGAAGTTCAAAGCCTTCTGCCCATCAATGCACTTCAGGGCTACCTGTCAGATTATTAAGTCTCCATCTGGTTTAGGTTAAATCTCTAGAGTTTCCTTCAGTTGTTTTGGATACCCTTGAGTTATCAAGTAACAAGAAAAGTTCAGGGATTAGTTTGTTTGCTTTCTTATTCTTAACTGACTTGATCAAATTTATGATGATTTATACACAATGAGAATAGGCAATAAACACTTCAAGCTCAGGTTCAGGAAACAAACTTTCATGAATAATTTGTACTGGTTAACTCCCTTCACATATTAACATGACCTTCAAAATTCCCTTCTAGTTCAATTCTCTCTCATCACCATAAATGACAGATTCTAAAAAAGCAATTGGGCTATTACCAAGTGAAGTAGAATGAGAGCATTTGTTGTTCTTCTTTATGGATCTTATCCAGTGATAGTGTCTTCCTCTTGTAACATTGACCGTTTCAGGCTTATGAATGCAATATCTTGGTAGTGCTAGGACTGGATCTCCCAGTATCTTGGTACCAAAAATATGGAATAGATTAATACTTGTTTTCTAGAATATACTGTAGCCACACATTAAAAACAAGACAAACTCCAGGATTACCTAAGTATCACCTAGCCTTAATAAAAAATGAATATTTTAAAAAGACCTAAAACTGAACAGAATTCAGGATGTGTCACTAAATCTCTATAATGAATTATAGGAGATCAGAGGAATTTCATTTGTTGTAAAAGGTGCCAGTTAGGAAAACAAAATAGAGGAGATGAACACAAAGCAATATTCTCTGACTATACACCTTATCCTACAAATTGGCACTGCAGATACCTCATCCCAATTTCATTTTTATATCGCCTTTTAAAAATTTCAAAAAGAGACATGGTTGAGAGAAGGATTAAAGACTCAACTGAGGGTTGGTTTGGAGGAGGAGGAGGCAGGCAAGGAGATGGAGAAGGTTTGAGCAGAGAAGTAAAGAGAAACTTGATAAGGTTGTGCCAGGGAGTCTGAACAGGGGTAGAGCCTCTGCACGTCAATGAGCCTCTGGACGTCATTTTACCAACATTAGCATGGAACACAAAGTAAGTGGCTGCATAAATGGCAGATCAATACCTGGAGAATTTTGGTGATTGAAGGAAGCGATAATGATTGAAGGAAGTGATAATGATCATTTGATTCTGTGAACAGGTGATGTTGAGATTCTCATTGTTTTACTGATCATGAGTCCAGTGGTACTGTGGCTTATGTGTGTGAACATCAATCACATCCTGCTAACCATGAAATTTCCCACTCAGTAAAATAAAATATGTCTTAATCTGTTCCTCCAAGTTTTTCCAGGGGTGGCTGTGGGCCTATGATCTTCTCAGACTAGGAATCATTTTCTAAAGCAGGATCTCTGTTTCTCCTGAAGCTTACCTCTTTAGTTCTGTCAGTTTCCAGCTTGTGTAGATTAGCATGCACAGGGACTTGTGCATTTAACTTGAGAAAATTAAAGACCTCTAGAGGTGTATCAGTCAGCATGGTAGTATAATTCTGACTGAGGAAAAAAATAGTAGTATAGTGGAAAGAATGAAAACAAGGAAACTGGAAATCTTATGATTTTGTCTCCTCTTCACCACATATTTGCTGCATGAGCGCAGAAAATGAAAGAGAAAGGGCATGGAGGTAAGTTGCAAGGCAGAGGAGGCCTCTGAGCATGACTGGTCTGTGCCCAAATGCAAAGTTCAGTGGATATGAAGTATGAATCAGTTCACCAGAGCAGAGCTGTCTGTATTTTGCTAGTGTAATGCACATGCAGTGCCTGGGCTGGCCAGGTACTCTCAGTGCAGACTAATATCACTTGTCATTAACACCTGGAATGGATGCCTATTGTTCACAGCTTATTCTGTAGTTAAGACTCCTTAGCTTTACATGATGTCCTTTACTTTATGAAATTCTACTCTTTTGTCTAGTTTTCTTTCCACCAATCTCTACTCTATTACTGTTATGCCTGACCATGTCCAGTAGCTCACATCCTCTAATATTTCTTCTTACCTCTTTGCCTGATGTTCATGGATCCATTCCTTTCTTCTATTCCATGACAGATTTTGTCCATCATTAAAGGTCAGACTCCCATGTAACCTTTCCTGCAAAGCCTTCCTAGAGTCCCAAGGCAGAATTCATAACTCACTGCTCTGTGTTCTTATGGCATCTGTGTGAATATCACAGCTATAGAGTTTTAGGGTTGAATGGTTAAGAGAAATTTCATTACGTCAGACTGCCTGGGCTCTGATCCTGGTTTTGTCTTTTCCTAATTCTGTAATATTTAAGAAGATATTTAATGTCTCCATGCCTCGGTTTCCTCATATATACAATGAGATAATAAAAACCATATTGCTTAGTTATGAGAATTAAATGAGTTCATAAATACAGGTGCTACCATTAATGCCTGGCACATAGTAAGCCTCATGTAAGCATTTGCTGTTGTTAGTACCATATTTCTTGATTTTATGTGTATCTAGCTCTTCATTGATTGGTGAACTACTTTGATCATGGGTTATTTTTCTTTACAAAATTAACAATGAGAATTATGCTTGAAATAAAGGAGGCAACCAGCAAAACCGGACTGATTTCAGCAATGTGGCTTGTTCCATAAGTGACATGAGCATATTAGGCTGATCTTTGGCCAAATTGAAATCCAGAGCAAAATTTGCCTTTGGTGTCTTATTTTCTGCCTTCTTGGTACCCTTCCTCCCTATTGCTTGAACAAAGACTGCTTTTTCTTAGGCAATTATCTCATTTTGTTTACTTCTATGATAATTTGCATTTAAAATGTGATTTTATCAGATATATGATTTGCAAATATGTTCTGTGACTTGTCTTTTATTTTCTCAACAAAGCCTTTGAAAGAGCAAAAATGTTTAATTTTAGTGAAATTTACATCATCAATTTATTTTTTTATGAATCATGCTTTTCAATTCATATGCAGAAAATTTTGCCTAACCCAAGGTAGTAAAGGTTTTCTTCTGAAGATTTATACTTTTTGATCTTATATTTAAGTCTATGATCCATTTTGAATTATGTTGTGTGTGTGGTGCAAAGTGTACATCAAAAAGATTTCCAGTCAATTGAACTCTATTTTATGAAAAGATATTGATTTCTTTTCTCCACTGAATCGCTTTGTATCTTTATTAAAAATCACTTACGGACAGTGACATTATCATCATGAGATACTTCCTTGGTGTCTCCCATTCAACCTAGAGTGAGTGAAAAAAGATCCATAACTCAACAAAGGCTACATTGCCCAACACAACTTTCCATCCAAAAGCAGCAGAATACACATTCTTCTCAAGTGCACATAGAACACTCTCAAATATAGACCATATGTTGGGAAACAAAATAAGTCTCACTAAATTTAAGAAGGTTGAAATCATATCAACCTTGTTTTCTGATCACAATGATATGAAATGAAATCAACTACAACAAGAAATCTGGAAATGTCACAAATATATGGAGACTAAACAACATGCAACTTAACAACAATTGGATGAATAAACAAATCAAAAAATACCTGTAGACAAATGAAAACAAAAACATGACATACCAAAATTTATGGGATGCAGCAAAAGCAGTACAAAGAGGCAAGTTTATAGCAATACATAGCAATATATGCCTACCTCAAGAAGAAGAAAAGTCTCAAATAAACAATCTAACCTCACATCTAAAGGAACTAGGCAGAAAGAACAAGTGAATCCCAAAGTCAAGAGAAGGAAGGAAATAATAAAAATAATAGCAGAAATAAATGAAATAGAGACTAAAAGGGCAATAGAAAAGATCAATGAATTTAAGAGCTAGTTTTTTGAAAAGAAACAAAATTGACAAACTTTAGCTAGTCTCACCAAGAAAAAATGAGAAAGAGAAAAGTGTGAAATAAAGAAAATTCAAAATGAAAGAGGAGGAATTATAATAGACATCACAGAAATATAAAGAATTAATAAAAGAATATTATAAAAAGTTATATGCCCCAAAATTTGATGGCCTAGAAGAAATGGATAAATTCTTAGTATTATACAACCTTTCAAAACTGAATCAAGAAGGAATGGAGAATCCGAATAGATCAATCAATAGTAAGGAAATTGAAACAGAAATCAAACGTTTCCCAAAAAACAATAGTCGAAGACCAGATGGCTTCTCTGGTGAATTCTACCAAACATTCAGCGAAGATTTAATACCTGTCCTCTCAAACTCCTTCAAATAATCAAAGAGAAGGGGACACTTTTTAATTGATTTTATGAGGCCAACATTACCCTCATACAAACCAGAGAACGAAAACACAAAAAAGGAAAATTACAGGCCAATATTGTTGATGAACACAGATGCAAAAGTCCTCAACAAAATAAGAGTAAATCAAATACAATAATACATCAAAAGGATCATACGTCATGATCAAGTGGGATTTATTCCAGGTGTGCATGAACAGTTCATCACAATAAATCAATCAACATGACACACCACACTAAAAAAAAAAGGAAAAATGGAAATCAGATGTACATATCAATAAATGAAGAGAAGCATTTGACATGATTCGGCATCCATTCATGATTTGAAAACCTCAATAAAATGGGTATAGAAAGAAAGTACCTCAACATAATAAAGGCCATATATGACAACCCCACAGCTAGCATCATACTCAACAATGAAAACCTGAAAGTTATCCCTCTAAGAACAGGAACTAGACAAGGATGCCCACTTTCACCACTCTTATTCAACAAGTATTAGAATTCATATCCAGAGAAATTAGGCAAGATAAAAAAAATAAAAGGCATTTAAATTGGAAAGGAAAAAGCAAAACTGCCACTATTTGTGTATGACATGATTTTATGTATAGAAAACCCTAAAAATGCTATTATAAATAATAAATATAATAAAGTTACAGAGTACAAAATCAGCATGCAAAAATATGTTCCATTTCTATACACTAAAAATGAACTAGCAGAAAGAGAAATCAAGGAAGTAATCCTATTTACAATCACAACAAAAAGAATAAAATACTTAAGAATAAATTTAATGGAAAAGGTAAAAGACCTGCACAGTGAAAACTATGACGTAGTTGAAAGGAATCAAAGATGATGCAAAGAAATGGAAAAATATTCTGTGCTTATGGACTAGAAGAATCATCAATATTAAAATGTCCATATTACCTAAAGCAATTTATGCATCCAGTGCAATCCTTATCAAAATCCCAATGACATTTTTCATGGAATTAGAAGAAAGAATCCTAAAATTTATATAGCACAACAAAAGACCCTAAAAAATAAAAGTCATCCAGAGAAAAAAAGAGCAAAGCTGGAGGTATCACGAACTTACTGATTTTAATGTGTACTGTAAATCTATAGTAATCAAAATAGCATGGTATTGGCAGAAAAACAGATGTACAGATCAATGGAACAGAATTGAGAGCCCAAAAATAAATCCACACATTTCTGGACAGGTAATTTTTGACAAAGGAGCAAGAACATATGTGGAGAAAGGAAAGTCTCTGCAATAAATATATGTTCAGAAACCTGGAGAGCCACATGCAAAAGAATAAAAGTTGACCATTATACCACTATCTTACACCATACACAAAAATTAACTCAAAGTGGATTAAAAACTTGAATTTCAGATCTGAAACCACGAAACTCCAAGAAGAAAACATAGGTGGTATGCTCTTTTACATTGGTCTCAGCAGTATCTTTTTTTTTCGTTTGATGAGGAAGATTCACTCTGAGCTAACATCCACTGCCAATCTTCCTATTTTTGCTTGAGGGAAATTCACTCTGAGCTAACATCTGTGCCAGTCTTCCTCTACTTTGTATGTGGGATGCCTCCACAGCATGGCTGATGAATGGAGTAGGTCCCCACCTGGGATCCAAACCCATGAACCAGGGTTGCCAAAGTCAAGCATGTGGAACCTCAACCACTCAGCCATGGGGCCAGCCACCTCTAGTGCCATTTGTTTTGGTAAACTTTATGTTATTTTCTACATAGACAATTGTGTCTTTTTTTTCCACTTTGAAAGCCTCTTAGCTTGATTCAAAACACTTTCCAGGACCCCCAGTAAAATGTTGGACGGATATAGTGAAAATGGACGCGCTTATTTTGTTCCTGATTTTTGGAGAAGATAATTCAGACTTTCATCATTAAGTATAAAACGTTAGCTGTTGGTCTTTCATAGAATGTGAATGAAAGCTTGGCTGAGTTTTGAACACAAAAGTACAAGACATGCAAAAGAAATAAAGAACTATGACCCATACACACAACAAAATGAAAGAAATCCATAGAAATTTGCTTTAAGGACACCTAGATATTTGACTTACTATTTTAAATATGTTCAAACGCTTAAAGGAAACTATGTATAAAGAAGTAAAACATAGTATGAGGACTGTGCCTCAACAAATACAGACTAGCAATAGAGAAACTATAGACGTGAATCAAATACATTTTAGGATATATATAATTCAAATCATCATGCTGTACACATTAAACATATACAGGGCTATCTGTCAATTATATCTCAATAAAAGTGGAAAAATAAATCACATACATTCTAGAGTTGAAAAGTATACTAACTGAACTGAAAAATTTACTCAAGGAGCTAAAAACAAACTTCAGCAGGCAAAAGAAAGAAACAACAAATTTGAATATAGGGAATTTGGCATTATACAGTCTGAGGAACAGAATGAAAAGAAATTAAGAAAAATGAACAGAGCCTCAGAGACATGTGGTACATCATCAGTTATACTGATGCACACATAATGAGAGTCTTGGAAGGAGAGAAGAAAGGTGAGGGAGAAAAAAGAATATTTGAAGAAACAATGGCAGAAAACCTCCCAAATTTGATGAAAAACATGAATTTGCACATCCAAAGAAGCTCAAAAACATCAAGTAGGATATTTAAATAGATCCACACCTAGACACATCATGGTCAAGCTGTTGAAAGCCAAAGATAAAAGAAAAATTTTGAAGCAGCTGTAATTCACATCTGAATGCTTTTTTCTGAAGGCTACATTTCTTCTGAATGCTGAAGAAGACGTGAAGTTAACTGGGCCTCCATTACATTGCTAGTAAGAATGTGACATAGTACAATATTTTGCAAAACAGTTTTACAGCTACTTATAAAGTTATCATACATCCGTTACTCAGCAATTCCACTCTATGAGAAATTAAAACATATGTCTACTCAAAGATGTGTATGAATGTTCTTATTAGCTTTATTTATAAATCTCGTAACAGCCTAAATGTCTATGACAGATAAACTGATAATCAAGTTGTAGTATGCGTATACAATGGATTATTACTCAGCAATTAAACAGAAGGTTGCATAATGCATAGTTATACTTATCTGAAATCTAGAAAAGGAAATACATTGTAACAGAAAGCAGGTTAGTGGTTGAAAGCTGCCAAATGTGGGGAGGGTGGCCAATTTCAAACGGACATGAGAAAACTTCTTGTAGTAGTGAAAACATTCTATACATTAATTGTGGCAGCATTTACAGGGAAGCAATTTTTAGGTTTTTGTATCTTACACAGGAAACTGTATGTAATCCCTGTATTAGGTTTCTATTGCTCAGTTACAAATTATCACAAAATTATTGACTTAAGTCACACGTATCCCAAAGTTTCCATGGATGAGAAGTCCAGGCAGCCTAGTTGGGTACTCTCCTCGGGGTCTCATCAGGCTGAAATCAAGGTGTTGACCAGTGCTGTGGTCTCAGCTGAGGCTTGGGATTCTCTTCCAAGATTGTTGGTTATTGGCAGAATTCAGTTTCTTGGGGCCAGCCCAGGACTGAGTGGTTAAGTCCGCATGCTTCAGCAGCCTGGAGTTTCGCTGGTTTGGATCCTGGGTGCGGACATGGCACCGCTCATTAGGCCACGCTGAGGCATCCCACATACCACAACTGGAAGGACCCACAACTAAAATATACAACTATATCCTAGGGGGATTTGGGGAGAAAAAACAGAAAAGAAAGAGAAGATTGGCAACCGTTATTAGCTAAGGTGCCAATCTTTATAAAAAAAAAAAAAGAGTTAAGTTTCTTGAGGCTGAGGCCTTCAGCATTTAGAGTCTGCCCATCGTTCCCTGTCATGTGACCCTCTATACATATAGAAACTTCCTTCTTCAAGGTTATAGGAGAGTATCTGCTGCTCCTTATACTGTCTCTGAACTCTAGTAACAGTTTTAAAAGGCTCACCTGGTTATGTCAGGTCCACCCATAAAAAGCTCCCTTTTGATTAACTGAAAGTCAGTTTAGCAGAAATGTAGGAAGGACACAGGCTTTGGAGTCAGGCCTTGGTTAGACTGCCTGGTCACATTCTAACTATCTAATCTTGGGCATTTTGCTTAACTTCCCTGAACTCTCATTTCCCTAAACTTAAAAAAATGTTAAAATGTTCACCTTAAAGTGTTCTCTTGAACATTAAGTGAGAAAGCCTTTAAGGCATTTGTCTTGTGGTAGGTGCGAGGTAAATGTCAGTTACCTTCTCTCTGACCTCAGAAGGAAGGATCTTTAGTGATAAGAATTTCCAGTAGTACTCAAAGAGTTGGTCCTGTCTGTAATCAATGCATTTTATGAGGCTCATCCTAAGGTTCTCACTTTTAGATGTTTTCTAATCTCACAAAGGAGCCTGTGTTCTCTGGACTCACCAGCTTCAAAGGGAATATGTATTTTAGGGAATAGCTGTGCCTGACCCTTACTATCCATAAAATATACAAATGGAACAGGACCTCACATCTTGAAAAGGTGGGACTCACACATAGACATCCCTTTCCTGTACTCCAAAATCACTCTGGCTGCACTGCACCTAAAGCGTCGATCACTGTATTATATCGTGTGTTTAAGCGTCTACATCTTCCCTAGGTTGTGAGAGCCACGAAGGCAAAATTTACTTATCATTTCTCTTTCTATTTCCAACTGGCATGAAGCCTGCCATACATATCATATTTATAGGATTGAACTGAACCATCCGTCTTCCAGATATGCTAACCCTCAAAATCCCCACTTTATAATTCCCTGAATAGCATTTCCCAGAGCCTTAGAAATTTCAAGCGTTGAACACATATTGATTTTATCCTTTAAGAATTGACTGTTTAGGTGATCAAAAGGTACAAACTTCCAGTTATAAAATGAATAAGTCCAGGGGATATATTGCACAGCTTGGTGACTATAGTTAATACTACTGTATTGATATTTGAAAGTTCCTAAGAGAATAGATCTTATAAGTTCTCATCACAAGAAAACAAAAATTTGTAACTATGTGTGGTGAAAGATGTTAATTAGAATTATAATGGTGATCATTTCCCAATGTATACATATATTGAATCATTATGTTGTACACTTAAAACTAATATAATATGACAATTCTACTTCAATTATTTAAAAAAGAAAGATAAAAAGTTACAAACAACTACAAAAAAGAATGGAGTGTTTAAAACCAAAAAATGAATAAATAATATAAAGTCAATTTATTACGGGCCTTCATTAACCTGCAAGATCCCTTTACCTATGTCATATAACATAGCATATTTGCATACTTCTGGGAGTGAAAGCCCATCGTATTCAAAGGTACTGGCCCCACTCAGAGATTTATATAGGATAATCTTAACTGGGATGTTGCATGGTGTTTTTTTAAGTTTTTATTTTTTAGAGCAGTTTTAGGTTCATAGTAAAACTGAGCAGAAAGTACAGAGAGTTCTTGTGCACGTCCTCTGCCCTCATCCCATATCACCTTCCCCACTGTCAACATCCCGTACCAGAATGGTACATTTGTTACAGTCAATCAACTGAAGTTGACATGTTATCACCTGAAGTTCATAGTTCCCTTTAGGGTTCCCTCTTCACGTTGTTCATTATGTAGAATTTGACAAACGCATAATGGCATATACCCATCATTATAGCATCATGTTAAAAATCCTCTGTACTCCACCTATTCATCATCCCTCCTCTTAAACCCCTGGCAACCACTGATTTTTTAATTGTCTCCAAAGTTTTACCTTTTCCAGAATATCACATAGTTGAAATAAGACAGCATGTAATCTTTTCCTGTTGGTTTCTTCCAGTTAGTAATATGTATTAAAGGTTCTTCAGTGTCTTTTTGTGGCTCGGTAGTTCATTGCTTTTTAGTCTGAATACTATTTTGTTGTGTGGATGTACAACAGTTTTGTTATCCATTCTCCTGTTAAGATATCTTGGCTGCCTCAAAGTTTTGGCAATTATGAATAAAGATGCCACAAACATTTGTGTGCTGATTTTTGCGTGGACATAAGTTTTCAACACGTTTGGGTGAATACCAAGGAGTGGAATTGCTGGATCACGTGGTAAGACTATGTTTAGTAATGTGAGAAACTACCAAACTGTCCTCCAAAGTGGCTGTATAATTATGCATTCTCAGAAGGAGTGAAGGAGAGCTCCTGTTGCTCCACATCCTCACCAGCATTTGGTATTGTAAGTTTTTCAATTTTAGTCATTCAAATAGGTGTTTAGTGGTATCTCATTGTTGTTTTAATTTTCAAGTCCCTAATGACATAATGCCGAGCACCCTTTCCTATACTTATTTATCATCTGTATATCTTCTTTGGTGAGGTGCCTGTCCACAACTTGTGCCCATTTTTTAATGCAGTTGTTTGTCTTATTGTTGAATTCTTTATATATTTATATTTTCTTTATAGATTTTATTTATAGATTTTATATATATTTTATTTATGTATTTATACAAAGTGTTCTTTATATATTTTAGATAACATTGCTTTACCAAACATGTCTTCTGCAAAGATTTTCTCCCCTTCTGTGGTTTTTCTTCTCATTCTCTTGACAGTGTCAGTCACAGAGTAGAAGTTTTTAATTTTAATGAGCTCCATTTTATCAATTTTTTCTTTCATGGATCATGTCTTCTGAGTTATATATAAAAAGTCATCACCAAATCTAAGGTCACCTAGAATTTCTCCTTTGATATCTTCAAAGAGTTTTATAGTTTTTGTTTTACATTTAGGTCTATAATCCATTTTGAGTTAATTTTTGTGAAAGTTGTAAGGTCTGTGCCTACATTCTTTTTTTTTAACCTATACATGTCTACGTGTCCCAGCACCATTTGTTGAAAGACTATATCGTTTTCATCAAATGACCATTGTACTTTTGTCAAAGATCAATTGACCATATTTATGTGGGTCCATTTCTGGGCTTTCCCTTCAGTTTCATTGATCTGTCTATTCTTATGTCAATACCACACTGTCTTGACTACTTAACTTTATAGACAATCTTGAAGTTATATAGTGTCAGTCCTCCAACTTTGCTCTTCTCCTACAATATTGTGTTGTTTATTCTGCATTATTTTGCCTCTCTATACAAATTTTAGAATCAGTTTGTCAATATCTAGAGGATATTGAGTTGATTTTATGGAATTTTTGAATTCCATTCATGTATTTGTGCATTTTATATTGTTGTAAATAAATAAATAAACAAAATCAGAACCTTAAAATGAGAATAGGGAGAGCAGTTCGCATTTTCAAACATGTAAAGTTTACCACAAAATTAATATCTATTTTTCTATTTAATAGACTTTAAAAATCTCTCTTTTATTTTATTGACTATATTTAAGAGATATTCAAATAAATATATTAAATTACGAGGGTGTTATTTTATTGGGGGAAGTATCTTTACTTTTTTCAACTAAAAAAAGGATAAGTGATATTGTATTTGAGTTTTATTTTAATTCCTATTGTGGGATTTGGTAAATAAATGCATTTACCTTCCGATGTACAGGAGAGGTGAACATATAACAAAGCTATCTTTTGGTGCTGGCCCAGGGGTGCAGTGGTTAAATTTGCACATTCCACTTCTCGGAGGCCCTGGGTTCGCCAGTTTGGATCCCGGGTGCGGACATGGCACCGCTTGGCACGCCATGCTGTGGTAGGCGTCCCACATAAAAAAAAGAAAGTAGAGGAAGATGGGCACGGATGCTAGCTCAGGGCCAGGTGTCCTCAGCAAAAAGAGGAGGACTGGCAGTAGTTAGCTCAGGGCTAATCTTCCTCAAAAAGAAAAAATAAACAAAGCTATCTTTCTGTGAAATGAAAATCTATTTCCTAGAGGCTATTTTATTTAGTCCAATATTACTATATTAGTTAACAAAATGTGTTAGGTATGTGATATTCAAACAGTCAACTTCAAAACTGAACCATTTTCAACACATTAATAGGATAATTTTATTCATTTTATAAATGTTTATTTTTAAATTAATTTAAATAACATACAAATTAAATTATTAATTCAAATTAATTGAATTAATTTTTAATAATTGACCTGTAAATTTAATACTAAAATATATTTAGTTTGTTATGAACATGAATTAAAAAGAGAGAGCGAGAGAGATTCAAGAACAGATAGAAGGCACATCCCACATCTTTATCTGAGGGTTTCTAGTTTTCCTCTGATCGTCCCTTCAAGTGGTGCCATTCCAATACTGTTGTTCCTTGTCGGCCTCTCTAAACTAACAATATATTTCTGCCTTATTATTCCTTTATCAGAGAATTTTCATACATAAATTATTGGGTTGATATTTTCTTTCTTATCTAGTCATTTCTATCCTATTTCAATTTTCCCTTTCATTCTGAAATATAGAGTAATGTCAACATACAAAAAATTATGTAGTACATATATAGCACATATATGTATATATTTAATATGTCTCTATACATACATATGTAAAATTATTTCATTATACTTGACAATAATTTCTGTACATGCCTTTATACTAATAAACAAATCCTTGCGATTTTTATAGTTTTACCACATATATGTGCCATTAAACTGTAGTTTTTTAAATAAGGTTTTGAACTTTTTAAGTTAATGCAACCATATGATACGTACTATTTTCTCAATCTTTCTTTAATAATTATATTTTGGAGATTCAACCATTTCACTATATGTAGATCCTTAATTTTATTGTGATATGATATTTCATCTTATGAAACTATAATCATTTTTTATTTTACTCTTGAAGAATTTTGAAGTGATTATAAACAATGCTGTTAAGAAACTTGTTTTGTCCTAGGTTTAATATCATGGAATAGAGTTACTATAGTATAACAGTGCTTATCTTCAATTTTGCTAGATATTTACAAACTGTTTTAAAAGCAGAAATTTGTACCGATCTGAAGATCCAGGAATCAGATCAGGAGCAGAGAACGCAGGAGAGTGAGACAGGAATGAAAAAAATTCAATTTAATATTATGTTATTGAGAGGCTGTTTATAGACAATGGAAGTTCAATTTTATGAACATTTGCTGAGGAATGCATACTGTGCCTGCTAGAATTATCACTGCGACTGTTAATTTTATGTGTCAACTTGATAGGGCTAAGGGATGCCCAGATAGCTAGTAAAACAGTATTTCTGGGTATGTTTGTGTGGATGTTTCTGGAAGATATTACCATTTGAATGGTAAACTGAGTAAAGATTGCCCTCATCAATTTAAGTGGGCATCAGTCTATGTTTGAAAGCCTAAACAGAACAAATAAGTGAAAGAAGGACAAATTCACTCTCTCTGCTTGAACTAGGACATCTATTTTCTCATACCCTTGAACATCAGAACTTTTGGTTCTTGGAACTTCAGACTTAGACTGGGACTTACACAGTTGGCTTCACTGGATTTCAAGCCTCCAGGCTTGAGCTAGAACTACACTACTGCCTTTCCTGAATCTCCACTTGTAGAGAACAAATTTTGGGGCTTCTCAGCCTTTAAATCACATGAAATAATCCCTCATAATAAATCTCTTTCTCTATGTCTACATATATTATTGGCTCTGTTTCTCTGGAGATCCCTGATTAATATAGTCAGCTGAGGAACCAGAAGATGGAAAATTTATAGACAGGCTCCTGTCCCTACTGGATATGGGTTGTTCCCAATGGAAATAACTCTGCTGAAATTCTGTGTCAGCTCTAGCAGTGGTGGGTAGTGAAACAATTCTGTATGATACTGTAACTGTGACTACTTGGCATTATGCATTAACTGAAGCCAATGAACTTTGCAGCACAAAGCATAAACATCAATGTATGCAAATTTAAAACCAAAACCACTTAGAAGGTCAAGGATCTCAGGATGGATGCAAAATGTGACAAAACCATCTAAATGTATTCCAAATAGATGAAACAATCTGACTGATGGAGGTGGAGAAAATGTATTAAGTTAATTAGCTTTGGAAACTAAAAGAAAAACAACTGAACATAAAGATTGTATTATAGTTGATCAAGTTGATTCCCATGTGAGTATTGAGTGGCAATGCTGCTATTGCTGCACATGCATACTGGAATTGAACAGTTAAGTAAATGGATGGGAGAAGATGGGAGCCAGATTTCTTACTTTTTCAGTTGTAGTTTACAGGAGAAGAGGCTAGAATAATCCATGTGTTAAGGAAATAGATTTATAGACAGTAGGAACATGTTTAGCTTAATATAGATGGTTACATACAGAAATATTTATGGATATTAGCATCAACATAAATTAATACACGCATATGCATTTCCTTGCTCTGTCAGCTGAGAGGGACTGGAAAAAATGACACCAGGGTAGCAGCAAGCACATTTAGTACCAGATCTTGGTTTCTAATGCCATTCTCCAATAAAAGGAAGTAGGACTCCTTGGAGTAATAGCTGGTTCTGGGACTTGGTAGGACACACATATATGATGAGTCTGGGTTATTTCGTAGTGCTAGAAAATCAGAAAGTTATCATTAAAAAAACCAATTGATGGTTGATGCAGTTTGTCAAAGGGTCACAGGAATCAACTGAAAGAGCTCCAAATGGCCAATACTAAAACAATTTGAGCAAAAAATTAAATAAAATAGCATTGAACTGTAACCCAAAATATAAAGTAAATATCCATGAGTCTATACTAATAATATAAATAAATTATTGGCTATATAAATAAATGAGGAAAGAGAAAAATCTCACAAAGAAGAACTCCAAATATTTCATGTAGGGATTGGAGTTTCAAAGATTCTTTCCCTGAACGAGTTGGAACATGAGTTCCCACTCTTTAACTGTGGGCCTCACATAGTGACCTCCTTCCAGAGTACACAAAAGACGGGAATAAAAGAGACTTTTCAGTACAGCAACCAGATATACACTACCACAATCAGGTGAAGAAGGTTAATATCAACAGTGATAAGTTATGTTGAGTTTTGACAGTATCTATCCTTGGTATGATACAGTGAAATGACGCTTCCCCTCTGTGGTGTTCCTTGCAAAAACCCATTGCCAGCGTGTAATAATAAGAAAAACTAAGAGAAAATTCCCAATTAAGGGACCTTCTACAAAAATGAATAACTGGTACCCCTCAGAACTTTCAAGGTCATCAAAAGCAAGGAGAATCTGACAAACCATCACATCTAAGAGGAACCTAAGGAGACATGATGACTAAATGCAATTTGATGTCTTGGATGTGATCATGGAACAGAAAAGGGGCCTTAGGTAAAAACTAAGGGATAAATATGGGCTGTAGTTAATAATAATGTATCAATAATGGTTCATTAATTGTAACTATTGTAGCATACTAATGTAAGATTTTAATAATAGAAGCAACTAGTTACATGGGTATTCTACTACCTTCATCATGTTTGATAAATTTAACACTTTTCTAAAAGTAAAAGTAACTTAAAAATATAAAAAGAAAACCACGGTGCACACTTAAATGAAATGCCATCAATGAAAGCTGAGACTGAACTTGCACAGAATGAACAAATGTATATGAAGCTGAAATGAGGGTCCGTCAGAGGATGTGAGGGGTTTACCAGAGGTGTCTGGTACAATTATCAATCAATATTTCTTGAGTGCCTACTCTATGCCCTATTAGAGCTTAAGTCAATTCAGCAAAGGAAGATTAAAAGAATAAACATTCAGTTCATACAATTACCATAATAAGTGAATGCTAAAAAGATAAGAAAGCAGTATCTGAAAACTAGAGGAGAGAGATGATGTAGAAAGTAACTTAGTTGGTGTTTCAAAGATGAATTCTCTGAGGAAATGACATTTAGGTCTTTATATCCTCTAATGGTATATTTTTCTAAGTTGGATTTTGGCATATTTTACATTGTTTAATCCAAAGTACACTGGTAACACCAAATGAGCCTATAGTTTGGTTTCGCTTAGAAAAATCATTTAACTCAACCTCAGGAGAAAGAACTACATGGAGATTAGGATTTTGGTTGGCTCAGAATGACAGGATCTGTGATTGATGGAGATCTTGACCAGGCTTACTTCACATCAATGAGATTTATTTTATGATAATTTTTCTGATTTTCTAGCACTACAGGATTAGAGTTCCCAGGGGAAAGCCCTTGAGTATTGTGACTTATTCTCCTATCTTCTCTCCAGATAAAAATTTGTATGAACAACAAGTTGGATAACTGGAATACAATTATATACTGCATAATGATCTTTTGGTCAATGATGGACTGCATATACAATGCTGGTCCTATAAGATTAGTACTATATACCTAGGTGTAGTAAGCTATTCCATGTAGGTTTGTGTAAGTACACTCCATGATGTTTGCACAATGATGAGATTGCCTAGTGATGTAGCAATTAGGATGTATCTCCAATTGTTAAGTGGTACATGATAGTAATATGAATAGACATATAGATAAAGCAGAGTGCATAAACTGGAAGTCAAGCAGAGAAACTTAACCACTTCCTCCAAAAGATCAAAAACGTAAAATTAAGAAAAACAACAACAAAGAATGAACAGAATATATCTGTTGGAAGTGGCAACCAAGGCTTTATATTTATGTATTTAATGCTCTCTCTTCTTTAGTCTAAATAGCAAAGAATGTCCTCTCTGTGAGCATAGGTGAAGTTATCTTCTAATCTAAATATGGTGGCCTGGATGGGGTTGTTTGGACCCTAGACATCACTCTGCTACATGATTTGCTACATTGACGTTTTAGATTTCAAATCTACTGAAAATCTTTGAGTCTCCAATGTTGCCAACTTGAATTCAAGAATAAATTGAACTTGCTTCAGAGACTTTTAGGTTGTTGATAGGATTTAATGACTTAAGAAATCAAGTATTCACAAGTTGCCACACCTGCATTGGGACTTTCCACAGAAGGAACTTGGGACTATTATCTCTTAATCCTTGTATAGAAAAAACAAGAAGTTACCTTAAAGATCCTTAAAGAATTTTCCAAACTTATGCTTAATTGATTTGAACTAAAACCAAAAAAGCCATATATAACACTTGAAGAGGTTAATGGGTGAAGACTGTGTTGGAGACATACTGGTTTTCATATAAATATTTTATAGGGGAAAAATAAATAACAAAGAAATTATCAAGGACCTGCTAGGTAGCAGGCAATATGGAGATATGGCAGTGAATCATATGTGTAAGGGTCTACCTTGTTGGAGATTAACAGTCCTATGTGGCTTTGGACAATAAACAGACTGCTACAAACTGGAATTACAGATCTCAAAGCAGGGGTATATTGTCTTGAGCACAATAACAACACATACGTGGGTCTGTAACACAGATATTAAAGTTCTGATTAAGTTTATTAAGTAAGAAATAGAGGAAATAACTCAGAAAAAGAAGGTGAGAGCCAGCCCTGATGTCCTAGTGGTTAAAGTTTGGCAAGCTCTGCTTCCGTGGCCAAGGTTCGGTTCCCAGGTGCAGAACACCACCACCTCTCTGTCGGTAGCCATGCTGTCGCAATAGCTCACATAAAATAACTAGAAGGACTAACAACTAGAATATGCAACAAAGCACTGGGGCTTTGGGGAGGAAAAATAAAAAAGAGGGTGAAGACATCTTTCCAGACTAGATATGTGCAAAAACTAAAGATTACAGTCATCATATCACTATGATGTTTGTTGTTTTTGACTGCATAGAACAAAGGTGATTGCTGACCACTGGGAGAAGATATTTTTATTGATTGAGGGTTTTTATCAATCGTATGGGAAAAAAGGGTAAGTGGTAATGGTGATGGCATTAGTGGGTCTATGTATCTTTAGTATTTCCTTTAATTTGCATCTCAATGACACTTATGAAAGAAAAATCCAGAGAAATGACATCAAAAGGCCATGGGAATAGGCATTAACGTCAATACAATCCCATTAAGTGGGAATAAATGTTGACAGATGAGTTAAAATTAAACAATCGATTTATACAATATAATTACCAATGACTTAGACTAATAAATCACCCTCATATTATTTATAATTAAAAGAATATTCTTCTCTCTAGTATTTTCTTCAGGGCAGCATAAACATCTTTATTCCTTAGGCTGTAGATCATAGAATTTAGTAGAGGCACAAGAATAGTATAAAACACGGAGTATACTTTCCCTTGGTCTGTGGATCTGACAGATGATGGCTGCAGGTACGTGAATGCAGCAGATCCAAAGAAAACAGCAAATGTCGAGATGTGGGAGCTGGAGGTGCTGAAGGCTTTGGACTGTCCTAAGTGGACTGAATGCAGAGGATGCTGGCAATGAAGATGTAAGAGCTAAGAATGGTCAGGCTAGGGGCAAAGATATTAACTACGTTAAATATTAGAATCAGTAATTGGTTGACATAAGTACCAGAGCAGGAGAGCTTTAAGAGGGGAAGAAGATCACAGAAATACTGGTTGATCACAACAAATTTACAGAAATAAACCCAACGTACAGGCTGTATGAGAAAATGTACAAACCACGCCTATAATATACACTCCCCAAATCAGGGAGAAACAGGCCTAAGGGGACATGATGGCATTGTAAATCAAGGCGCTATGGATGGCAACATATTGATCATATGCCATTGCAGCTGCCATGTAACAGTCTGAGACAGCAAAAACGGGGAAGAAATAGAGCTGAGTCATGCATTCAGGGTAGGAGATGATGTTCTTCTCTGTCACAAAGTTCATCAGCATTTGGGGGGGTGATGACAGAGGAATGGCAGAGATCAATGAAGGACAAGCTGCTGAGGAAACAGTACATGAGAGTGTGCAAGTGAAAATTGAGTTCTATCAGAGTGATCATGCCCTCGTTCCCCACCACTGTGACTACATAGATTCCTAGGAAGAGGAAGAAAAGGAGTGGCTGGAGTTCTGCCTGTTGTGTTCACCCAGCGAGGATGAACTCAGTCACTGTGGAATGATTTTCTGCTGCCATTTTCCTCTAGGAGTTTCTGAAGGGGAGAAAGGAAAACATGGTTGTTGGAGGGACTTCATCATTCTTCTCTGTTTAGTGGCAGGTACCCCATACAGATCACTCATAGTTTGCCATTCTCTTGGTTTATGTGATCATTTAACTCTGAGTCAATTTATGTAAGTAAAATTTATCTGCATATAATATTTATTAAGCCTCATTTTCAAATATAATAAATGTATTTCATATAAAAATAATTCGAATAATTGAAAAATTTCTGTGTCTATTTCTTATTTTGAATATTTCGATCGTCATCAAGGCAATATTTCTAAGTCGAGACTCAGAAATTTAAATATTTAGAGGAGCCAATGTCAGTGAGGAAAACTGGCTGAGTGACAACTTGCGGAGAGCAAACTCTGTCCAAAGGTAGTAAGTAGCCAGTAATAACCCACAATTAATTTCTAGCAGGGGTAAACAGAAACCTTATTTTCAGTCATTTCAATTTTTAAAATAATTACCAGGAAATGTGAATTTCTATACAAAAGTCTTCAGATATGTGAGCATTATTATTAAGATGAAACTACACCTACAGTGATCATTGTGCAAATCTACCAACTGGATTGAGCCACAGTTAGTGGGTTTGTGGTCTCTGGACCAAGTATGTCTGCTTTTGCTCGAGAAGAGTAGTATGCATAGTAGTTAAATGGACAGGCATTAAAGTCAAATTGCCTGTGTTCAGATTCAGATTCCGATCCCATCATTTACTAGCCAATACCTTGGGACAACTAAAACAACCTCTTTAGGTCTTAACTTGTAAATCTGTAAAAGAGAAATAACAATATTATCCACCTTGTAATACAGCTGGGGGAGACTTAATCAGAAAGTGAGTATAATCATTACTGTGGTGGTGGTGTTACATATGATAGTTTATCAATTGGAAAATAAGCTATATTTACTCACTTCAAATTACAGAAACAAAAAGAACATTGCAATCCTTTTTTTTTTTCATCTTTTTTGCAAAGCAGAGGTAAGTAACAAGCAAACATAGAATCACGAATAGGATTCCTTATTCTGTTAAATGGAAAACAGGTGATTGAAACATTGTATGCACCAAAGTAAAATTTTCAAATGGATTAATGTTGAATTATAAAAATACAGGAAATATAGAAAATCTAAAATTTTCTATCTCACTTCTACACCAAAGTAAATCTGAATTAATAAATCTGAGCACAAAGGCAAAACTATAAGACATCTGGAAGAAAACACTGAAGAAAATCTTTGAGATCATGGAGTAGTTTAAGATTTTTTATAAAGGATGTCCAAGCACACACAAAAATAAGGACAAAAACAAAACAAGTAAACAAAAAACAAAAAAACCTAACCACAAAAATGGTTAAATTGTACTTCATCAGAATTAAAAGCTGCTCTTCCAAGGATACCAATAAGAAAATGAAAAAGAAAGTCGAGGAAATACGTATATCTGACAAAAAGCTTTTATCCAAAATATGTAAATAATCTTTACAATTTTTAATATAAATCAGGCAAGTTTAAAAAACGTAAAATACGTGAACATTTATTCACAAAAAAAGATGCATGAATAGTCAATAAGTATATAAAAATATATTTAATGTCAGCAGTCATCAGGGAAATGAAAATTAAAATTATAATGAGACACCTCTACACACCTATACAGGAATTGGTAAAACAAACCAAAAAAACCTTGGCAACACCAAGTATTGGTGAGGAGTAACCGGAATTGTACAAAGCTGGTGGGGGGTGTAAAATTGTTCAACTGCTTTAGAAAACAGCTTGGCAATTTCTTATAAATTTCAAGAGACATTTAATCCAACAATTAAATTAAATCCAAATTAAAAAAGACCTATTTAATCTAATAATTCTCTTCCGCAGCATTTATCCAAAAGAAGTGTAAATATTTGTATACAAAAAGGCTTGTAAAAAAGGAGCATGGCAGCTTTACTCATAACTACTCAGAAATGGAAACAAATCAAATGTTTGTTCATTGACTGATGAATAGATGAATGAGTTGCAGTGTATATACATACATATATACATACATATATACAGGGAGAGAGAGAGACTGAACAAGAGAAGGAATGGAATGCTATTCTGTATTAAAAAGAGAATAAATCAGAAATACATGCAACAACACAAATCTCAAAAAGATTATATTTTTTGGAATAAATTGTACAAAATTCACCTTAAATTTGGAAGCATTCACCATGATAGTAAACTAAACTGGTGGTTTTCTTTCTGTGCGGATTTTTAATAAGGGATTGGATTTATTTAATAGATATCACTGATTCAGGTTTTATATATTTTTTTCAGCTTTCTTAAGCTGAAATTTCAACACATTCATCCACTTTGAAAATTCTCAAATGTGTTGCATTAGATTTGCCATTATGATTTCCTTAGCATTTAAAAAAATATTTGTAGACTATGAAGAGATTTCTGCTTATTCATTTATGGTTCTTGGTTTTTTGTTTTGATTCCTCTTTCTAGAAAATTTTCAATTTTATTAATTTAAGTAGACTAACTTTTTGGCTAGGTTGATTTTATGAATTATATATTTATTTTCTGCTTAAATTATTTCTAATATCTTACTTTTTCCTTTACTCATTTCATTGGTGTGACTTTCTATTCTTTTCCTAACTTCTTGAAATAGAAGTTTAAATCAATATCTTCAACTTTTATTTTTTTCTAAATGTAAGTATAAGGTATAAATTTCTCTCTAAGCCCCACGTTAGCTGCATCTCAAAAGTTTTCATATATCAAATTTACAATATAATTCAGTTTAAAATATTTTACAATTTCAGTTTAATTTTTCATTGTCCCATGGATTATGTGAAGGTAAATTGTTAACTTTCCAGAAATTGGGCTTTTTTTCTTTTTTTTAGCTACTCCTGTTTTTAAATATCTGTCTTAATTTCACTGTGGTCAATGAACATACTCTGAGTTATATAAATTATTAAAAATTGCTAAAATTCTTCATAGTAAAGCATAAGGTCAGTTTTTATAAGTATTCCCAAAGCATCTTAAATTATGTTTTCTGTTTTTGAGGGTCCTGTGATGTATATATTTCAGTTATGTTCACTTTATTAATTATGTTGTTTAGATTTTCCATATGTCAAGTGATATTTTTTCTCTGTAGTTCTCATAGATATTTAGATAGGTATCTCAATGTCTCCCACTGAAGTTTCTGATTTGTCTATTTATCCCTTTAGTTGCTGAAATCTTAAACTGAACCCTTCATTATGATGTAATGGTCTCCTGAATATTTAGCAATGTGTCTTGTTAAAGACTTCTTTGTCTGATATTAATATATCATCAGGAGATTTATTTTTGGTTAGTGTTTGAGGAGCATGTATTTTCTATTCATTTGATATTTCTGTGTATTTTTGAAAGAAGTAACAAATGAAATAATCATTTAAAAACAATGTTACATAAAACAGCAACGAGTGAGCATCAAATACCTAGGAATAAATCTAACAAAATTTGTTCAATGCTTATACCCTGAAACTTTTAAATAATTCTGAAAGAAACTAGAGAAAACTTTAATAAGGGGAGGGATTTATCATATGCATGGATTAAAAGACTTAATAGTGTAAAGATATTAAGTCACTCAAATATATGGATAGATTCAACATAATTCAATTCCTGAATATAACTAAGCAGATAATCAATACCTTAAGACACCAATAAAGTCCTGAAAGGATCATTTGACTACTTCTGGTCATCTCATAAGATCTATGGAAAATATTAGCTTAGCCTAATATCAGAGGAAAATCAAGATATTGATTACAAAAGATTATAAATATTGTACTCTAGAAACTCAAAGTGTATATTTTAATGCACTGGCTTTCATGCTGTATACCCTTTTCTCCTTTTATCTGTTTCTACTTAATGTACACATATTGGATCAGTAAATGCCTTCCTTTCTAGAATCCAAGTTGCCCAAGTCAGAGGGATTTCAAGTCAAGGTCAATACTTCAGCTGCTCAAGGTGAACACCACACAGACACAGTTCATCATTATTTCAGGCAAACAGGTGGCACAGGCTCTCATAATAAACTTGTGGGTAAGACAGAGTTCTGTGGGCTGGTGGCTTTACAGTCAGATGTAGAACATATTTGAACACAAAGAGTACTAACCTAAGGATTTCTCAATATCATTGATCATTAGAATCATCTAGGGAGATTACAGCATTTACAAAAAATGATGAACATAAAATGTAAACATGATTATAATGAAAAAAGTTCCTGAATCACCCTCCCTGTGCTCTTAGTCCTGTTCCCAAGAGATAATGTAATCTCTGTAGAATAGCTCTGATAAAGTTTTTTCTATTCCTTCTGAAGGTTACCTCGGCAGTTCTAAATAATTTGTTCATATTGATATTTCTAGAATTATCAACTTTGAACATAAAATCAACTTTACAGATTACATGTGAAGTTACTTTAGTTAAAATTGTACCATCACTTCCTCTCTCAGTGTGATATCTGGTACTTGTATTCTATTTTATGAATTTTCTTAACAGCTTTTAGAACTTTAAAAATTTTCTCAAGAAGTCTATACTCAGCAACTTTCAAAATTCTCTCAACGCACCTGGAGAGATTTTGCTTGTTTGTTTAATATAGATTTCCGATCCCTATACAAGATACTGTGAATCAGGATCTCTGAGGGTGAAATTTAGAGATCTGAGCTTTCTAAAAATAAAAGAAAAAGAAAACAAACAAAACTAAGTAATTCTAGTGACTGTTTGGGTGTAATTGAATTGAGAAATTAAAGTCACTCTAGTGGTTCAAGAGGAGAGCTCCGGGACTTTCTCTATCAATCTCTCTCTCTCTCTCTTTCATTGAGCAAGCATTATTGAGAGACAACTACGTGCCAGACACTGAGCTGAGGTCTAGAGATATAAAAAGTAAAATGTCACATTCCCTGCTCTAATAGAACTCACAATTTAAGTTCTATTCTGTTACATTTTTTCCAATACTTTGTAAAGATTAAGATGTGAATGTTGTAATCATCTAATTTACAAATTAAGTAAAAGTGGGAAGAATAGCCAATACAATCAATAGTTACAGTGATTGTTAATAAAACCAACAGTTCTGTGTTAAGTAGAGAAATATTACTGTGAAAAGACTTGATTTTAAGAAGATGTAATAATCACTATAATAAGGCATAATATGGCAATAAAATCAGAGTGAATTCAGAGAAGCGCACGATTTTGAATAGTTTCCCCAACTGATCAAAGTTATGAAGCTAAATATATTTGAGTTTTTATTTATTTAAAAATATCTTTTCTATTTATATTTGTCATAAACTAATATCCGTAGGATCAATATGAGACTCTGAAAAATATCTTTGCTTGTGAAACAAATTATGGACCCCAATGAACTTAAGGGCAAAGTAAGCTTATAGGGATCCCTATCTATTACATTCAATTTTGGTAGTTAAAAATTGGATCTATATGACAGTGGCAGTATAAAGTCTAACCAGAGTCAGCTAAGTGTAATTGTAAATCATGTAATATCCAAGAATGAGAAATACCACTAAAGATCACAAATGCTGAAAGCTTTTCTTTTACTCTTTTACTTACTTGAGTTATAATAGTCATGGTAGGGAGTACACTTGGAAAGAGGACTTTGGAATTAAACTCTCTACAATTTTCCTTTTGTAAATTCAGCTTGAACTTAGAGATTGCCAATACCTCATGTAGGGTGTATGCTTTGTGGCCAGCAATACTCTCACTTGACTATAGCTTCTGCCCAAAAGAACTACAACCACCAAGATATTTAACCCTCCACTAAAGATAAACAAACCAGTTAAAACTTAATAGAGAAAATAATTAACTTCTAATCTTAGTTAAAAAATAATAATTCTTCACATACAAGATATCTGGTTTGAATGTAATCCCCATGAAAAGATAAAATAGGTATATTGCTTACTAACTCAATTAAGCCCCTAGAATAGTGGATGATGAAAAAAGCAATGAGAGATTCTGATTTCACCTACAAAAATACTGGAAAATGATGATCAATAATCCCCATAAGAACTAATGTTGGTGTTGGGTCTCCTAGGTACCCAGCATTCTGCTACATTTAATGCTGAGAGGGCAGGCACAGCTCTGGGTCTCAGATCTACTTTTGAAGCTGGTTTGAATCCCAGGTTGTAAGTTTTCAGTTTGTGTTTCCCCAGCTGCAGCATAGCAAACATACTCATCTTTCAAAGGCCCCAAAGCACTGCCCATTGCTGTGCTACGAAGGTTTGTCCTTGATTTAAATCTGCCAGGTACCAAATACAGTAGTCTCCTCTTATCAAGGGTTTCACTTTCTGTGGTTTCAGTCACTCACAGTCAACCATGGTCTGAAAATTTTAGATGGAAAATTCCAGAAATAAACAATTCATAAATTTTAAATTGCAAGCCATTCTGATAGCATGATGAAATCTCACACCTTTCTGCTCCATCCCATCCAGGATATGAATAATCCTTTTGTGCAGTGCATCTACACTATATATCCTGCCTGTCCCCACCTGTAAGTCTCAGTAGCTATCTTGATTATCAGAGTGACTGTCTCAGTATTGCAGTGCTTGTGTTCAACTAACCTTTATTTTACTTAGTAACGGCGCTAAAGCACAGAAGTAGTGATGTTGACAATTCGGATTTACCAAAAAGAAGCCATAAAGGGCTTGCTTTAAGTGAAAAGGTGAAGAGTCTTAAGTAAAAAGGAAAGAAAAAAAATCATATGATGAGGTTGCTAAGATCTAAAATACCTTTTATTACAGTGTATCCTTACAATTGTTCTATTTTATTATATTATTGCTGATAATCTTTTACTGTGCCTAATTCGTATATTATACTTTATCATAGGTATGTGTGTATAGGAAAAAAATAGTATATATAGGAAACTATCCAGTTTTAGGTATCCACTGGTGGTCTTGTAACATAGCCCCACAGGCAAGGTGGGGCTATTGTAGTCAAATTCAGAATGTTCTAATGTTGTAAAGGTGGTGAGTTAAATTATTTATAAAGGCAGTAGGAAGGATAAAAGACAAAAGTAGTAAAAATAACTATAACTACAAGAATTTTTTAGGAATATACAAGACAAAAAGCTATAAATTTTGACATACAAACATAAAATGGGCATTAGGAGAAATATAAAGGATTAGAGTGAGTATAGCTTAAGTTGCTATCAACATAAAATAGACTGTTATAAACATGTGATGTTTTATGTAAGCCTTATGGTATCCACCAAGCAAAAAACTATAGTAGATACACAAAAGATAAAGAATCTAAGCATATCACTACAGAAAATCATCAAATCACAAAGGAAGAGAGCAAGAGAAAAAGAAAGGAGCAGAGGAACTACAAAACAGGTAGAAAATAATTAACAAAGTGACAATAAGCGAATATCTATTAGTAATTACTTTAATGTAAATGAACAAAATTATCCAATTAAAAGACAGTCAATGGCTGAATTGATAAAGAAAAAACAATACTCATCTATATGCTGCCTACAGGAGACTCCCTTCAGGTGTAAGGGCACACACAGACTGAAAGTGAAGGGATAGAAAAATATATTCTATCCAAATGGAAATCAAGAGAATGCTTGGGTAGCTATATTTATGTCAGATAAAATAGACTGTAAGACAACAGTTGAATAAAAAATAAAGAATGTCATTACATAATGATAAAGGAGTCAGTGCAACAAGAGGATATAGCAGCTAACATCACACTCCTTGGTAAAATGCCCAAAGCTTTTCTTCTGAGATCAGGAATAAGACAAGGATGCTGACTTTTGCCACTTTTATTCAACATAGTATTGGAAGTCTAGCCACAGCAATTAGGCAAGAAAAAGAAATCAAGAACATCCAAATTAGAACAGAAGATATAAAACTGTCACTATTTGTAGATGACATGATATTATATGTAGAAAATCCTAGAGACTTCCCCCAAAATTGTTAGAATTAATCAACAAATTCAGTAGGGTGACAGCATGCAAACTCAATATACAAAAGTCTGTTGTGCTTCTATATACTAATAGGAAACTACCACAGAGAGAATTTAAGAAAACAATTCCATTTACAATGGCAACAAAAATGTAAAACACCTTGGAATAAATTTAACAAAGGAGGTGAAAGACCTATACAGGAGATCCACCTTATCCATGGTTTCACTTTCCAAGGTTTCAGTTACCTGTGGTCAACTGCAGTCTGAAAATAATAAATAGAAAATTCCAGAAATCAATATTTCATAAGTTTTAAATTGCGCACCATCCTGAGTGGTGTGATGAAATCTTACACCATCCCACTCCGTTCCACCTGGACTGTCACCCATCCCTTTGTCCAGCATTACCATGCTGTGCATGCTACCGGCCTATTAGTCATTTAGTAGTCATCTCAGTTATCAAATCAACTGTCATGGTATTGCAGGGCTCAAGTCTGAGTAACCGTAATTTTACTTAATAAAGCCCCCAAAGTGCAAGAGTGGTGATGCTGGCAATTCAGATGTGCCAAAGAGAAGTTATTGTTGTTAATCTCTTACTATACGTAATTTTAAATTAAATTTCATCATATACTTGTGTGATAAGAAAAAAACATAATATATATAGGGTTTGGTACTATCCAGAGTTTCAGGAATCCACTGAGTATCTTGGAATGCAACTCCCACAGATAAGGGGGCAGTACTGTACACTGAAAATTATAAGACATTAATGAAGGAAACTGAAAAAGACACAAAAATTTAGAAGAACTTTCCATGCTTTTGGATTGGAAGAACTAATATTGTTAAAATGACCATACTACCAGAGGAATCTACAGATTCAACGTCATCTCTACAAAAATTTCACTGACATTTCTTGGAGGAATAGAACAAATAATCCTAACATTTTTATGGAACCACCAAAGATCCCCAATAGCCAGAGCAATCTTGAGAAAGAATAACAAAGCCCGAGGCGTCATGCTTCCTGATTTCAGACTATATTCCAAAGCTATAGTAATCAAAACAGTATGGCATGGGCATAAGTACAAACACATAGATCAATGGAACAGAAGAGACAGCTCAGAAATAAACCCATGTATATACGGTTAATCAGTTAATGAAAAAGAAAGGAAAGAAGAATATCCAATGGAGAAAGGACAGTCTCTCCAATAAATGGTTTTGGGAAAATTGGACAGTGACGTGAATAAGAATGATACAGGACCACTATTTTACACCATACACAAAAACTAATTCAAAATGGATCAAAGAGTTGAACATAAGTCCTGAAACCACAAAACTCATTAAAAAAAACATAGGCAGTAATCTCCTTGACATTGGTCTTGGCGATGACTTTTTGGATTTGAAACCAAAGGCAAAGGCAACCTACTGAAAGGAAGAAAATATTTGCAAAGCATATATCCGCTAGAGGATTACTATCCAAAATGTATAAAGAACACGTGCAACCCAATAGCAAAAAAAGCAATCTTCTTAAAGAATGGGCAATGGGACTGAACAGATATTTTTCCAAAGAAGACATAGAAAAAGGCCAAGTACATGAAAATATGCTCAACACAGGTAATCATCAGGGAAATGAAAATCAAAATCACGAGATATTACTTCACATCTATTAGAATGGGTGTTATCAAAAAGACAAGAAATAAGAAGTGTTGCTGAAGGTACGGGGAAAAGGCAACCCTTGTGCATTGTTGGAAAAAGAAACAAAGTTTCCCTTTATCTCCATTGGTTTTCCAAGTGTTTAAGATTGTCACATATATGTGATTTATTTCTGTTGTTAGATTATGGGTTGGAAATGAGGGTGTGACTGATATTGCTAGAGCTTCAGAGTTTCATGTTCAACCATTTAAAAATTAAAAATAGGTGGAAAATTTGAAGACATAGAATATTTTCTAAATTGTTTTCTATATGGGAAGAACATACAACTGGAGAAAATAATTTTGTGTTATGTATTGTAGCTTGAATTATTTCCTCACCTTCAATATGTGTGAATATGATCTTATTTAGAAGTAGAATCTTCATTGATGTAATCAAGTTTAGATGAGATCAGTAGGGTAAGTCCTAATCCAATATGAATAGTATAGTTATAAAAAGAGGGAAATTTAGACACAGAGACACACAGGAAGAATAGCTTATGAAGACAGAGGCAGAGATTGGAATAATGCGTCTACAACCCAAAGAATGCGAAGGATTGCTGACCATCACTAGAAGCAAGGAGAAAAGTATGGAACAGATTGTTTCCTAGAGCTCTCAGAAGGAATCAACAATGCTGACACCTTGATTTCCGACTTCTAGCTTCCAGAACTGAGACAATACATTTTGGTTGTTTAAAGCCATCCAGTTTGTGGTATTTTGCTATGACAGTCTTGGGAAACTAATGTAATGTGTAGATTTTATTTTTATTGAGTCCTACTAACTATATTTAAATATTACAACAAATACATAAAGCAGT
The DNA here is from genome assembly GCF_021613505.1 of Equus quagga. NCBI lineage: Eukaryota > Metazoa > Chordata > Mammalia > Perissodactyla > Equidae > Equus > Equus quagga. Next base: position 72,168,519 of record NC_060280.1, on the reverse strand, counting down.
AATGATTGGATTATTTTAATTTATGGGCTGAAAGAAAGCGTCTGATAGATAATACTATAAACTCATGCAGAGTTCCTACCAAGCCTAATAAGGAGAGATGATGATTTTTTTTCCTTCTAAAAATAAAGAAGATGTTGAGGAACAATGGAAATATATGTTACAGAGAGTATTTTAGTTCTAGATAAAACAAAATTACTTTGGTAATCAAAATTATATTTGTTTTTATTCAAAATGTTAAATGATATGTCATTTAGAGACAATATTGCAATACATTTATTTAACAGAACTGACTTTGAAAAGCTTTAAATCATCGTTAGATGTGGGACTCTAGATTCCTTACTTTGAAGTAGTATTTACCGATTTTGGTCAAAGTGGGATCAAGGAAAAGCCAATTTTGGAGTGTAATACTGAGGTGCTGTTATGGGCAAGGGGGCTCAATTAGCTAGTCTCTCATGAGGAGTGTGTATAACGTTTTTCCAAAACGGCTGCTTGAGTAACAGGAAGATGTAGCATTTGTACAGTCACCAATACCATTAGATATGGCTTAGTCAATCACAAGCACCTTCTGCACTGACTTGTAAATAGGTCAAGTAGACACATGGAGTTGAGGAGAAGCTTGCAGAGTGAAACTAAAAGATCGTGTTGCAGATTTGAACTGAACTGCTCTTAATGCAAGCTGAGTCTCAGCTTGCACAAAAGTAACTAATGTGTCTGCTGCTGAAATGAGAGGTAGCCTGGCAGAATGTGACATGGGAAACCAGAAGTATCTGGTACAATTACGAATGAATATTTAAGTGTGTATGCTCTGCCTTACCAGAGCTTATAGTCCATTGAAGAGAGAGAAACAAAAAGAGTAAGAATTCGAAGTATCATACAATTATACCAGTACTACAGGCTAAGAAAAACAGCTTGTTTCTCTGAGAGAGAATAGAGGGATGTCATGAATACTTTTATGGAGTTTCATAGATGAGTTTTCTGAGGAAACAATTTTGACGACTTATAACCTCTAGAGATGTATTTTTCTAAATCTGCTAAATTTTTCGCTGATAATTCTGAGGTACATTGGTAATAGTAAATAAGCCAACAGGTTGGTTTAATTTAGAGAAATCATTTAACTCAGTTTAAAGTGGAAGAAATGTATTGACAGTAGAGTCTTCCTTGGCTCAGATTAATAGAGTCCATGATTGATTAATATCTTTCTCAGGCAAGCAGGACCAACCTACTTGCTATGCTCAGTTGGATATATGACTCAGTTTGACAGTTCCTAGAGGGCAGTACTAGACAGCTATGGCCCATTCACCTACCTTCCCTCCAGCTGAAGACCTGGACAGACTACAGTTTGGGAAACCAGGAGTCTATAAACAACACCATAGATAAAGTAGGCTGCATAAAATATATCTGACCAAATAATTTAATCAGCTCTTTATAAAAATAAATAAAATATTTCCTCTGGCTGCAACAGTACAGCTTATTGTCTTTAACTTTGTAGTGTTCTCTTTCTCTTTTTGTACCAATTTTTTTAAAAATAAGATTAGCCTTGAGCTAACATCTGCCACCAATCCTCCTCTTTTTGGTGAGGAAGATTAGCCCTGAGCTAACATTTGTGCACATCTTCCTCTAATTTATACGTGGGACGCCTGCCACAGCGTGGCTTGACAAGCAGTGCGTGGGATCCGAAGAGGGAAAACCCAGGGCCTCCAAAGCTGAACGTGTGAACTCAACCACTGTGCCATTGGGCCAGCCCCTCATTTTATCAATTTTGTTGAAGTATATTTTACATATAATAAAATTCACTCAGTATCTACATAGTAAAGAATTTTCTCAAACCCAGCTTCGGTGAAATTATTTTCTTCTCAGGGTATAGGAAATCATGGTGGTGTAGATTGGGTTGTTTGGGTTCTAATTACCTCTCTACCATCAGACTTGCTATGCTGACCCATCAGATATCAAACATGCTTATCATTTTTTAACCCCCCTAGGCCGCATGCCCTAAAAAAAGAAGATTCTATCGAAAAGTCCTTAGATGTTGACAGGATTTAATGACTTAAGAAATCAGGTATTCACAAGGTATTACACCTATACTGGGGTTCCATACAGAAGGACCTCATGATTAATATTTTTAAACTTTTATATAGAAATAAGTCGAGATGTCACCAATCACTCTGCAGATGCTTGAAGAACTCACCCAACATAAACTTAAATGATATGAACAAAAGCATATGTAGCTAAGTGGAAAGATTAATGGATGAAGACACCATGAACTACATACAGTTTTCCTATAAATATTTTACAAGGAGAAATAATTAACAAGAAAATTACCAAGGACCTACTAGGTGGCAGGAACTCTACTACATCCTGGAGATATAACAATGAAATATATGTACGGGGGCTACCTTCATGGAGATTACAGTCCAGTGTAGATTTGAACAAAAAGCAGACAAATAAGAACTAGAACAATAAATGACAAAGCAGGGCATATATTGGATTGAGCATGATCACAGCACATGGATGATCCTTAACTCAGATTTTAGGTTTGATTAAGATTCTGAAGAAAGAGATAGAAGAAACACACCAGACAAATAAAGTATATGGAGGGATAGGAGACGAAAACGACTGTTCCAGGCCAGAGTTCTGCAAAACACTAGACATTGCAGTTATTATATTTCTGTGATTTATGCTGCCTCTTGATTGGATAGAAGGAAGGAGATAGGTAATCACTATTGGAAGATGGGGTTTCATTAAGATTGAGAATTGTGTTTTTACCAATTGTGTGGAAGAAAAGAGGAGGAAGTGATGGTGATGGCATTACTGGGTCCATGTATCCAAGTCACCCTCAGTATTTCTTCCAATCTGTGTCTAAATGTTATTTTTGAGAGAAAATTCCCGAGAGAATAAACATTAAAAACGTGATGAAAAGAAGAAATAATGTCAATAGAATCCTACCAAATGAGGAAAAATGCTGGCACATGGACTAAAATGAAACATATACACTCATACAAGGTAATAGTTGATATCTTAGATTTAATAAATTATTCTCATATTATTTCTGGTCACTAAAATATTCTTCTCTCTAGCATTTTCTTCAGGGCAGTGTTAACATCTTTATTCCTCAGGCTGTAGATCACAGGGTTCAGCATGGGCACAACAATAGTATAAAACACGGAAGACACTTTTCCTTTGTCCATGGAGCTAACTGATGATGGCTGCAGGTACATGAATGCTAAAGAACCAAAAAAGACCACAACTGCCAACATGTGGGAGCTGCAAGTACTAAAGGCTTTGGACTTTCCCTCAGTGGAGTGAATGCAGAGAATACTGGCAATGATGAAGATGTAGGAGCTAAGGATGATCAGGCTTGGGGTGAAGATGTTAAATGCACCAAAACATAGAATCAATAATTCGTTGACATAGGTACTAGAGCAGGAGAGCTTTAGGAGGGGAAGAAGGTCACAGAAATAATGGTTGATCACATCAAATCTGCAGAAATGAACCCTAAACATGCAGCTTGTATGAGCAAATGCACAAACCAGTCCTATAATATACACTCCTAAAATCAGGGAGAAACAACCCTGATGGGACATAATGACATTATAAAGCAAGGGGCGGCAAATGGCAACATAGCGGTCATATGCCATGGCAGCTAACATGTAACACTCTGAGACAGCAAAAATGAGGAAGAAATAGAGCTGAGTCATGCATTCGGGGTAGGAGATGATGTTCTTCTCTGTCACAAAGTTCGCCAGCATTTTGGGGGTAATGACAGAGGACTGACAGAGATCAATGAAGGACAAGCTGCTGAGGAAGTAGTACATGGGGGTGTGCAGGTGAGAACTGAGCCCTATCAGTGCAATCATGCCCAGGTTCCCCACCACTGTGACCACATAGATTCCTACGAAGAGGATGAAGAGGGGCAGCTGGAGTTCTGGCTGTTTTGTTAGCCCAACGAGGACGAACTCAGTCACTGTGGATTGATTTCCTGCTGCCATTTTCCTCGGAGTTTCTGAAAGGGAGAGAGTTAGGTAGTTTTTTGAGACATTTCCTTGTTATTCTCCATTTGATAAAAAGTACCTCATATAGAAAATTAATCGTTTAGATATCCCCTTGGTTACTGTATAATAATTTTAACTCGATAAATTTATCAAAATAATAGTCATCTTAATTAAAAATTTTTACACTTTAATATCAAACGTATTAAATTATTTCATCTGAAAGTATTTCAGCCATATTGATGATCATTTTCTATTTTTTGAATGGCTGCTCCCTATTCTGAATATTTCCATTAACTTTATATCAATCTTGTCTAAAGTGAGGTTCATAGACTTAAAATCTTAGAGAAGCCATTGAAAATGAGAGATGCTGTCTAAGCAACAATGCGGAGAGAGTGAATCCTGTTCAAGCGTGGTATTCTTTTTTAACCAGCAGCTAATTTCTGCCAGGAGTAAAAAGAGGCCCATTATTGCTAGGCCTTTGGAATTGTTTTTACAAAAATTAGAATATTTGAGTTTATACATAAAATCTTCGATTTTTAGCATTGTTATTGAAATAAAATGACAAAAAAAATTTCACTGTGCAGATTTCCTAGGTGGATTGACCCACTGCTAGCTAGTTTGTGGCCCCTGGACCAAACACTCTCCCTTCATTGGAGGAAAGAATTATGAGTAGTAGCTAAGTGAGTAGGCCTTAAAGTACGAGTGCCTGTGTTCATACGCTGACCCATCATCTCCTAGCTAAACTTGGACAAATAAAATAACCTCATTATCTAATTAGCAGATGTTAGTACTCTGAAAATAATAATAATTGCTGTTGTCTTTGTCACTTACAACTTACGCTATCGTTTAGAAAATAAGGGATAATTGTACACTTCAAAATATAGACACAGAAATTATAACACTTAAATCTTTCCTTTTATCTATTTTATCTTTCATTGATTAAGAGGCTATGAAAAACAGTCATAAAATTAGGGAATATAGAATCATAAATGCAGTCTCCTTTTCTGTAAAGCAGTAAACTGACAATTTTATCATTGTACGCATCAAAGTAAAATTACAGATGAATTCCGCTTGAACAATATTAAAAAAGTGAAACAGAAAATCTAAAATATTATACCTCACAGTTAAACAAAAATAAACTTTAATTTAAAACACAAATATGACTTGTACAAAAGTGTGCATGGAAGTTTGTTACTGACAACCAAAAACTGGAAACAACTCAAATATTCAACCAAGGAATAGATAAATAAATTGTGCTATATGCAACAAGTATAATACCATTCATCAATAAAAAGGAATAAATCATAGATACATGCAACAACATGGATTAATCTTGAAAATATCCTGTTGAGTAAAAGAAGACATGCATCAACGAGTACACATTGTACCATTCCATCTATATAAAGTTCAAGAAAAGTAGAACTGATCTATAGTGATGGAGATGAGGTCAGTTGCTGGCAGAGGTGGGACATGGAAAAATGACTGGGAAAGGATAGGAGAGAAAACTTTTAGGATGACAAAAATTTGTCATCTCTCTATTGAGATCTTGTTTTCACCAGTGTACAGTATATAAATTTGTCAAAAGTCATTTAGGTGATCTCTATTCTTAACATGGGTTTATTCAATCTTGATTTAACCTTGATAAAATTATCTCTAGGAATAATTTTGAAAAAGTGCTAATAAAATAAATTATATAATAAAATAAATTTATAATATGAATTTTAAAACAGAAAATCTAAGAATGAATCAGCAATGATAAAGAAGATCTGAACAAGATTCAGAAATTGGAATCTCATGGCATGCAGCAACTAAATAACACATATTCTTTATAAGGGCACATAGAACTCTTACCGAATTGTTTATATGTCTATTCATAATGCTAGCTACAATACCTTTCCAGATGTTTTTACTGGTCTTCACACTTGAGAAAGTAATAACACCAACCTTACAGGTTTTCTCCTAAAATATAGAAAAACAGGCAACATCCAGCAGTAATAATAATATGAAATAATCTCTTAGAAAACTGAGGACATATAATAAGTTCTTAAAGCTGTTTAAAAAGCATATTGAGCAAAGAAAAAACAATAAATGAAAGATGTAAAACTTTTCTCCATAATGTGAAGGAGACAAAGATGTGTGCTTGATAGCTCCATCCCTATTCATTATTTACTGAAGATACTATCAAATTCAATAAGGCAAGCAAAGGAAATACAATAATAAAGATTGAAAACAAGAAATAAAACTGTTATGTATAGGTGACATGACTAAGTAGGTGGAAAAATCAAAGTAATATAGATAAAAAGTTTTAGGAGTTAGTCAATAAATAAAAATTATAGATGCAAAGTTGAATATTTGAAAGCAAATTTTACAAGAACATATTTGTTATGTTTATGTTGAGAAACTCAAATATTGGCCTTGATGTAAAATTCTTCCGATGGAAACAGGTTGAATTCTATAAAAGAAGGCATTTTCTAATCCTCTATGTGGATTTTAAATGGACACAGACAGAAGGAGAAAGGGGTGTAGCAATGGCAATTAAGTAGACATAGTCACTGAAGTGGGTTTGTAAATCGTTTTATCAAAGTATAAGATAAGATCACCGAACGTCAAAAACATTGAAGATATTTCTTTCTGGCCTTTCCCTTATTTGAATTGTAAAGTGGATGGCAGAGTGTAGAATTAGAAAGTATCAGTTGGGACTCAAAATCTCTCTGTGAAATTTTCCTTTTCTTAGTTAAGCTTGGACGTGGAGATTGGCAATCCTACATTGTATAATGCAGTCTGTGGTCCAGAAAACCTCCCAAGTTATTAATAACCCAGGCCACAAGGGATGCCAACTACTAAACATATGAATGTGGATACTGAAAACATTTAAAGCAAACAAATTGAAATTTAAAAGGGCAAAGATTATATGTTTTTAATGTAGCTTTAAAAAAATCAATCATTTACATACTGGATATAGCTTTTATCTGTAGTTCATGTTAAAAAAAAGGACTTAATTATTTATTAACTCAATACAATCCATAAAGTGAGTGACTGGTTAATAAACCAATTAATTCAGATTGCATTTATAGAAGTACAGTGTCAGAGTATGATCAGTAATAACCCCAATAAGACTGATAACATAGCTTCCCAACTCAAGTTCCAGGGAACTAGAATGCCATGAATGGATCATAAGGGTGCTGAGGTCTTGGTCTTCTTAGGCCTTGAGGAAGTGAGGTTGAGCCTGTGGCATCCATAGACTCCTAGCTGGTCCCTACTGGCCACAAGCAGTCTGCTCCACTAACCCTGTTATGTCACACAAATATTACCGTTTTCTTTGTGTGCCATGAGGTTGGGAAGCACTGTGCTACACTTAAATTACATCTCTAGTTTTGTGTTTAGCTATGGATAATCTTTATAAGGAAATATATTGGCAAGATGGAAGGGAAATAAAAACTGTGAAGAACTTGGGAGATATTAGAAGGTAATGGGATAATTAGCAAATATCACCATATATCTGAAGGGAATCTAAAGGGAGACAGAGGGCCGGCCTGGCCACGCAGCGGTTAAGTTTGCACGTTCCGCTTCTTGGCTGTGGTAGGCATCCCACATATAAAGTAGAGGAAGATCGGCACAATGTTAGCTCAGGACCAGGCTTCCTCAGCAAAAAGAGGAGGACTGGCAGTAGTTAGCTCAGGGCTAATCTTCCTCAAAAAGAAAAAATTAAAAAAAAAAATAAAGGGAGACAGACATTTTATGTATGGTGTTTGACAGATTTTAGAACGTACCTTTTACTAGATATCAGCAAAAATATTCCAAAAATTTGATTTCTGAGAAACAGAATGAGCTTCTTATTTCTAATCATTGAATACACTCAACCATTAATCAGATCATGATCCAATTTCAGGGACACTGGATAGCGGATTTTCTTCGTTGCTTTTTAGGTAAAATATGAATATCCACACTACCTCTTGCCACTCTCCAGGCTTAGTTTACATTTGGTCCCTTCAGTTTCAGAAAATTTCCTTTCAAATTTAGAAACTTTTCAGTTTCTGGAATATGTCACATTCTCTTAGCTATGTGCATTTTTATTTGCTCATCTTTTCACATGAAATGATAGTTTTACCAACCCCTTTTGTCTCTGTCACGTGGTAAATATGTTTTCTTTTCAAATCTCATTTAAAACTGATTTCATCATGGAAGCATTCTCTAATTCTTTGTGATTGATTGGACCTTCTTACTACATGCTCAGAAAACTGACATTTGTAAACAGCACATTTTCAGACTTGAGCTACAGTCTAAGCCAGATGATGGACCATACCAGACATCCTCCTTTGTACTCCAAGTAAATAGCACACATTTGGAACATCACAGTGAGTTTAAAAACATATTTTATGAATAAGTATATATTTAAATGAATGAATGGAGAGATTGAGGAATATTTGTCTGAATTTCCAAGGAGATTATTTCCAGACTTAATATCTTCAAATCACAAGTGTGAAATGAACACACTCACCATTCTTCTTCCTGGAAACCTCAATGCCAAGTTTTCTTTGCATCTCGCTCTCTTTGGCACAGAGAATAGTGCTAATGTTGGTGTTGGGAGCCCGAGGTATCCCACATTCTGACACTGTTCAGGCTGAGAGGAGGCACAGCCTGGGTCTCAGAGCCACTGATGAAGCTGGTCTGCATCACAGGTCAGCATCTCCAATTATAAATTTTCAGTTTGTGTTTTTCCAGCTTCAGCAGCTCATCCTCACCTGTCACAGTCCCATGAGGAGTTCTGATTGCTGTGCTTTGAAGATTTGTCCTTCATTTACATATTCCAGGAACCAAATAACCTGGAGACAAATATTCTCCAAGGATTTCCATTTCTCAGGGAAAAAGTTCTTGAGAAAAGAAGCAATTGCGGTTATTTCCCAGTTGTCTAATTTTTTCCTTCAGGAGGAATTCTTTGTCAGTCTGTAACTTATCAGTTAGTGACAAAGATTTGTTCACAGGATCACTTGAGGATTTTTTTTTTTATTGCAGATTCTAATCTAGCAGGTGTGAGTGGGATTTGAGATTCTGCATTTCTTACAAGCTCCTAGGCAAAGCTATTGGTTTACAGTTCACACTGTGAGTAGCAGGTTTTAGAGAACCAGGGCACATTCTGACAAGTTATCTTACTATTAGTAGGCCTAGAAATCTTAAAATAATGAATTAAATCATTTTTTCCTTTAAAAATATGTTTATGTATGAATAGGCAATATACTTAGTTGATTCAAAAGTCAAATCTATATATAATGCATAATATTGATGTAATGTTTGCTTTTTTGAAGCCCTCAATAATAATAATTCTACTCATGAAGCTGTATATTTAAAGACAATATTTTATTATCAAGCACCAATGTTCCATATTCCTTCTTCTTTCTTATGCATTTTGACTTTTTTCCCCCAAAGCTGGAATAATTGGAGGCAGTCTTAGATTGCAGTATGATTCAAGGTAGATTGGGCAGTCACATCAGGGGAGCTCCTATAAAATATCATTAAGTGTATTAGATTCATTTTTTTTGAGGAAGATTAGCCTAGAGCTAACATCTGCTGCCAATCCTCCTCTTTTTGCTGAAGAAGACTGACCCTGAGCTAACATCTGTGCTCATCCTCCTCTGCTTTATATGTGGGATACCTACCACAGAATGGCTTGCCAAGTGGTGCCATGTCCACACCCAGGATCTGAACTGGGGAAGCCTGGGCCGCCGAAGCAAAATGTGTGAACTTAACTGCTGCGCCATGGGGCTGGCCCCTGAATTCTTTTTAAAGGAGTTTAGAGTTGGGTTATGTTAATGTTTCTCAATAATGCCTGCATATTTAACATCACCAAGGGAGTTACTTTAAATCTCAATATCCAGTCTGTACCTTTTATCAATTAAATCAAAATCTTAGGATCTGGGGTCAGATATCAACATTTTTTAAAATAACTTCTCAAACTTTAATGTGCATAGGAATAAACTGGCAGTCTTTTTCAAATGCAGTTCTGATTTAGTAAATCTAGTATAAAGCTTGAGATTATGCATTTTTAACAAACTCTCAGATTTTGTCCATGTTGCTGCTATATAAACCACTTTGAGAAACAAGGTTGTAGATGATCTCTTGCTTTGAATCCCTTCCACTATATTCTTTCAGATTAAAGCAAGGTCCCCCATGTGCAGACATCAGAAAGTTTCCTTTAGCTATGGAATTGCAGCAGCTGTAGGATTCTAGATGACTCTAGGAGAATATTATGTGTCTGGAACGCTACCTTACAGGTGAGCAGACTAGGATTGAATGTTCCCTCATTGTGCTGAATAAAAGAAGTGAGAAAGAGAGTTGGAGATTGGTTAAGGGCACAAATGGGAAGGATATAAACAGGCCATTCCATAAATGATGATACAATAATGAAAATTATTAAGATTCTTAGAGGCCATTGTTTCAATTCTGTCTTGGTATATGAACTAGTTCAGGAGAGAAAAAAATATATACAGAGTGACAGAGAGAAAGAGATAGAGAGGAGAGAGACAGAGACATTTTTTTTAGCCTTACAAATAACAGAGGTTATAAAATGATTTATTATACACATAAGTTAAAATTTGGTATTATCATAAACCACACTATCACTTATGAGCACCTACATTATGCAATGTGTTATGTTAAACAATTTAGATAAATAATTCCACCTGTTAGCATGCAAATGGAAATCTCATACATTGTTAGTGGGAATGTAAAATGGCATGACCACTTCGGAAAATAGGCTGCTTCTTATGAAGTTAAATGTACATTTACATAAGACACAACAATGTCACTTCTATATTATTTACACTCCCAAATATGAAAAAACATGTCTACACAAAGACCTGTACATAAATGTGCATGCCAGTTTTACTCAGCATAGTAAAAAAACTAGAAATAACTAAAATATTCAGCAACAAGTGAATATATAAACAAATTGCATTATATCTGTGAGATGGCATACTTCTCAATGATAAAAAAGGCACTTCAAATATACACCAAAACATAGATAAATGTCAAAGACATTATGCTAAGTGAAAGAATCCAGACACTAAGGAGTTTACATTGTAGATCTCATTTGTATAAAAGTGTGGAAAAGGCAAAACAAATATCTAGACACAGACAGCAGATTCATTGTTACCTGGGCTGGGAGTGTTTGGGAACTGACTTCAAAAGGACATGAGCAAATTTTTGCCCTTAATATTGACAGTATGATATACATCCTTAAACAATCACAATCATCTTATGGTTTATCATGTACTATTTCACATAAAGTACAGAAATATGAAAATATTCTAGCCCAATTCCCCCCTACATGCACGCTTTATGGTATAGTTGTTATATACATATAGCAACTGAAATCTTGATAAATATGCTTTTTATTTTTAGTAACTTCTTGGTAGATTCCATAGGATTTTCCACATAGTGATCATATCATCTGCAAATAAAGACCATTATTTTTTCATTTGTAGTATTGTAATTACTCCTGTTTCATTTCTGATTTCACTGATTTGAGCCTTCTCTTTTTTTCTTGTTGAGTCTAGATAAAGGTTTGCCAATATTGTTTATCTTTTCAAAGAACCAGTTCTTAGTTCATTGATTTTTTTCAATTTTTTTATTCTCTACTTCATTTATTTCCATACTGATTTTTATTATTTCCTTCCTTCTACTGAGGTGTACTGTTGTTAGAATGTTTATTTGAGATTTTTCTTGTTTCTCGAGGTAAGCTTGTATTGCTGCAACTTCCCTCTTAGTACTGCTATTGTTGTATCCCATAAATTTTGGCATATCATATATTCATTTTCATTTCTAGTTTTTTTTTTTATTTCTCCTTTGATTTATTCATTGACCCAGTAGTTGTTCAGTATTGTTTATTTGTGGCTTTTCCAGTTTTCTTCTGGTAGCTGATATCTAGTTTCATACTGTTGTGGTAAGCAAAGATGCTTAGTGTTATTTCAAACTTCTAAAATTTTTGAGACTTCTTTTGTGACCTAATATGTGATCTCTCCTGGAGAACGTCCCGTGGGCATTTGAAAAGAATGTATATTCTGCAGTTTTTGGGGGCCGGCCCGGTGGCGCAGAGGTTAAGTTCGCACGTTCCGCTTCTCAGTGGCCCAGGGTTCGCAGGTTCGGATCCCGGGTGTGGGCATGGCACCACTTGGCACACCATGCTGTGGTAGGCATCCCACATATAAAGTAGAGGAAGATGGGCACGATGTTAGCTCAGGGCCAGGCTTCCTCAGCAAAAAGAGGAGGACTGGCAGAAGTTAGCTCGAAGGTAATCTTCCTCAAAAAAAAAAAAAAAGAATGTATATTCTGCAGTTTTGGGATGGAATGTTCTATAAATATCCACTAAGTCTATCTGGTCTAATGTGCCAGTCAAGTCCACTGTTTCCTTCATGTTCTTCTGTTTGGATGATCTATTCATTGATGTAAATGGATTGTTAAAGTTCCCTACAATTCTTGTGTCATTGTCTATTTCTCCTTTTCTGCCTGTTAATAGTTGCTTTTTATATTTAGGTGCTCATATGTTGAGTGCATATATATTTACACTTGTTATGTTTTTTTGTTAGATTGTTCCCTTTAACGTTATGTAGTTCCCTCTGTGTCTCCTGTGACAGTTTTTGTTTTAAAATCTATTTTGTTTGATAGAAGTATTGTTACCTCAGCTTTCTTTTCATTGCCACTTGCATCGAGTATCTCTCTCCATTCCTTCACTGTCAATTTGTGTGCGTCTTTAGGTCTGACTTATGTGTCCTATACGCAGCATATATATTGGTCTTTTAAAAAAATTATTCATTCAGCTACCCTATGTCTTTCAATAGAGCATTTAGTCCATTTCTATTTAAAGTAACTATCAAGAAGTATGTACTTTTTGCCATTTTGTTATTTTTTTCTGGTGTGTTTCTAATTCTTCTCTGTTATTGTCTTCTCTTGCACTGTTTCCTTGTAGTTTGATGGCCTTCATTAGTATTATGTTTTGGTTTCTTTCTCTTTATTTTTTGTGTATTTATTGTAGGTTTTTGGTTGTGGTTACCATGAGGTTCATATAGAAATCTATATAAGTTCTTGGTCTCTTAATTTTGACCTCTTATTCCACTTTTACTCTCTGCTGATATTTTACATTTTTGATGTGTTTTTTCCTCTTTTATTTTTATATATCCCTTAATCTTTTATCATAGATATAGATAATTTTACTATCTTTGTCTTTTGATCTTCATACTGCTTTATTGTTGATTGATCTGTACCTTTCCTGTCTATTTGCCTTTACCAATGATACTTTTTACTTGGTAATTTTCTTATTCTTATGTGGGGCTTTTTGTTTTCTACTTAAATAAGTTCCTTTAACATTTCTCATAAGGCCAGTTTAGTGGTGATGTACTCCTTTAGTTTTTTCTGGTTTGGAAAACTCTTTATCTCTCCTTCCATTCTGAATAGTAACCTTGCCAGGTAGAATGTCCTTGGTTGTAGATTTTTTCCTTTTAGCACTTAGAAGATATCATGTCACTTCCTCCTATCCTGTGAAGTTTCTACTGAGAAGTCAGCTGATAGCCTTATGGGGTTTCCTTTGTATGTAACTTGTTGCCTTTCTCTTGCAGCTTTTAGGATTCTTTCTTTGTCTTTAATTCTTACCACTTTAATTATAATGTGTCCTGGTGTGAGCCTCTTGGGGTTCATCTTGTTTTGTGCTCTCTTTGATACCTGTACATGGATATCTGTTTCCCCCCTTAGGTTAGGGAAGTTTTCAGCTATTAGTTCATTTAGTAAGTTCTCTGACCCTTTGTCTCTCTCTTCTACTTCTGGGACACCTATAATACAGATGCTGGTGTGCTTGGTGTTATCCCAGAGGTCCCTTATGCTGTCCTTGTCCTTGTTAGTTCTTTTTTCTTTTTTCTGTTCAGCTTGAGTGATTTCCTCCAGTCTTTAATTCAGCTTCCTGATCCTTTCATTTGTGTCATCTACTCTGCTATTGATTCCCTTTAGTGAATTTTTCATTTCCATTATTGTATTCCTCAGTTCTGATTGGTTCTTTTCTTTATTTTCTTGTTCTTTGTTGAAGTCTTTACTGTGTTCATTTATTCTTCTCCAAAGATCAGTAAGCGTCCTTATGACTATTAGTTTGTACTCTTCATTAGGTAGATTGTTTATCTCTGTTTCATTTAGTTCTTTTTTCTGAAGATTTGTTCTGTTCCCATATTTGAAACAGTTTCCGTTGTCTCCTCATTTTGCCTACTTCTCTGTGCTTATAACTATGTATTAGGTAGATCAGCTGTGTCTCCTGACCTTGCAGAAGTGGCCTTCTGTAGGAGACGCCTTGGGGGGAACTAGCAATGTGCTTCACTCTTGTCACCAGTTCCAAATGTTCCCGGAGTGTCCCCTATGTGTGTCCTTCTGTTGTGGTGGAGTTTCTCTTGCTGCAGGTGTATGGATAAGTGGGCTGGCCCCTGTGCTAGCTAGTTGTAAGGCATAGCTGCATGTGGCTGCTACAGTCACTTTAGTCACATTATTGGGCAGAGTGAGCACCAGCATAGGTGACTGCAAGGTCTAATAGCACACACTTACTGCTATTTTGCTGTTAAATGAGTGAGACCTCCAGCGTGGCTTGTTGCTAGGCTCAGGGACTCACAATTGTTGTAGGCTTCTGGCCTGCCAGGCTGTTGTCAGCTCTCTAGGGAGTGCAGATGTGTGGTTCCAGCTACCAGTGTGGCAGCATGCATGGCTTGGAGGCATTGGAAGGTGAGGCAGATATCCTGCCTAGCTGTTTGAGAAAGCCAGTGGTACAACTCTGCAGCAGCTGAGAAACCCCACACGCCTCGGGCCCACACTGCCTGCAAACACAGTCCTGCCCTGTGTGCATACCCCACCTCACCAAGGCAGATCAACTTGTCCAGCTGCAGAGGTCCTACATACCTCACAAATGCAAGCCCACCCCTCACACATACCCTGACCTACCAAGGTAGACCCACTCTCCTGTTGCAGAGGTCCCACACACCCCCTCTACAGGGGCCTACAAGTTCCTGAACGGCTTGCTGGTAGGCAAGGCCAATCCCTAGGGTGGGCTGCCTACCATGGTTGTGTTGGATAAAACCAAAACCCTGCACTGATAGGTCAGAAGATGAAATCCAATGACATTTGCAAACATCTGGGTCAGTATGCCTGTGCTGGGTCACAAGAATGCCTGCCATCAGTGTCTCAGTAGCTGGGGAGGTGGGTCCAGCTGCTCCCTGTCTGTCTGAGATGTGACCAGAGCATATCAAGTAAGTCTCCTTTACCAAAGGATTGCGCATCTTTCTTTCTGTTGATTTTTTGTTGGTTTCTGGAATGGGTAAGTCTGTGAGTGGGCCCTTTAAGAGCAGGCTTTTCTTTCCCTTATGTTAGACAGCTTTTCTTTGGGTATTTTCTCTTGATTTTAATAGCCATCAAAGCCAGGAATTATGGTGCTTGACTCAATTGTGCCAAATTCAAAGACCGCTTATAGTGGCATAGCTCTCCCACTCAAATCCCCTACTTCTCCTGGAAAAGCTTTGTACCTTAAGATTGCTCATGGCTGTGAAGCACTGAAGCTGGAATGTGTTTTGTTCCTCAGTAGAAAGCTATTTCTGCCACTTCCAATCTTGTCAGTGTTTTCCCTTGTTGTGTGTGTGTGTGTTTTTTTTTTACCCAGTTTCCAGTTCTCTGTCAGAGGTACTTGTTCCACAGGTAGTTTTAAATTTGTTGTGTCCATGGGAGGAGGTGAGTTCAGAGTTCTCCTACACTGCCATCTTCCCAGCCATTGTAGGCTTTCTATAATTGACAAACATAGGATATACAAGTCTGTAAAAAGTTGGAAAAGTCTGTGAAATATTGCTTGGAGCTATTTTTCTTACTAGAATCCTGTCTCAAAATAGCTGAAGGACTGGGAAGCTACCAGTATCATTGCACCTGGAATTGTGTTGCTAAGCCTGTCCCAAATCCCTTCACCCAGGCCTACTACCCCAGAAAGCAGGGACATTATTGCTCCCAGGAAGCTTGAATCTAGGTCATGACACAGCTCCCCCTCTTTGGGAAACTGACAGATCTTGGCACAGCTTCAACTACCGGGAGCAGCTTAAAACAAAGTAGGCTGCCGCGACAATCGAAAAGGTTGAGAGAGCACCAAAAGCTAGATCAGGGTGTTATGATAAGATTAATCTTCTACACAGGCCACTCCATTAAGACTTGGAGAGGTAGTGGTTGTTTTAATGCATAGAAACTAGCATAAAGAGTCAAGGAATAAGGAAAAAAGGAAGAATGTGCTCCAAACAAAAGGGAAAAATATAAAACCTCAACAATAAATCCTGATAAAATGGAGATAAGTAATTTACCTGATAAAAATTTCAAAATAGCAGTGATAGAGATGATCACTGAGCTGGGGAGAAGAATGGATGAACAAAGTGAGCATTTCAACAAATAGATGAAAATATAAGAAAGTACCAAATAGGAACCACAGTGCTAAAGGATATAATACTTGGACTGAAAAGTACGCTAGAGTAGTCAACCAGAAGAATAGACAAGCAGAAGAGGGAATCAGAAAACTCAAAGAGAGGACAGAGGAACTCACTCACTGAGAGCAGCAAAAAGGAAAAAGAATGAAAAAGATTGAAGATAACTTAAGAGATTTGTAGGGCAACATCAAGCTGACCAATAATCACATTACAGGGGTCCTAGAGGAGAAGAGAAAGAGAAAGGGGCAGGGGCCAGCCCAGTGGCACAGCAGTTAAGTTCGCATGTTCCGCTTCTCGGCGGCCCCAGGTTCGCCGGTTCAGATCCCGGATGTGGACATGGCACGACTTGGCAAAAGCCATGCTGTGGTAGGCATCCCACATATAAAGCAAAGGAAGATGGGCATGGATGTCAGCTCAGGGCCAGTCTTCCTCAGCAAAAGTAGGAGGATTGGCAGTAGTTAGCTCAGGGCTAATCTTCCTCAAAAAAATAAAAGAAAGAAATGGGCAGAAAACTTATTTGAAAAAATAATGGCAAAAAATTCCCTAACCTAGAGAAAGAAACAGACATCCAGATATGGGAAACCCAGAGAGTTCCAAATAAGATGAATCTAAAGAAACCCACACCAAGACACATTATAATTAAAGTGTCAAAAATTAAAGACGAGAAAATAATTTTAAAAGCAGTAAGAGAAAAACAATTTATTATGTACAAGGGAAGCCCCGTAAGATTATCAGCAGATTTTTCAGCAGAAACTGCAAGCCAGATGGGAGTGGCATATATGCTTGAGATTATGAATTTTTATCAAACTCTCAGATTTTGCCAATTCTGCATCTCTAAGGACCACTCTGAGAAACAAGGTGTCAGAGAGTCTCTTGTTTTGAATCCCTTCTAGTATAATTATTGCAGATCTCAGCATCTTCTCCCAAGCGCGTTCATCAGGAAGGCTCTTTTTAGCTTTGGAATTGTAGTGGCTACAGAATTATAGCATGTTTATTGAGGAATATCATGCATATGAAATGGCACCCCCTAGCTGAGCAGACTATGACTGACTGTTACTTCAGTGTGCTGAATAGAAAGAGTAAGCATGAGAGTTGGATCTTGGCTAAGGTTGTAAATAGGAAGAATTTAACAAGTCCTTTCCATAGATGATTATACAATAAAGGAAATTATGCAGAGACACATTGAAGCCATTCTTTCAATTCTTTCAGGATACATGTTCTGACTCAGGAGAGAATATATGGAGAGAGAAAGAGAGAGATTGAATTATACTGAGACATATTATATAATTACTTTACTGTGAATTCCCACCTAAAGTTAGTGAGCTCCATCTTGAGAGTTAAACCACTGCCTATCCTTTATTTCATAAGCCAAGCAATAAACTTGTATTCATCTTCATGCTTTCCCGTACCTTCAGTTCACTTCTATTCAGCCACATCTGAACAATAAAACTTTTCAAAACTCTCTTGAACGTCTCATTATTTTCTAGCACCACTGTCAATGACATGCAATATCTTGCCTAGAATAATAAAATGGGTGTTGACTGGTATCCTTGAATTCAACCTCATTTTTTTCACCCATCTCTCACACCAACTTAAGTATGATATTGCTAGCATGCAAAATTCATTGTGTCACTTTACCAAAAAATAACAATAAAATTTTTTAGCAGCTACCCTCAGTAAAATAAGGAGTGATGTCATATAGTGACCGAGAGGCGATTAATAAACCATCTTTGCCTACTTTTCTATCCTTGTAGCTTGATCATATTACTTTAAATATGGCATGTTTTTCTGGGTCTGCACAAACTTTTCTCCGATTCCTTGATGAGACCAAATTGCCTTTCAATTACACTATATTTTCTATATGAGGTCAAGTTCCAGTAATTCAAAGGTCAAACTCCAGTAATTTCAGCACTTTTTTGGTTTATCATCTGTTTTATTTGAATATATGACTATCTATTGATTGTAATAGACGAGGTAATAGAGTAATAGACAAAGAATCCTATCTAAGACACAAGTTGTAATTGTGGCCATTTTCTTCGACTTTATATGACTGATGAACATTAAGTTAAATAATAAATTTTAGAGCTCTTAGAGATGGATATCATAATGCAATAAATGGATGGATAATAGAATATAAGGATGGTAAGGTAAAGTAAAAACATTTTATATATTTTTTGGCCTATATTTGTAAACTATAGAAAACACTGCAAGTTACTTTGCAGGTGAATAATACAGAAAACCATCCAAAGAATATTGATCAGACAATAATGAATAGGATGGTTTGAACTGGGGAGAGAAGAAGGCAAGTGAATACTAAGCATATCATGAAATTTCACATATAGAAGATGTTAAATGCCCAAAAGCAGAAAGTAAAAAATGAGATAACTGAAGAGATGTTTTAAAGATAAAATTGACATGAAATGACAATTGTTTATAAATTATGAGTCAAAATAGCATGAAAATGATAAAACTTATCAGAATTTTTTACTTCCATGAGCAGTTGCCTCATAAATAGCCATGGCATTACTGGTATAAAGATAATAGAGTATTGTTTGGGGTGAATGTATACAAATTGTTGCTATCAAGCATAATAACTTCAGTCTCTATAATGAGAGTTAATGAATCTCTAGTTTTTTTCATTTGTTTTGATTATCACATTTGAAAGATTTTGATGATTTCCGTTATATACAGTGAAATAAAGTTGAAATAACATGGAAGACATCCAGAGGACAGCAACACAGTCATACAGATAACTGGAGATGGATGATGTGTAGAGGTGAGCTCTCAGGTAGTCCTTAGAACTCTTCACTATTACCTGGGGCTGAAATACCATTTTAAGTAAAATCATGAGTTCAGGAGCCAAACTTTTTAGGCTTACTTGCTTATTATGTTTGGGACCCTGGACATTTACTCAAACTAAGTAAAACTTCAATTACTTCATGTTTAAAAAATGGAATAATACTAGGGCTTGCCTGGAAGGAGCACTTTACATATGAAATAAAGTGACTCGTTTATAATTCTTGGCAAAGTGCATCATAATTTATAAAATATCAGTAATATATATTGTGCCTATCATCTTTATCATCAACAGCATCATCGTTGTTCTTATTGCTATTTGCATTATTCTTTAAAAATAAAACTAGGGCTCCTTTAATGTTCAAGAGTCTTTGATTTTATTCTCAGTGTTTGTTTCTCCAAGTGTAGTAATTGTAATAAAAGTTCAAAGGAAGTGGTCTGGAGAGGAATTTTAGAGATGTGTGACATAGGAAAGTGTCACTGAATTTCTAAAAAGTTGCACAAAAAAACTAAAAAATTGTATATTTCAGCAAACCAAAGGTCTTTTTCTGATATGACCTTGATTCTATCATGAACATGTTCTACTGTCCAGAATTTTCTTAAGGGCAAATTTGACATCCTTATTGCGCAGGCTGTATATTAGAGGGTTCAGCATGGGCACAATGATGGTGTAAAACACAGAGGACACTTTCCCTTGATGCATGGAGCTCACAGATGAAGGCTGCAGGTACATGAATGCAAGGGAGCCAAAGAAAACAGCAACCGCCGAGATATGGGAACTGCAGGTGCTGAAGGCTTTGGACCTTCCCTCAGTGGAGTGGATGTGGAGTATGCTGGAGAGGATGAAGATGTAGGAGGCAAGGATAGTTAAGGCAGGAATCAGGATGTTAAATGCACTCAAGCCCAGAACCAATAATTCATTGACGTAGATGCTGGAACAGGATAGTTCCAAAAGTGGAAAGAGATCACAGAAATAATGGTTAACCACATTGGTCTTGCAGAAAAGGAGTCTCAACATAAAGCCTGTATGGATTGTAGATCCAATAATGCTCAAAATATAAACTCCCACTGTGAGCCAGAAGCAGATGTGATACGATATGATGACATTGTAAAGCAAGGGGTTACAGATGGCAACATAGCGGTCATATGCCATTACAGCCAGCATGTGACACTCTGCAATAGCAAAAATGATGAAGAAATAGAGCTGCGTCATGCATTCAGGGTAGGAACTGGTGTTCTTCTCCGTCACAAAGTTCACCAGCATTTTGGGGGTAATGACAGAGGACTGGCAAAAATCTATGAAAGACAAGCTGCTGAGGAAATAGTACATGGGGGTGTGCAGGTGAGAACTGAGGCTTATCAGTGTGATCACGCCCAGGTTCCCCACCACTGTGACTACATAGATTCCTAGGAAGAGGAGGAAGAGTGGTACTTGGAGTTCAGCATGATGTGTTAGCCCGGCGAGGATGAACTCAGTTACTGTGGAATGATTTTCATGGTCCATTATCCTCTCAGTGGATTCTAAGTTTAAAAAAGCGAAAATTATTCCATTGAAGTGTGTGTGTGTGTGTGTGTGTCGTGAGGTGTTTGAGCGTGTTCACATGTGAACGTGTATGTCAAAGAGAGACAGAGAGTAATGTGGAAATCATTATTTTATCCCTCATCAGAAAAGGTTCATAATGCAAGTATCTCTTGAGTCTTTTTCTCTACTCTAGGGCAATCATTCTAGTTGACTGGAGGAAGAATCATACGTTCAGAAACTTACAACTAAGATACTTATAATTTTTAAGAGAAAACACAAACTTTTGGAGTTTTGAGCTAATAGGAAAGTTACTACTGTTATTTCTGGAGACACTTTTTTTATTTCCATATTGTACATGTGTATATTAATGTCCTGTATATCAAATGAGATAATGATTGAATTTCATTTGACTCAGAAGAGGAAAGTGTAGCAAATGCTTTCTAAAATTAATAGACATAGGATTAACAAAAAGTATTTTGGTCTGAACCATTTTCCTCACTAGAATTCCAACTCGAAATACCTGAAACACTGTGCAACTACCAGTATCATTCTACTTGAAGTTCTGCTATTCTGTATCTACTGGGTTCCTTCACAAGGCCTGAACTTTACAAGTTGTTATATGTCACAACAACTTACCCAAGAGTACGAAGCTGTCTTCCTTTGTTTCTAATTTGGATAATCCCAGGGGAGTAATACAATGGCTTAAATTTAGGTCATGTATCCCACCACTTTGGCCAGACAAGCAATAGAGTCTGAATGGTTTACTTTAATTGGATTCACAGTTATAGTGGTGGAGGTCAGAAAACTACTTTTATTCCAAAAATACAAGAAATATTTTGGAATAAAAACAGTAGGTGCCTTCTTATCTCTATCTAGCATTTAAAGGTGGTGGAAGGGCCAGCCCCATGGCCAAGTGGTTAAGTTCGCATGCTTCACTTCGGCGGCCCAGGGTTTCGCAGGTTCAGACCCTGGGTGCCGACATGGCACCACTTATCAGACATGCTGAGGTGGCATCCCATTTGGCACAACCAGAGGCACTCACAGCTAGAATATAAAACTATGTCCTGGGGGCCTTTGGGGAGAAGGACGAAAAAAAAATAAAGATTGGCAACAGTTGTTAGCTCAGGTACCAATCTTTAAAGGTGGTGGAGACATGTATTAGCAGAGCACATACAAAATACAATTAGAAATCTTAGTTTAAATTCATTATTGGTCAACAATGTGATCTTTTTAAAAGACCACATATATTTTGCTCATATTTGACAAAAAACAAGTAGATTCTAGAAAATGGAAACTGATATTGTTAGTTAACATTCAAGCAATAGTTGGGTTAATGTTTTAAATTTGGAGTACAATAATTTATGTGATATAAGAAAACTTGACAATTAAGAAAAAAGTATCTAGAAGTCTTATGTTTTAAAGAATGGCTGATATAACTCAAGATATTTAACAAGCAAAGCAAAAATTCATGTGGTACATGACAGTTATTACCAAATGTTAAACATATAGCTATACTTAAGAAGTGTTGAACTCACTGTATGTCTCTGAGAGAGTGAAGTAAATTAACTGTTTAAAACTATAGGGAGAAATATATTAATTTACATTAAAGAAGAACATTCCAACAGTCACATATACCATGATCTTACACCCAGAGGTGTTAGAATACAGCCTGAATAGCCACTTACCAAATATTGTTCAAGGATGCAATCCCTAGAAAGGTGGCTGTACTGTCATGTTTAATATCTCTTTTAGTTCCAATGTGTGTATAATTCTAATAGTTCCTGATATTAAGCATATAGTCATGGATTCAAATTGTAACCCCATACTTGCTCCAATCCTCTGAAAAACTGAAATGCCGAATTCTGTCTTGTAAAAAATAAGTTAAAGGATGCCTGCAAGGTGCTTACTATTTCCCGGCTCTTGGTAAGAAGTTAATAAATGTCAATGTTGTTTTAACTGTAATCTATTGAGTTTCTCTCTGTTATACCTTTCATTTGACCAAGATTTTCATTCCCATAATGGCAACAAGTGTTTTAATTTTTTCCGTAGCATATCTTATTATTGTTCCTTTCCATGAATAAACACAATAATTCAGAGATTTAGAACTTTCTTTACTTAACGTTAAGCTCTTAGAATCATTGATATTTTCATGGTATCCAAATAAAGTTCAAACCAGTCTCTTCATCATTCAAAAATTATCTGGCAAAAAAGACAAAAGTTTTCTTTCTTTACATCCCAACAGGTATCATATGATTTAGCTATTCAAAAATGAGTATTTGGTAGACTCAGTTTTGACTCTTCATTTTCCCTTAGCTTTTCTCTTCTGTTCCCTTTATCCTATGAAATCTATTTAAAAGTTAGGATGTTTTAGTTGAACACTTTAATAGTGAGAGCCCCAGACCATTTTCCATGTGCCCATGAATACATTTTTTTTTATATTTACATTAAGCACTTACTTAATTCTATATTAATCATTATGAGTTATTTATTTATTTTTCTTCTCTACTAGACTGTAAACTCAATACAGTGTTTGGCACACAACCTTGCATATAGTGAGCCTCAATAAATATGTTTTTAATAAAACCATTGAAGGAAGTTTAGACATAAGTTAACGTAGACCCAATATAAGTGAACAGAGATATCAGACTGCCTGAGTTGAAAGGAGTAAACAAAAAATGTTTGCCATATTTTATACTTCAGGGGACAGGGAGACAATAAGGGATTCTGTGCTCACCAGAGACCACGAATATTAGAATGAGGACAGGTGGGAATTGGTAAATAGGTATGTACTTCTCTATGTAGAACATAGAGCATATGTAGAGCTAGAACAGGAGACAAAGATTTTACAAGTCGAGGACTGTGATTCAGACATAGTCCTTCTTGCCAGAGAATTCAGCACTGTGTAATTTTCTTCTCCATTGCTGTGGAGGAAAAAATGACCTGATAATGCTGGTGCATACTTCCGAGTACTAACCTTGCAAAACTCCTTCATCCTAAGGGGGTCATAGACTGAGTCTCCTTTGGCAATTATTTTGAGTCACTGGTCTTGATCTCTGATGAAGCCAATGCTCAAGGCCATGTGGTCCTCTGCAAAGGTATATTGATGGGATGATTTTATACTCTGAGGATAAATGCTAACAGTCTGTTTAGGAACAAACAATTATAATGACCTCCCACTAGACTCTAATCCCACAAGTAGCAACTCGTGGGAAAAGAAGTAATTAGAATTTCCCTTTTCCCCATTGGTTCTCAAGTATAAAATAGTGTCATGTAGGTGTGATTCATTGTTCTTGCTAGATTATGTATTAGAAAAAAGGATGTGAGAGATAGTATTAGCGCTCGAGAGGATTGCATGCCAAGCCATTGAGAAGTGCATAATTTCATAATTTAAGACACACACTAAAGAGGTTTTCTAAAGTTATTTCCCACAGGGAAAAAGTAGAAAATCAAGGAAAATAATCTTTGTGTAATTTGAATGAAAGCATCTTCTAGATATTGCCATAAACGCATAAGGAATTCCTAATGAGCCTGACAGAGACAGATGATGATTTTACTTTCTTTTAAAATTAAAAGTGTGATGATGATGAACAATAGAAATACATGTGTTATAAAGATTAGTTTAGTTCTATATAAATATTAAATTATCTTTTGGAAAGTAAATTGTATTTAATGTTCTTATTCAAAATATTCATTAAATGTCATATTATTTTTGACAACCATTATGATAAAATTTCTTAACCAAATATACTTTGAAACGCTTTGAATTATTGTTTGATATGGGACTCTAATCTTTCTTGCTGAGATATTTTTATAAATTGCTGTGATAAGGGCTAAAACAAAAGACAATTATTCATAAACCCTAAGGAAAATGTTGCTCATAAATAATTGTCATAAATTAGAACAAGAAATATGTTACAATGCAAGACAGTTAAATTTTTGAAAATTATTTTATTTTATTTTATTTTTCAGGAAGATTAGCCCTGAGCTAATATGTGCTGCCAATCCTCCTCTTTTTGCTGAGAAAGACTGGCTCTGAACTAACATCGGTGCCCATCTTCTTCTACTTTATATGTGGGATGCCTGCCACAGCATGGCCTGCCAAAAAGTACCATGTTCCCACCTGGGATCCGAACTGGCGAACCCCGGGCTGCTAAAGCTGAACATGCAAAACTAAACGCTGCACCATCGGGTCGGACCCTTGAAATTTATTTTATTGAGGTCATATTGGCTTAAAAATTGTGTAATTTCAGATGTACATTATTATATTTCAATTTCGTGTAGACTGCATCGTGTTCATCACCAATAGTCTAGTTTTTATCTTTCATCAAACACATGTGCCCCTTTACAACTTTTGCTCTCCCTCCAGCCCCATTCCCCCTGGTAACCACCAATCTATCCTCCATATCCACATGTTTGTTTGTTTAGCTTCAACATATGTGTGAAACATACAGTATTTGTCTTTCTCTATCTGACATATTTCGCTTAGCATAATATCCACAAGGTCCATGCATGTAATTGTAAATGGCATGATTTGGTCTTTTTTATGGCTGAGTAATATTCCATTGAATATATATAGTGCATCTTATTTGTCCATTCATCCATTGATGGGCACATGTGTTGCTTTTGTGCCTTGGCTATTGTAAATAATGTTGCAATGAACATAGGGATACATATATCATTTTGAATTATTGATTCCATTTTCTTTGGATAAATACTCAGCAGTGGAATAGCAGGATCATATGGCATTTCTATTGTTAATTTTTGAAAAAATTCCATACTGCTTTCCATAGTGGTTGCACTAGATTTCATGCCAACCATTAATGTGTAATGGTTCCCATTTCTTCTTTGCTATTTCTTGTCTTCTTAATTAGAGCCAGTCTGACGGGTGTGAGGTGATATCTCATTGTAGTCTTGATTTGCATTTCCCCAATTGTTAGTAATGTTGAACATCTTTTCATGTGCCTGTTGTCCATCTTTATATCTTCTTTGGGGAAAATTCTGTTTATATCCTCTGCCCATATTTTGATTGCATTGTTCATTTTTTTGTTGCTGCATTGTATGAGTTTTTAACATATTTTGGAAATTACCCCCTTGTTGGATATAAGTTTGGTAAATATTTTCTCCAAGTTGGTGGGCTGTCTTTCCGTTTTGTTGATGATTTCCTTTGCTGTGCATAAACTTTATAGTCTGATGTAGTCCCATTTGTTTATTTTTTCTTTTGTTTCTCTTGCCTGGGTAGACACTGTATTTGAAAAGATACTTCTAAGACAAGTGTCCAGGAGTGTACTGCCTATGTTTTCTTCTATGTGTTTCATTGGTTTCAGGTCTCACATTCAAGACTTTAATGATTTTGAATTAATTTTTGTGTATGGTGTAAGATAATCGTGTACTTTCATTCTTTTGCATGTGGCTCTCCAGTTTTCCCAGCATCACTTATTGAAGAGTCTTTCTTTTCTCCACTGCATGTTCTTGGCTCTTTTGTCAAAGATTAACTGTCCATCGATTTGAGGTTTTATTTCTGGGCTCTTCACTCTGTTTCATTGATCTGTGCATCTGTTTTTGTGCTGGTACCATGCTGTTTCGATTATTATAGCTTTGCAGTATATTTTGCAGTCAGCAAGTGTGATAACTCCAGGTTTTTTCTTTTTTCTCAGGATTGCTTTAATTATTCTGGGTCATATTTTGTTCCATGTAAATTTTAGGAACTTTTGTTCTATTTTGGTGAAGAATGTCATTGGAATTCTTATTGGGATTCCATTAAGTATGTAGAATGATTTTAGGTAATATGGACATTTTAGCTATGTTTATTTTTCCAATCCATGAACATAGAATATCCTTCCACTTCTTCATGTCTTCTTTAATTTCTTTCATATAGTTTTCAGTGTATAGGTCTTTTGCTTCCTTGGTTAAATTTATTCCTAGGTATTTTATTCTTTTTATTAGAATTGTAAATAGGATTCTATTCTTGGCTTGTCTTTATGCTAGTTTGTTAATAATGTATGGAAATGCAACTGATTTCTATATCTTGATTTTGTACCCTGCAACTTTACTGTATTCATTGATTATTTCTAATAGTTTTTTGGTAGATTACTTTGGGTCTTCTATATATAGAATCATGTCATATGCAAACAGTGACTGTCTAACTTCTTTCTTTCCAATTTGGATGACTTTTATTTCTTTTCCTTGCCTAATTGCTCCGGCTAAAATTTCCAGTACTATGTTGAAAAAGAGTGGTGAGAGTGGACATTCTTATCTTGTTCCTGTTCACAGGGGAATGTCTTCTCGTTTTTCAAAATTGTGTATTATGTTGGCTGCGGGTTTGTCATGTATGGCCTTTATTATGTTGAGATACTTTTTTTCTATACCCTTTACATTGAGAGTTTTTTTAATTATAAATGGATGTTAGGTCTTGCCAAATGTTTTCTCTCTGTCTATTGAGATGATCATGTGATTTTTATTCTTCATTTTGATACCGTGGTGTATCATATTGATTGATTTGTGGATGTTAAACCATCCCTGCATCCCTGATATAAATCCCACTTGATCATGCTGTCTGTTCCTTTTAGTGTATTGTATCTGATTTGCCCTTATTTTGTTGAGGTGTTTTGGTTCTATTTTCATCAGTAATATTGACCTGGAATTTTCCCTTTTTGTGTTGTCCTTGTCTGGTTTTGGTGTCAGTATAATGTCGGCCTCTTAAAAGAGTAAGGAGGCATCCTTTGTCATCAGTTTATGGGGAGAGTTTGTGAGGAATAGGTATTAAGTCTTCTTTGAATGGTTGGTAGAATTCACCTAAGAAGCTGTCTGGCCCTTGACTTTCGTTTTTTGGGAGGTTTATGATTATAGTTTTGATCTCCTTATTGGTGATTGATGTATTCAAATTCTCTATTTCTTCTTGATTCAGGTTTGGAAAGTTGTATAACTCTAAGAATTTATCCATTTCTTACAGGTTATCCATTTTGTTGGCATACAGCTTTTAATAGTACTTTCTGCTAATCCTTTGTATTTCTGGGTATTTGTTGTAATTGCTCCTCTTTCATTTCTGATTTTATTTGAGTCTTTTATCTTTTTTACTTAATAAGTCTGACTATGGGTTTTTCAATTTTGTTTATCTTTTCAAAGAATCAGTTCTTAATTTCAATGATCCCTTTTATTGTTCTTTAGTTTCTATTTCATTTATTTCTGCCCTAATTTTTATTATTTCCTTCCTTCCCCTGACTTTGATCTTTGTTTATTCTTATTTTTCTAGCTCTTTTAGATATAGTGTTATATTATTTGAGATTTTTCTTGATTATTGAGGTAAGCCTATATTAGTATAAACTTCACTCTTAGTACAATTTTTGCTGCATCCCATAAAGTTGGTAAGCTGTGTTTCCATTTTCATTTGTCTCCAGGTATTTTTTGATTTCTCCTTTGATTTTATCATTATTCCAGTGGTTGCTTAGTGGCATGCTGTTTAATCTCCACATACTTGTGAATTTCCTTTTTTCACTTTTAGTTGATTTCTAGTTTCATACCATAGTGGTTGAAAAAGATGCGTGATAGGATTTTAATCTTCTTAAATTTATTGAGGCTTGATTTGTTTCTCAACATATGGTCTATCTTTGAGAAAGTTCCATGTGCACTTGAGAAGAATGCATATTCTGCTGCTTTTTGATAATATGTTTTCTCTCTTTCTCTCTCTCTCTCTCTACATATATACAAAGTGCATCTGGTCTAGTATTTCATTTACGGCCACTGATTCCTTGTTGACTTTCTATCTAGATGATCTATTTACATAAGTGGGATGTTAAGGTCCCCTAGTATTATTGTCTTGCTGTTAATGTCTCCCTTTTTGTCTAGTAATAATTGTTTAACATAATTTTGTGCTTTATTAGGTGTATATATATTAATAAATGTTATGTCTTCTTGGTGGAACATCTCTTTTATCATTATATAATGTCCATCGTTTTTCTTATCTTTTATGACTTGAAGTCTATTTTGTGACAAATATGGCTACACTCATTTACTTTTGGTTCCCGTTTGATTTGAGTATCATCTTCCATCCCTTCACTCTAAGCCTATGTTTGTCTTTCGAGTTGAGATGAGTCTCCTGGAGACAGAATATTTTTGAGTCTTGTTTTGTAATCCATCCAGTTACTCTTTGTCTTTTGATTGGTGAAATAAATCTGTTTATATTGAGAGTGATTATTGATAAATGAGGGCTTAACACTACCATTTTATCTCCTGTGTTCTAGTTCTATATTTCCTTGTTTCTTTTTCCTTGTATTTCTGTCTGCCATTTCAGTTTTGTGGGTTTTGTGGTGTTTTTCTGTTTTCTTTATTTATTATTTATGACTCTGCTCAATTTTTTATTTTGTGGTTACCATGACGTTTGTATAAAGGTCTCATAGATGAAATAATCCTTTTTCTGCTGATAACATCTTATCTCCATTAGCCTTTGTAGGTTACAGCCTTTTCCTCTTCCCTTTCTGTTTGTGTTGCTTCAAATTATCCTTTTTTGTGTTGTGAGTTTGTGACCAAATTGAAGTATTTTTAGTTACTTTTGATGCTTCTTTTCCCTTTAGCCTTTATGTTATAAATAAGTGTTTACTAACCTATTATGATACTTGCAATTTTCTGAGTCTGTCTGTCTATTTATCTCCTGGCTCTAGGCTTTGTCAACCTTTGGCTTTTTGTTTCAACTAGGAGGGCTCCTTTCAATATTTCTTTTAGGGCAGTTCTGGCAGCCATGAATTCCTTCAGCTTTTGCTTGTCTAGGAAAGCTTTTATTTCTCCTTCATATCTGAAGGATAACTTTACTGAATATAGTGTTTTTGGCTGATAGTTTTTCTTATTCAATATTTCAAGTATATCATTTCACTCTCTCCTAGCTTGTAGGGTTCTGCTGAGAAATACTCTGACAGCCTGATAGGGATTTCTTTGTAAGCTATTTTCTTCTTTTTGGTCATCCTTAATATTTTCTTCCTCATTGATTTTTGAAAGTTTTAATATAATATGCCTTGGAAAAAGGAGTTCTTGCATTCAGGTAATTAGGAGTTTATTAGCTTCATACTTGTATTTTCAGTTCCTTTTCCAGGTTTTGGAAATTCTCAGCTCTTATTTCTTTTAATAAGCTCTCTGTTCCTTTGTCCCTCTCTTAACCTTCTGGAATACCTCTTATCCTTATGCTGTTTTCCAAATGATTCAGATATTTCTCATGGATTTTCTTCTGTTTTTTTGTTTAATTATTATTTCTCTCTCCTCTTCCACCTGAATCATTTCTATATTTCTATTTTTGAGCTCACTAATTCTCTCTTCTATATGGCCTATTCTATTTCTAATGTATTCTACTTTATTTTTTATCTGATTAATTGTGCTCTGAATCTCCATAATTTGTGGGGTTTTTATAGTTTCAATCTCTTTGGTGAAGAACTCCTTTTGTTCATTAAGTTTATTCCTTAGCTTATTGAACTTTTTCTGAGTTTTCTTTTAACTCATTGAGTTTCTTTGTGACAGCTATTTTGAGTTCTCTTTCAGTTAGATTGTGTCAGTTAGATCTTCTGTGACTTCAAGTTTGGCTTCTGGAGAGTTGTCATTTTCCTTCTGTTCTACTGTGTTACTATAGTTCTTCATGATACTCAATGAGTTGATCTTTTTCTGGTGCAATTGGCTAGTAAACACCTTTCTTATTTGGGTAAGGCTTTGTTTCTGAGCTGCTTCTGGTTGTATGTGAGAACCTGTACTTTCCACCCTCCACTGCCTCTGATAGAGGCATCATCAGTGCCCTCCTTGTGCTGCTCATGCCTCTGAGGTTGCTGGTGCTTTACTGCTTACAATGTTGCTTCAGTCTCAGATGTCACCAACATGGTCACCCAGCTGTGAGTAGTTCAGCTGCTTCTGAGGTTGCCTGGTTCTCATGTTCCCCCACAGACTCTCTGTGGGGTGAGGTCCTGCTGCCCCATGTATCACCTGCACTGCTGTTCCCAGGTTATTTGGGGTACTGGCAGAACTGCTGTCAGGGGCCCTGGGTTCACAGGTGTAGCTGTCATGTCTGGGGGCCCAGGGTCTTGTATGTAGCCCTCACTGCTGGTAGAGACAATATTGGGGGTGCCACATCTGGGGGCTAGGTCACAGATTATACTGTGGTTCCTGGATCCTCATATCACAGGTGCCACCTGCCACTGCTGGGGTAGGCACAGAGGCTAAGCTTTGACTATTATTGCTGGTCATGAAGCCTCTGGTCACAGGGGTGCACTATTGTGCTTTTGAAACCTTAGGTGAGGGTACCCCACCCCTGCATGGGAAATTCATATTTTGGATGCTGCTCCCAATTTTGGAAAGACCAGTGCCACTGCCTGGGGAGGCGTATGAGGCTGGGTTGCCAGCATCACTCTGTGTCCTGAAGCCTCAAGATGTGTGTACCACCTGCCACTGGGGCAGAGTGGGGCCAGGGGCTAAGCCATGAGTGATCGTCATTATTGCTCTTGTCACGTCTGTTCACTGGCATGCACTGGTGTGCTTTGAAACCTCAGGTCAGAGCAACCCACCCCAGATGATGAAATCCAATGTTTGGAAATTGTATCTATTGCTGAAAAGACTGGTGTATAAAATGAAAAACTTCGTCTTTCCCAAATGTCAATTACATGTTAATATTTATTAATAACATGGTGCTGAGTGATGTCAGCATCCTGATGGAGTTAGCTCTTACCATGGTCTCTCCTCTCTAAAATACAACCAAAAAGAAATTCAAACACCAACAGAGGACACACACACAACACAGAAGACTTCTGGGAGACCCACGCAGCCATACCCCTGAAGGTGGTGGTGAGGTTGTACCCTCTGGAAGAAGGTGAAGCTGCTTGGCAGGAGTTCTTTGGACAGAGAAGAGCCCTGGCTAGAGGAGGGGCACAGTTGGGGAGAGGTTCTCTCTTCCCACCTGGTGCTCCAGCCCCCTGCTCTAGCCCCAAGTTCACTGAAAGCATGGAACAGCAAGAGGGGGGTCTTTGAGAGGAGTGGCTCATGAGGGGAGAGGTGCTCTGTTCCCATCCAGTGTTCCAGCCCCACATTCACTGGGAGAGTGTCATGGTGAGAGAGGAGCCAGTTAGAGCAGCAGCTCAGCTGAGGAGAGGTTTTCTGTTCCCACCCAGGGCTCCAGCCCCACATTCATCAGGAGAGCAGCACAGTGAGAGAGAGGCCAGTTAGAGGAGAGGCACAGCTGGAGAGAGGCACTCTGTTCCAACCTGGCACTCCAGACCAGTGCTCCAGCCACACAATTGATGGGAGGACTGCATGGAGAGAGAAGCAGTGGCAGGTAGAGCCCTGTGAGTGACCAGAGCACCACACAGAGAGAGAGGCATAAGTTTGGGGGGCACATTCAGGTATAAGAATGTGCTCCTTAGCCCACCTTGCAATCCAGTTCTACTATCATCCAGAGCTCTGCACAGAGTGAGAAGCAGAGGCTGGGGGGAGCACAGGGGAAGGAGAGCACCCCTCCCCTACCCAGTGCTCTAGATCTGCTATCCAGCAGATCACTGCACAGTGAGAAAAGCAGCCAGTGCCCAGAGTTGGGGAGCCCCAGATCATGCTGGACCCACAATACGGAGCATCTGCTCCTCACCCAGTGGAGGCACATGGTAGTAGTGACCAGATAATAACGTCATGTTGAGACAAAAATCCACACCATTAAGCAGTATGAGAAACTATATTAACTGTCCAGACCAGAAGGAAAATGGCAAGTACCCAGAAACCAAACCTGAAGAGACAGAAATCCATAACCTAAATGACAAAGTTTTCAAAATAGTTATCATAAAAAAAAACTCAATGAGTTACAAGAAAATACAGAAAGACAAATTAACGAATTCAGGATCATCTTTGCAAAAGAGACTGAAACTTTAAAGAAGAAACAATCAGAATTGTTGGAGATGAAAATCACAATGGATGAGATAAAAAAAAATCTGAACTCCCTAAACAACAAAACTGACAATATGGAAGACTGAATTAGCAATTTAGAAGACAATACTATAGAAATGCTTCAGGAGGAGGAGAAGAGAGAACTAAGAGTAAAAAGAAATGAAGAGGCTTTCAGAGAAATATCTTACTCAATTAGTAAATGTATCATAAGAATTACAGTTATTCCAGAGGGAGAAGAGAAGGGAGAAGAGAAGGAAGATGGAGCAGAAATCTTGTTCAAAGAAACGATAGTGGAGAATTTCCCAACCAAGGGAAGAAGATGGAAATCCACATGAAAGAGACTACTAGAACTTGCAACTATGTTAATGTAAAAAGAACTACTGAAAGGTATATAGTAGAAAAGCTGGTAGAAGTCAGTGACAAACAAAAAATATTAAAGGCAGAAAGGCAGAAGAAAATAACTTACAAAGGAACCCCTATTAGGCTTTCAGCAGATTTCTCAGCAGAAACCTTACAGGCTAGGAGAGAGTGGAATGACATATTCAAAATCTTGAAAGACAAAAACTTCCAGCCAAGGATTTTCTATCCATCAAAAATCTCCTTCAGATAGGACAGAGAAATAAAAACTTTCCCAGATAAACAAAAGATAAGGGAGTTCATCACCACAAAACCCCCACTACAAGAAATCCTCAAGAAGGCTCTCATACCTGAAAGGAAAAAAAGAAAACAGGAAAGGGGCTATAAAACCCTGAGCAAGGAGATTAATAGGTATGCAACAATCAGAAATTGGCAACTCCCTATCAGATCACACTGGTAAACACTTAACTCTAAAATCAAGGATAAAAAAAAGGAAAACATCAAAATGAAAATCATATCATCACCTTAACCACAAACTCATAATACAAGATGGAATTAGATATGACAAAATAACTTAGAAGGGGAAGAGGAAAAGGGAAAGAATCAGTATAGTTTAAGGAAATAAGAAGCAATCAGAAAATGGACTATCTCACCTGTGGGACTTTCTCTATGAACCTCATAGTATCCACTAAACAAATAATTAGAACAGAGACA
The DNA here is from genome assembly GCF_021613505.1 of Equus quagga. NCBI lineage: Eukaryota > Metazoa > Chordata > Mammalia > Perissodactyla > Equidae > Equus > Equus quagga. The sequence goes on along the minus strand of NC_060280.1, from coordinate 72,134,776 downwards.
TATATGACAAACAAGGAGAAAATGAAGAAAACCAACATAAAAAGCCACCTAATCAAACTGATAGCCCAATATACATGGGACAAGAAATAAAGGATATGCAGAAGAAGCAGAAAACGTGATAAGATGGCAGCATTAAGCCTTCATATACCAAAAAATCACTCTAAATGTAAAAAGACCGACTTCTCCAATCAAAAGACCAAGAGTGGCAGGATGGATTAAAGAACAAGATGCAACAATATGCTGCCTCCAGGAAACACATCTCAGCTCTAAAGACAAACATAGGCTTAGAGTGAAGGGATGGAAGACAGTACTCAAAGCTAAGGGAGAACGAAAGAAAGCAGGTGTTGCCATACTTATGTCAGACAAAGTAGACTTCAAGATAAAACAGGTAAAGAGAGACATAGAGGGGCAGTATTCAATGATAAAAGGAACTCTCTAGCAAGAATACATAGCATTTATAAAAATATATCCACCCAACACAGGAGCAGCAAAGTACATAAAGCAACTATTAAAAAGCCTAAAAGGAGATATTACCAACAACACCATAATAGTAGGAGACCTCAACACTCCACTTACTTCAATTGATAGATCATCTAGAGAAAAAGTCAACAACAAGTTTGTGTAATTAAATGAAAAACTAGGCCAGATGAACTTAATAGATGTATACAGAGTAATCCATCCAAAAACAGCAAAGTATATATTCTTCTCAAGTGTGCATGGAACGTTCCCAAGGATAGACCATATATTGGGAAACTAGGCAAACCTCATTACATTTAAGAAGATTGAAATCATATCTACTATCTTCTCTGACCATAATGCTATGAAACTAGAAATGAACTACAAGAAAAAAGCAGGGAAAAGAACAAAAATGTGGAGACTAAATAACATGCTGCTGAACAACCAATGGGTTGTCGAAGAAATAAAAGGAGAAATCAAAAAATATTTGGAGACAAATGAGAATGAAAACACACCATACCAACTCATATGAGATGCAGCAAAGCAGTCTTAAGAGGGCAAATTATAGCAATACAAGCCAATGTTAACAAACAAGAAGAAGCTCAAAGAAACAATCTTAAACTACACCTAACAAAATTAGAAAAAGAAGAACTAACAAAGCCAAAACTCAGCAGGAGGGAAATAATAAAATTTAGAGCAGAAATAAATGAAATTGAAAAATAAAGACTGTAAAAAAGGCTAGTGACACAAGGAGCTGGTTCTTTGAGAAGATAAACAGAATTTATAAACCCTTAGCCAGGCTCACTAAGAAAACAAAAACAGAGAATAGAGGAAGAAGAAGAAACTGATGAAAAAATCCATCAACTGTAAAATTGTAAACGTGGTAATTGCTAAGGAAGATAGGTTCTGTGTGGTATGACACTCTGCCATTTGTGGTCTCAAGCATCTAAACATTTTGAATACTTACAGGCGACCACTCAGGTAATAGCCCTGAACCTAGAAGTCATTCCAAAGTCATGTTATATCCATCATGACAGAGAAGTGGAAGAGGTGGGGGAACTTCAGCTATCCCACACCATTAAACTAAAAAATATTCTTCCACCACATATTTATAAAGTACCACTCCATGTAATATTGCTCAAGCCCTCAACATTCTGGCCATTTCTGTGGGACCTGACTTGACCATGCCAATTTCCCCTTTAAAAGGTACTGTCCATTCTGGGAAGATGGTGGCATAAGAAGACTCTGAACTCACCTCTTCCCATGGGCACAAGAAATATGCAGCTACCTGTGGAAATATTTCATCTGAGAGAGATCTGATACCTGGATTAAAAGACCCTCTACAACAAGGGACAGCAGTAACAGGATTGGAAGATGCAGAAATATACCTCTTATGAAGAAAAAAAAAAACCTCCTAGCTGCAGCATTTCATGATGGTGAGGAATCGTAAAGGCACAAAGCTTTTCCCAGAGGAGGAGGGGACCCTGAGCAGCAGATCTATGCCACAATAAGCACCCCAGACTTTAGATTCAGCACAACTGAGGCATGATCCATCATATCTGGCTTTCCTAGCTTTGCAAATCAATAGAGAAATACCCCTTTATTGAACGGTAGAGAAAGAAAAACTTGCTCTAAAAGGACCCACACAGAGTTACACCCATATCAGAAACCAAGACAAAACACCAGAAAGAAATGTGCGTGTTCCAATGGTAAAAGAGACTCACTTACTAAGCTCTAAGTACATCTCAGAAAAACAGGAGGTGGCTAGGCCCACCCCTTGAAGGACTGAGACACTTATGACAGTCTTTATTATGGCATAGTTCTGTCATGCTGACACGGATATTGGCAGAATCTACTGGATTCCTTCCTCTAGCCTATTAGTGCAGAGGTCTGCCCTGCCCACTAGACACTGATCCAATCAAGCACAGCCAGGGTAGGCAGCTAGACCAAGCTACTGGCCCCACTCACTAGCAATCCCATGGTGAACCTGAGGAGGAGAGTGTGGGACCTCTGCAGGAGGGCAAGTGGGTCTGCCTTCATGGGGTGTGCATATGGAGTGGGCCTGCATTGGCAGTTCAGATGGGTCCATGAAAGGAAGGGCATGTCAACAACGGTCGACTTGTGCTGCTGGCCATCACAAAAAGCCACACAGGGAATCTGTCCTGCTTCCCAACACCTGAAATGATTATGTACCATGTTTCTAGGTTTGGTCCAACTCATCTTCAATCCTGAGAGAGCTGACAATAGTGATGTGATGCAGGGGGCTACACTGGAGTTCTGCAGCAATTGTGACCCCCTGAACCTAGCAACCAGCCAAACTGGGGGCCTGACACTCTTAACAGCAAAACTGCAGTACTTATATTCTATTAGATCTCACAGCCAGTGGTGCCTGGGATTGCCCTACCCAATAAAATGACATTGGCAGCTACACCTGGTTGAGTCTTACCACCAGGAAGCCCAGGGGCTAGCCTAGCCTGTCCATGCACCAGCAGCAAGAACAACACCATCAAAACAGAAGTGCACACACGGCCCACACAGGGGCCACCCATTTAGCATTTGGAACAAGTGAAAAGAGGAAAGCACATTTACGGGCCCCATAAGGCCTCTTTTACATAAGACCACATTTCCAAGATGGAGAGGTGTAGCTGATCTACCTAATACATAGGTATAAGCACAGAGAAGTAGGAAAAATGAGGAGACACAATAATATGCTCTAAATAAAAGAATAGGACAAATCCTCAGAAAAAAGAACTAAACAAAACAGAGATAAACTTTCTACCTGATATAGAGTACAAACTAATAGCTATAAATGTGTTCACTGATCTTGGGAAAAGAATAGATGAACACAGTGAGAACTTCAACAAAGAATTGGAAAATATAAAAAAGAACCAATAGAACTGAAGAATACAATAATGGAAATGAAAAATTCACTAAAGGGAATCAGCAGCAGGGGAGGGTGATACAGAAGAATGGATCAGTGATCTGGATGAAAGAGCAGAGGAAATCACCCAAGCTGAACATAAAAAAGAAAAAAAAATTAAAAAGAATGAGGACAGTCTAAGGGACATCTGGGACAACATCAAGAGTAGTAACATCTGTGTTATGTAGGTGTTTCAGAAGGAGAAGAGAAAGACAAAAGGACAGAGAATCTGTTTAAGGAAATAATAGCTGGAAACTTCCTTAAGCAAAGCAAGGTACCAGAAGCACAGACAGTACCAAATAAGATGAACCCAAAGAGGCCCACATCAACACAGATTATAATAAAATGTCAAGAACTAAAGTTAAAGAGATATTCCTAAAAACTGCAAGACAAAGGCAACAAGTTACATACTAAGGAATCGTCATAAGGATATCAGCTGATTTCTCAGTGGAAACTGCACAGTCTAGAAGGGAGTGACACAATATATTCAAAGTGTTGAAAGGAAAAAGTCTACAACCAAGAATACTCTACCCAGCAAGGCTATCATTCTTAATGGAAGGAGAGATAAAGAGCTTTACAAACTGGCAAACACTAAAGGCATTCATTACCACTAAACCAGCATTACAAGAAGTGTTAAAGGAACTTATGTATTGGGAAAGAAAAGGCCACAAATAAAAATAAGAAAATTACCAAAGAAAAATTATCACTGGTAGAGGCAAATATACAAGAAAAGTGGTGGATCAACCACCAATAAAGCTAGTATGAAGATCAAAAGGCAGATGTACAAAAATTATCTACATTTGTCTTAAGAGGTTCAGGGATACCAAAAAAATAAAAGAGGTAAAGTACATCAAAAATGTAAAACATGGTGGGAGAGTAAAAGTATAGGGATGTTAGAAAGAAGTCAAAATTAAGAGACTATCAAATTAATATAGATTGCTATCTACATAAGTCATTACCTATGAACCTCATGTAACCATAAACCAAAAACCTATAATAAATACTCAAAAAATAATGTGAAAGAAATCCAAACATAACAGTAATGAAAGCCATAAACCACAAGGGAACAGGGCAAGAGAAAGAAGGAACAGAGAAGAGCTACAAAAACATCCAGAACAAAAGAACAAAATGGCAATAAGTGCATACTTATCGATTGTTACTTTAAATATAAATGGACCAAATGGTCATCAAAAGACAAAGGGTGGCTGAATGAATAAATAAAACAAAACCCATATATATGTAGCATGAGTGACAAACTTCATACTTAAAGACACTAACAAACTGAAAGGAAATGGAGAGAAAAAGATATTCCATGCTAATAGAAATAAAAAGAAAACTGGAGTAGCAATATTTAGACAAAATAGACTTTGAAACAAAAGCTATCAAAAGAGACAAAGAAAGGCATTACATAATGATAAATGCAACAATCCAAAAACAGCAGTAAGCAAACAATTATTAACAGACATAAAAGGAGAAATTGACAATAATATAATAATAGTAGGGGACTTTTAAGCTCCACTTACATCAGTGGATAGATCATCCAAACAGATTAATATGGAAACATTGGCCTTAAATGACACATTAGATCAGATGGATTTAGTAGACACATACAGAACATTCATCCCCAAACTGAAGAATACATGTTCTTTCTGTATGCATATGGAACATTTTCCAGGATAGCTCACACATTATGCCACAAAGCAGGCCTCAATAAATTTAAGAAGATTGAAATAATACCAAACATCTTTTCTGACTGCAACAGTATGAAACCAGATACCAATTACAGTAAGAAAATTAGAAGAGTCACAAATATGTTGAGATTTAGCAAAATGCTAATGACCAACCATTGAGTCAATGAAGAAATCAAAGGAGAAATCAACAAAAACCTAGTGACAAACAAAAATGATAATACAATATGCCAAAATTTATGGGATATAGCAAAATTGGTACTAAGAGGGAAGTTTATAACACAAGAGGCCTAACTCAGAAAACAAGAAAAACCTCAAGTAAACAATCTAACAGTGCACCTAAAGAAATTCGAAAATGAACAAGACCAAAGTCAATAGAAAAAAATGAAATAATAAAAATCAAAAGGGAAGTACAGGAAATAGAGACTAAAAAAAAAAGGAAAAATTGAGAAAACTAAGATCTGGTTCTTTGAAAAGATAAAACAAAATTAACAAACATTTAGCTAGACTCATCAATAAAAAAAGAGAGTTCAAATAAATAAAATCAGAAACAAAAGAGGAGAAATTATAATGAGCATCACAGAAATACAAAGACTTAGAGAATCATACAAATAGTTATACACCAACAAATTGGACAATCAGGAAAACATAGATAAATTCTTAGAATAAGAAAAACTTCAAAAACTAAATCAAGGAGAAATAGAGAATCAGAGTATGCCAATCACTAGTAAGGAGATTAGAAAACCTAACCTCCCCCCCAAAACAGAAGTCCAGGACCAGACAGCTTCACCTGTGAATTCTACCAAACATTCAAAGAAGATTTAGTACCTATCCTTCTAAAACTCTTCCTCAATATTGAAGAGGAGGGAAATCTTCCTAACTCATTCTGGGAGGCAAATATCACCCTGATAAAAAACCAGACAAGGACAACACAAATCAAGAAAATCACAGACCAATATCACTGATGAACATAGACGCAAATATCCTCAATACAATACTAGCAAATTCAATACAACAATACATTAAAAATGTGCAACATGACCAAGTGGGATTTATTCCAGGGATGCAGGGATGGTTCAATATCTGCAAATCAATCAATGTGATAGACAAATCAATCAATACGAAGAATAACAATCACACGATTATCCCAATATATGCAGAGAAAGCATTTGAAAAGATAACAGCATCCATTTGTGATAAAAATCTCTAAATAAAATAGGTATAGATGGAAAGTACCTTAACATAGTAAAGGCCATATATGACAAACCACAGCTAACATCAGACTCATTGGTGAAAAAATGAAAGCTATCTCTTTAAGAACAGTGAAAATATAAGGATGCCCGCTTTCTTCACTCTTATTTAACATAGTATTGGAAATCCCAGACAGAGCAATTAGGCAAGAAAAAGAAGTAAAGGAATCAAAATTGGAAATGAAGAAGTAAAACTATTGCTTTTTGCACAAGACATGATTTTATATATAGAAAACCCTATGAATCTATTAAAAAACTATTAGAAACAATAAATGAATACAGTCAGGTTGCAGAATAAAAAATCAACATGCAAAAATCAGTTGTATTTCTATATGGTAACAACAAAATAGCAGAAAGAGAGATTAACAATCTAATCCCATTAACAATCACACACACACACAAAAATGAAATACCTGGGAACAAATTTAACCAAAGAGATGAAAGATGTATACACTGAAAAAAATAAAGCATTGTTGAAAGAAATTGAAGAAGACATAAAGAAACAGAAAGATAATCCATGCCCATAGATTGGAAGAATTAACAGAGTTGAAATGTCCATACTTCCTAAAGCAATCTACAGATTCAACGAAATCTCTATCAAAGTCTCAATTATAGTCTTCATAGAAATAAACAAAGAATCCTAAAATTTATATGGAACAACAAAAGGCCCTGGATAGCCAAAGCAATCCTGAGGGGGAAAAAATAAATCTGGAGGTATCACACTCCTTGAATTCAAAATATACTGCAAGTATATAGTAATCACAACATCATAGTACTGGCATAAAAACAGACACATAGATCAATGGAACAGAATCAAGAGCCCAGAAACAAATCCACACATGTTTGGACAGCCTATTTTTGGCAAGGCAGCCAGGAATGTACAATGGAGAAAGGAAAGTCTCTTCAATAAAAGATGTTGGGAAAACTGGACCTCCATGTGCAAAATAACGAAAGCAGATGATTATATTACACCATACAGAAAAACTAACTTAAAATGGATTAAAGACTTGAATTAAGACCTGAAACCATAAATCTTCTAGAAGAACACATAGGAAGTACACTCTTTGACATTTGTCTTAGCAGTATCCTGAATATTATGTCTCACCAGGCAAGGAAAAAAGAAGGAAAAATAAACAATTGGACTAAATCAAGCTAAAAAGCATCTGCAGAGCAAAGGAAACCATTAACAAAACAATGACACAACCTAACAATTGAGAGAACATATTTGCAAACCATATATCCAATAAGGGGTTAATATCCAAAATATATAAAGAACTCATACAACTCAACAACAAAGAAACAAAGGAGACAATCAAAAAATGTGCACAGTATCTGAACAGACTTTTCACCAAAGATGATATACAGATGGTCAGGCATATGAAAAGATGTTCAACATCAGTAATTATTATGGAAAAGCAATTCAAAACTACAATGAGATATCACCTCACACCTGTCAGAATGGCTATAATTAAAAAGACAAGAAATAATATGTTGGAGAGGATGTGGAGAAAAGGGAGCCATAATACACTGCTGGTGGGAATGTAAATTGGTACAGCCACTATGGAAAACAGTATGGAGATTCCTCAAAAAATTAAGAATAGAACCACCATGGACCATGGCAGTAAAAACAATGATAGGAAGCACCAAGGTTTTCTGGCATAAGGAGGGTGAATTTTTGAATACCATTTGTATTAATGTTCTCCTTTTTGAGATGGAGGCCATGGATCTAGAATACACTACATTCTTTCCCATTTTTTCAGTCCTGAGACTCAAGTGAAATTGGTTAAAGTATTTCTCAAGAAGGCATGGGAATGATTAGAGACATTAGGGAGCAGAAAAGATGCATCAGTAAGTTCCCTCTCCATGGATCTAGGTCTCACCCTTCTAGGTTTAGGGCTTTTTCTCTGGCATGGGGCAGTAAATTAACCTCTCTTAGACTCTTGTCCCTTATTTTTGGATTAGAAACATTGCTTTAATTTCTATTCCACCAAGTCTAGTCTTCTTTAGAGGCCAGCACAAGGTAACCAGGGTTGTTGCCTCCAATTTTACTGGTGAGGGGAAGTGTCAAGTGAATGAAGAAATGTTGAATGGGAGAAGGATGATTCTGATCAAGTACAAACTTCTTCTCCCTTTTCCTTTTTCTTTCCCCAGCAGTCATTATTGTGTAGAGGGAGTAGCCTTCGTGTTTTAGAAGCTTTGGTACTCTTTACTTTATTCAGTGTATAAAGACTCTGATGAGAGAAAGTTCTCTTCATTCAGTCATAATAATGGTAAAGCAAATTCTGTGGCTCAAGGTTGAGCTCTTCTCAGACCTTCCCAGCACATACTCTACTCTTGTGATAGGAGATATTGTGGGAAGAGTTGATTTGTTTTCTGTGTAACTTTTTCCTCTAGTGTCCACAGATTCCCTTAGAGAAGGGCCCCTGGAAATGGTTCTAGTGTGACAGAATTCATTCTCTTGGTATTAACAGTCCAGCTAGTTCTTTAACTCCTCTTGTTCTTCTGGTTTCTAGTAAAATATGTGGTCACTTTGTTGGGAAAATTGGGCATGATAATTTTAATTGGGCTGAATTCAAACTTACACACACCAATGTATTTTTCCACTTTAATTTGTTCTTCATTGTTTCATTTATCCTTTTGTTTTTACACCCCAAATCTTGTTTAACTTCATATTCAAGAAGAAAATTATTTCTTGCATGGGGTCCATGATCCACTGCTACTTTGTGGGTTGTTTTGGTATTTCTGAATGCTATGTGCTGGCATCAATGACCTATTAGGGCTATGTGGCCATCTGTAGCCCACTTTTGTATAATGTTGTCTTGTCCCCTAAAGTGTGTCCTAGACTTATGCTTGGTTCACACTTGATGGCATTTTCTGGTGCCGTGGCCCACACAGGATGCATGATGAGATTGACCTTCTGTGATGCAAACGTCGTCACCCATTGTTTGTGTGACATCTTCTCTGTACTCCTGCATGAGTGCCTACATTGAGCTAGTTGTTTTTATTGTGGTCGGCGTCAAAATCTTGGTGCTCATTCTCACCATCTTTGTCTCTTGTGGTTTCATCCTCTCCAGCAACCTCCACATCAGCTTCATGGAGAGCAGGTCCAAAGCTTTTGACAACTGCAGTTCCCACATAATTGCTATTTCTCTCTTCTTTGGATCAAGTGTATTTCTGTATCTCAAACCATCTTCTTCTGTGTCTTTGGATGAGGGAAAAACCTCTTCTTTCTTTTATACCAATACAGTTCCCTTGATGTATCCCTTAATTTATAGCTTGAGGAATAAAGACATTAAACTTGCTTTGAGAAAAATCCTGAGGAGGAGAAATTTTGGTCAAAACTATGTCTGTTTGTGCATGTAGTTATAGGGCAGAGAGATACTGTATATTTAATTAAAGTAATTTTAGTGGCATCTTTCTTTCATGGTTTTTCCTTAATGTTGTAAAGGAAACTTAAGTCTTCTCTCATAATTTATTTCCAGTGCTTATAGAATAGGTCTTCTTTTTTCTTCACCATTTCCACAATATCATCTCCATCTTTGTTTTCCTGTTTAGTAATAATACTAAATAAGAAACATATTATATCTGTTTTTTTAATTGTCATAAAACTTCATTTTTCCTGTAGGAAAAGGTGAATGGTCTTTAAAAAACCGAATTAGGTCACACTAGAGTGACATTGTGTCATTGGGGGTGTGCTTCTCTGCTACTTGCTATTAGAAGCGTGAATCAGGTACTCTGTTTCTACTCCCTTCTTTCCATCCTCCAACTGGCAAGAATTTGTCTTCTTTGAATGCCAGAGATTGAAGATTCTGTAAAGACTCTCAAGTATAATCCATTTTGTATCTGTAAATATTATACATCAACTTTCTTTAGGCAAAACATTTTCTTTTTTATCTTTGTACAGTCAAAGCAGCACATGACTAATTGCCAAAATGTATTTATTATATGGATGGGAAACTGAAATACAGAGTGGATAACGTTTTACTGAAAGTCACACAGATTCATGAAGAAAAAGTCTACACTCTTACTCTTCCGTTTCATGTAAACTACTCTAGTACAATTTGTGTCACTTTGTTCTTTTATTTTTGTTTCAGTAACCATGAAATATTAGAAAACATTGCTAATTTGAAAATTGACTGTGCTTTGTTCCAGGATGATACATGAATTTCTCTCAGGGAGGGTATCACATTTTTTGTTTATTGTTTAGGAAAACAGTTTGATGGTTCTTTTTGTTGGGAAAGAGGAGGCTTTTGGGGCAGCATATTGGAGAGATGATTGGCTCAAGGATGAAGTTTACTTTTTCTGAAAGTTACAAACTTGAATTTGGAATATTTGTAAATGTTCATTATTCGGAAAACAAGGCATGGGAGAGAAAAGAGCCCAGAAACATGTCACTCGTCAGGATTCAACAGACCCATGGCCAAGAAATAAAAGGTTTTTGTGTAGAGAGTGGTCATTAGAGTTAGCAAATGCATTTGAATCAGAATTTGTATCCTTTTCTGTAGAGTATTGTGAACATATCCCACTGTCCGTAAAGCTTTGAAAAAACTCTAATTTACAATGTCAGTACATTGGTAGTGTTTGGGGGAATGAAGGTGAAAAACCTAGGGCCACATTTGGGGAACCTGGTAGAGAGGGGGCACCAGCTACAGGAGATAAAATAGTGTGGGACAATTTAAACCAAAGGTAGAAAGAAGGAATTTAGAAAGTAAAATAAATGATAATGAAAGCCTTTGCCTATGACTCTTTCCTTTCTGGAAGACCCAGAAATGTTATGGGGATCACAGGATTTCTCTAGATTATGAAAGCATAAATTCTTTGATATTAAAAAGAGAAGTTAAACAAAAGGGCTGGAGGACCTGGGAATAACTAAATCACTCCTGTTTTTGTTGGCTTCCACATGCTACTCCTATGTGGATTTTTATGTACAAAAACGTCAAATTACAGCTAGTAGAGCATTAACTAAAAAAAAAAAAAAATTTGGTGAGTAAACCTAATTGTGACAATGTCTTTTCTGCAAAGAATGTTGCAATATTATAATTTTTTGGGAAAAAAGTTACTCTAAAAATCTCAATTTGATGTATCAAGTGACAATTACGTATTTTCTAAGAAACATTTAATAGTATTAACTATTTACCATTTTCCTAATCTCCACTCAATATTTAGGTATTTTAAAATTTAGCATAGCTAGTTTGTTGCATTGTTTGTTTTTTAGGTGTTTGACATTCCTTAATCTATGTCTTATGGTTTTAATTGACCACTCATACTCCATCTACTGACTTTAATGTTAACATGCTTCATTTTAACTTTACAAGTTCTATTTATAGAAAATAATTGATCTTGCTTGGAGTATGTTTTACTTTTTTTTTCTTTTATTTACTCTTCCTTTGAAAAACCTGTTTTCCTCATGGGAATAAGAATGTATATAAACAAGTAAATAACATCTATGCTATTTGGAAATCTTTGTATACCTTGCAGAGGTGCATCCACTCTATGTATTTTTTCTTTTTGTGTGTGAGGAAGATTGGCCCTGAGCGAAGAACTCTTACCAATCTTCCTCTGTTTTATGTAGAATGCCATCACAGGATGGCGTGGTTCTAGGAGCGTGCCAGAGACTTGCAAATCCTGGACCACCAAAGCAGAGCATGCAAACTTCACCACTATGCCACTGGCCAGCCCTGACTCTGTTATGTACTTTATCATGATTTGAGGTGGCCCAGAGCGTGGCTTGAATTTGACCACTAGCCTTTTATTTCACGAGCCTCAAAATCAAATGGAATCTCTATCATTTATAGAAAAATATACTTTCTTTAAAATTAATTTCCGTCTTCAAATAATTAGAAAAAGGTAATAAAAATAGTTGAAATATAGCCTGTAATGATTAAGGGTGGTAACATCTTGAAAGAGGCAACCCAGCTGTTAGTTAAGCAACTTAAGGACTTTTTAGTTAGCAATAAGCTCTCTGTGTCCATCTACTTGGACTTTTTTCAAAAGGTAAAGAATCAAGTCAAGATATTTTACATGCACAGCAGACTTATCCTTAGTAGTTTTTGTTCTTTTGTATTATGGGAATTGCACTGACAAGTTATGAGGCAAATTATGATTTTATTATAATTGTTCACAGCTGAGAGTCAAACAGGTAAGGCATTGATTTTGCCTGTGCCTGTGTACCAGGACAGAGCTATTTCTAAGTCAGTGTGAAAGCTTCAAGTTTCCAGGCTAACAGAAAATGGTCCTCCTAGTTAAGGCTCAGAAAGAAAGTTCCCTGAGTACATCCTGTTTTTGTTTATTATAAACTTTCTCTGAGGGAGCTGCTATTGTTGCTCAGGATCAGGTTTGTAATCAGCATGATCAGAGTGCATTGTGGTTAAGTGCTGATGAAAACTATGAGTAAAAGGGTCTTGAGTTCCTCTTTAATCTCTCTTTAATTCCTGAAGCCCAACTTAATTGAAGCCTACTCTCTACTCCTAGTTACACTGCTTCCCTACACAAACACACATGAACACACATACACACACACACAGAGTATCTTCAAGTCTTGTATTTTATGAGATCCTTTCCTGATATCGATTGCATGGTATTCAACGCACCTTTAGTCTTTGCAAGCACAATCAGGTAGATAATTCCTGGTTGAAGCTCCAGAGAGGCAGGGCTAGGCATAAAGTACCTGCTGAATCTGGCCAGAGAATGTGGTTATTGCTTCACTCATTCGTTTATGTTAAAAAAAAAAAAAAAACATTTTACCTGCTATGTTCCTGGCAATGTGTGGCAAAGTAATATATATGATAAACAAATATGGCAATACAAGAGACTAATATAATGGTAGATTTTCAAATGCAACATAATAGAGTTACATGAATAGAATCTATCTTACACGTGGATAGATTCTAAAATTGGTCTTATGTCGTCACATTACACCTGAAAATTCATTATGTCAGCAAATGTCCATATTGGGGACAGACACAGTACTTTTCCCTAAGCCTGCCACAGTTGGTGTTTCTCTTGAGCACTGGAACATTTCACTGTAAATTCATCTGAGCACTAGATGAATTAGCTGCTTTACATTCAGAGTTTGTTTTACAAATATGCACCTATAGACAGTAGAGTCTCACTCTATGTAGGAAGATGTAAGTTCTAAGACAGAGATTCCCCTCTTCTCAGTGAGTGGGATGGCTGGTGAAATCACCTGGGGTGTTTAAAGTATCTCTCTGGCATAAAGTTGGAAAAACCCGTTTGAAAAATAGAGATAAGTTCAGGATTTTATGTTTGCTCTTAAGGAGGAGTGTTGTGTTGCAGTTTTCTCTGCACTGTCACTTCTGTCCCTTTATGTGTTTTTTCAGAAAAGAATTATAAGGTACATGGGGAAGGGGATTCTGTTCCCATCTCATAGATGATGAAATTAATGTTCAGAGATGTTCATGGCTTGTTCAAAATCACAATTTATAAAGTATAGAACTGAGATAGAACTTGAGTGTTTTGATTCTAAACCTGCTAGGGTTTAAAAAAAATTATTATTATGCAAAATTTACCATGTTGGGCCCTGAACATCACCCCAGTGGAGTTAGAGTGCTGACTTTTGTACCACCTCATTACTGACTCATGGGGTAAAAGTTCAACTGTCACTTCAGATCTTTGACTCCTCCTTATCCAAATTGAAATGCTGATTGACAAGGCTTCTTTGCTGCTAGGTGAGGGGTTAAAGCGTAGTTCCGTGGTGAGCCTATTGTCAACCACAGGGAGTGAGAATAAGTATAAGACTAGCATTGTTTACACAAGCTTGTTCCACTTCATTACTATTGAGTGGAATGGAAGCTCACTTCCCCACTTGGCCCTGCTGACTGTGGAGTGCCACTTAGCATCACTTTGTTCAACTTTATTGCTGCAGAGTAGGGGAGGAAGTTCAAATCGTTGCTCCACCCCATTTATGCCATGCTGGTGGGGGCATCAGATTGCTACTCCCTATAGCCAGACAAAAGGTAGAAGTTCCGTCCTCACTTGGCCCTGCTAACATTATCCCTGCAAGAGTACTAAAGGACCTCCTGCTGTCAGCAAGCAGAAGGTTTAAATTTAGCTCTCTAAATGGCCATGATGACATCAGTGAGGGGGCAGATTTTCCTTCAGTTTTTGGCTACTGTAGGATGTCTAATAAAGAAAATGCTTCCTATTCTGGAAGGCTACCCTCTTTCTATTCTTTTGGTTAGAGAAAAGTTTTCTTTTTAGGTATTTGTCTTTGGTGGTTTGGGGTTGCGGGCTTCCTCAGCATAACATCTGGCATACACAGGAGGCAACAAAGCCCAGGAAACTCACCACCTGTAGTCCTCAGTTCCTGAGATTACTTGGCAATCTACCTTCTTTTTACCTTTACAAGTCTTCCTAAGTTTGTTTGTTATGTTATATCCAGGATTATTTAGTTTTAAGAAGGAGTAGGAAGGCATAGAATAATCCATTTTGGCTGGAATCAGATATAAGTCTACTGAAAGTTTAAAAAAATTCTCATTCAATTCCTTAAGCCTGAAATCTGAGGGATCACTCCTGCATCAGCATACTTAAGTAGTCAGCCAATCATTGGACAGGAATTGAGCTCAAACACGTTAAATCAGTAATGCTTCTGAATGCTGCTGAGGTATTTGTGGAAAGTAGGGGAGTGAATTAAAAGCTCAAGCCATGTTCAAATATGCCCCTTGTTTTTGTTTTGTGCTGTGCCCTTTGAATCTCCTATGTGCATGCATTCAGCCTCAGGGGCTGCCAGAAGAGCATGAGTAATTTGTGTTCTCGCCAGTCTGTGCTGCGCATTCCTGTAGACTCAGGCTAGAATGTGCTTGCTCTCAGCATGACGACGACCTCAGGCTAGTAGAATCATTGACCCTCTTTGCTTTCCTGACACTGAATGTGTAATATTTCAACAAGCAGGATACATGATGTGGGTGTTGCCTACTGCTCAGAATGGAGTGGGCCTCCTTTTTCTGTGGCAGCACAGCTGCTAGTCTTCATGGTCTGCTCCACCCTTGTAGAACCTCTGCATCTACCAAGATTGGTAGGGTGAATGTTGATGGGAGAGGTCGCATGAAAAAATGTCACAGATTCCCATTCTTCTGATGCAAAGTTCAACACTTCTTAAAGTATCAGCAGTTCTCAGATTGTTGTGTGCCTTTCGTTGATTTCCAGAGTGCTGAAACCATTGTTTTTGCCAATTTTGTTCATGTTTACAGTTGCTATGGAGGAAAAGATTTGATCACTTCTCACTCAGCCAAAGATGGAAATTCCACTGGACAATGTCCTTTTCATTAGGTTTACCCATGTTTTTAAAAAAATATAAACTGTTTGCAACTTATTTCTAATAATTTTCTGTGGCAGAAATCCAAAGTTATAATAAATTAATTGATGTTACATGAAATAGGACTTATTAGTGGGACACCAATGATTGCTTGCCAAAAGGAAGCTAAGATTTTTCTCTTTTGAGAGGTGAGGTACAAAGATAATTACAACAAATCCAATGATTAATTGAACTAAAACACTTTAAAACCTTTTTTTGTGGGGCTGGCCCCGTGGCCGAGTGGTTAAGTTCGCGCGCTCCGCTGCAGGCGGCCCAGTGTTTCGTTGGTTCGAATCCTGGGCGCGGACATGGCACTCATCAAACCACGCTGAGGCAGCGTCCCACATGCCACAACTAGAAGGACCCACAACAAAGAATATACAACTATGTACTGGGGCTTTGGGGAGAAAAAGGAAAAATAAAATCTTTAAAAACAAAAAAAAACCTTTTTTGTTTGTTTGTTTTCATATTTCTAACTTAGAATTTAACCCATTTTACAGATATGTGTTTTCTCATTAGTCAATGCTTTGGCTTATATACATGGGAGAAAATATCACATCAGGGTTTCTACAGAGAAGCAACAGAAAGTGACTCTAGATTTGTTTAAATACAAATGGAGTTAATAGAAAGAATATTGAGGATTCCCAACTGTCCCATTATGTTTGCAACATTACTCCAGATTTAAATCTCAGGTAGGCATATGAGATTGGCTGAGTTTAGGTCAATGTGCATTCCTCTGTTTGTCAAGGAAGGTAGGGATAGAGGTATTCTCCCTTATGGCTTTTTTAGTGGGAGGCTGGGTTCTCTTCTATTAATAGTTTTTAAGCTTTTTCTATACCTGTTTAGACATTTTGTTTTATTACTTTACTTTTTTAGATTGATTCATGTATTAAACCAACCTTGCATTCCCAAGATTAAATCTTACTTTTCTTGATGCATTTTTGTTTTTATATACTGTTTGATGCAATTTGCTAAAATTAAAAAAAACAAAACTTCTCATCTATGTTTATGAAAGCGATTGGTCTTCAGTTTTCTTTCCTTGTAACTACTTTATCTGGTTTTGGTATCAGGGTAATTCTGTCTTATAGACTGAATTGTAAAATTTAATTCTTTTTTGACTTTTGAGAGTTTGTGTAGAATTGGTATTATTTATCTCATAAATGGTTGGTAGATTTTAACATCAAAGCTATTTGGGCCCAGAATTTTCTTTGTGGGAAACTTTTTGAAAGAGTATTCAATTTCTTTAATAGATATAAGGTCATTCTATTTACCTACTTCTTCTTAAGTGAATTTTGGCAGTTTATGTCTTTAAACGAATTTATCTTTCATTGATTGTCAAAATTATTAGTATAAACTTGCTCATAATATTCAACAGCTTTCTTTTTTTTTTTTTTTAAGGATTTTATTATTCCATTATCTCTCCAAAGCCCCCCAATACATAGTAGTTGTATGTTTTAGATGTGGGTACTTCTAGTTGTGGCACGTAGGATGCCTCCCCAGCATGCCCTGATGAGCAGTGCCATGTCTGCGCCCAGGATCCGAACCAGTGAAATCTTGGGCTGCTGAAGCAGAGCACATGAAATTAACCACTTAGCCACAGGACCGGCCCCACCAGCTTCCTTTTCAACGTCTGTAGGGTCTACAGCGATGTTCTCATACTTCTGATACTGGTAATTTGCATCTTTTCTCTTTTTGGCCTAATCCGTCTGTCTAGAGAATTAGCGCTTTTACTATCTCAAAAGCATAGCTTCTAGATTAACTGATTTTATATATTGTTCTTCTGTTTCCTATCTTATTGATTTTTTTGCTGTTATCTTTATTTCACTTTTCTGCTTAATTTGTTTTTAATTTGATGCTCTTTTTGCAGTTTCATAAAATGAAAGTTTGCCTTTGGTTTAAAACCTCTCTCTTCTTTTCCAATGCACGCACTTAGGTGTCATAACTTGATTTGTAAGAATTACAACTACATTACATGTGTTTTGCTACATTGTGTTTATATTTCCTTTCACTTCAAAATGTTTTCTGATTTCCCTTTTTATTTCATCTTCTTTTTTTCAGAGCTTTACTATTTTTTTTTCTGGTTATAACTTTCTTGATATCATCTACATACCATACAATTCACATTCTTGAGAGTAAAATTCAATGGTTTTTACTTTATTCACAGAGTTATACAACAATAACCACAATCAATTTTGGAAGATTTTTTTCTTTCCCCAAAGACTGTGATACCCTTTAGCTGTCATATCTCTCCTATCTCACTCTCAGCCCTATGCAACCACCAATATACTTCATGTCTCCATAGATTTAAATATTCTGGATATTTCATATAATGGAATAATATAATATGTGGTCTTTTATGATTGTCTTTTTTCACTTTACATAATATTTTCATGTTCATCCATTTTGTAACTTATAAAGGTATTTAATTCCTTTTTATTTGTTGAATAATATTCCATTGCATGGGAGATATACACTTGTTTGCCCTTTCATAAATTGATGGACATTTAACTTGGCTACTTCTTGGCTATTATGAATAACGGTGCTATAAACATTCATATACAAATTTTTGTGTGGATATATGTTCATCTATTGGCTTCTGGAGAAGGTTTACTTCATGATATAAAGAGAGAGAGATGTGAGGAGAGTTCTTTTGCCTTGTTCTCTTGCTATTTTCTTTGGCTATAGCTGTCTTTAGATGTGTCTTGGAGCACTGGCAGTCATTTTGTGACCATGACGTGAACAGCTTGAGGACTAAGTCAACAGTCTGAGGACAGTGAAATGAAAGAGTCTGGGTCCTTGAGAGTATTCACTTTCTGACTCACCCCTAGGACAGTGTACATACTGGTTTATTATTCTGTGAGAAAAGTGCCTATTTTAAATTAATTTTTAACAGAATTCTATAACTTAAAGCAAGAAACTTTCTAATGGAGGGCATGAGTTAAATGCTACATTCCTGAGATATAAAATGGAAAGTATATTATTTTAATAGATTAATACTTTGAAGGATAGTCCTACAACTTTTCAGCAAACATTGAACAGAAAAGCTATCATTTGCAATGATAGAAAATAGAGTATGTGCAGATTTAAACTTGAATTTTAATATATTCTTTGGTTCACTTGGCTGGTGCTTTCTGTTCATTATGCTCTTGTGGTCTATGAAATGTAAACATTCTCCAGCATTCTTTTGTTTATATTTGTTAAGAAGGGTAAGACTTTGCACAATACTCAATGTGCTCAAAACTCTTAAATCAATCGAAATAGTACCTTCCCAGTTTTAATCAAATTTAACTCTCACTTGATTTCTTCTTTAATTTTATCTGAAACTTCATCATAATTTGATACTTACACTTTGATTACAATGTTTCAATTGTTCCATGGATAATTGAGAAACACTGAAAGTTCTTAAACTAGGAAAGGACAGATCTGTGCTTTCAGAACTTATTCCGGCAAGCAGTGCATATGGCCAATTAAGAAGGAGTATGTGGGAAAAAGCTGGAATAATAGTTGGAACCACTGCAAATCAGCAGTACAGTTCAATTAAATCCTTCTAAGTACCTGAATGTACGTGGTGGCTGAGGGAAATGGATGGAACTCAGTGTGGTTGTAGACTCTTATACTTAGCATGAAAGAAATGTGGAAAACATTCTGAAGGTTTTCACCAGAAGACAATATAACTTACAGAATTATTTATGGAGTGCCTACTATGTACTCTGCACTATACATTGCACCGTGAGAATGGTACTAAGAAAGACAGAGGAGATGTTTGTCCTTATAGAACTTATAGTTTATGGGGAAAAACAAAATTAAATGAAAAAAATGTTGTGTTACTATGGAGGATCTATTGGAAGTTTTGAGAGCATGAATAATGACAGCTGTGATTGACTGACTATTTACCACATGCGAGGTAACGGTCTCACTATTTGACATGCATTTTTTCATTTAATCTTCAAAACAACCCAGTGAAATAAGTGCTATTATTAACATCATTATTTTAGAAATTATGAACTTCCATAGAGAGTTCAAATAACATGTCCAAGTTAGTAAATGTAGGAGTAGGAGTCAACGCATGCCCTCTAACTACATAGCCCCCATTCTTTTCTAGAATGAGAAGTAATTAATTCTCTCAGTTAAGGAACTATTACATTTAAGGACCCAGCAGGATCGTCAGGTAGAAATTTCTAGCAGATATTTAGAAGTGAAAACTTTATGAGGGAAAAAGTCATTAATTCTTTTTTTTGAGATAACCCAGGAGAGACAACAACTAAATCGAGTTACTGCAATTTTTGAAAAATTTCAGGTAAAAAAATGAAAAAGACTGTAGGCAGACTCTGGAAATTTTCCATTTAGAATATGGAAAGAAACAGAGAAAGAAGATATATAATAGATTTTGCTTGAGAGATGAAGATGATAAGAAGATGGGTGTTTATTTTTGCCTCTGCCTTAGGGGATATACAAACCCTAGAGTGAAGTGTAAACTAGATTAAAACATTAAGCCCCTAAGGAACTAAAGAGAGATCATGATCCAGAGTGTAAATATAATTCCCTTGTTTCTCTTTTACACATAGAATCTAATCCCTGGGGAAGACAATGAGCAAGCTTCTGCCCGGTTTATAATCAAGCGTTCTATATTATTAAAACTTAAATTCCATCTTTTTTGTCTTATCAAGTGGCAAATATGATAATAATAAAGACTGTTTATTTTTCTCTACTCCTTGAGAGGGCTCAAAGTCAGAATCAGAAATTATGATTTGTAGTTTAGAAAGATTTCCAGGGCATATATGAAATAAATCTCTGCTGCATTCTTTTGGAAGCAGAAGAAGCAAAGCCCTGGAACCTGAAATTGCCTCTCCAGGACCATGTGGGTACACACCAAGGGTAAGAGAGCACTAATGTTTTCTGGCCTAAGGAGAGTGAGTTTCTGAATTTTATTTATGTTAATGTCCTTCTTGTTTTGAGATGGAAGTCCAGGGATGTAAGATCTGCTATTTTCTTTCTCATTTTAAGCAGTCCTGAGATTCAAGTGAAACTGCTGGGAGAATGTGTTCAATGGAGATCAGAGAATATTCAGAGCTTAGGAGGCTCAGAAAGTGCAGTGTCTCAGTCAGTAAGTTCTCTCCCCATGAACAGACTCACCCTTCTAGATTTATGACTTTTACTCTGTGACATGGGGTAGTAACTTAAATTCTCTTAGACTTTGGTCCCTTAGTTTTGGTTAGAAACAACTTCTTGGTCCCACTCCACCAAGTCTAATCTGCATTAGAGGCCAGCACCAGGTTGGTAGGGTCTCTGCCTACAACTTTACTGGTGAGGGGAAGGCTTAAGTGAGTGAAGAAATTGTAAGATGAGAGAAGGATGATTATGTCCTGGTCCATCCTTCTCTCTTATCCCTTGGTTTTCCAGCAGTTACATTTTCAGACGGCAACGATAGCCTTCCCCCAATAAGATAATTTTGTCTTGCCCTTTGCCATATTTAGCCTATTAAGACTCTAGTAAGGGAAAGTCCATGTCACTCAGTATCATGATGGTAACAACATATTCTATGGGTCCAAGTTGGGCTAGTCTGAGGCATACCCAGTGTATACACCCTTGTAGGACAAGATATTGTGTGAAGAGCTGAATTCTTCTTTAATGTAATCTTTTTCTCCTATGTCCACAGATT
This sequence comes from Equus quagga, assembly GCF_021613505.1. Lineage (NCBI taxonomy): Eukaryota > Metazoa > Chordata > Mammalia > Perissodactyla > Equidae > Equus > Equus quagga. The sequence continues at coordinate 72,113,490 of NC_060280.1, read as the reverse complement.
CCCTTGGAGAAGAATGGCTCCTGGAAATGGTTCCATGGTGACTGAATTCATTCTGGTGGGATTAACAGACCGATCAGATCTCCAGATTCCCTTGTTCTTCCTGTTTCTAGCAGTGTATAAGGTCACTGTGTGGGGAAATTTGGGCTTGATAACTCTAATTGGGCTGAATTCACACCTGCACGCTCCCATGTATTTTTTCCTCTTTAACTTGTCCTTCATAGACCTCTGTTATTCTTCAGTATTTACACCAAAAATGCTGATACATTTCTTATCAAAGAAGAATGTTATTTCTTACATGGGGTGCATGACTCAGCTCTACTTTTTCTGTTTTTTTGGCATTTCTGAAGGCTATATGCTGACATCAATGGCCTATGATCGCTATGTGGCCATCTGTAAACCACTTCTCTATAACATTGCCATGTCCCATAAAGTGTGTTCCAGCCTCATGCTTGGTTCATACTTGATGGCATTTTCTGGTGCTATGGCCCACACAGGATGCATGCTGAGAGTGACTTTCTGTGATGCAAACATCATCAACCACTATTTGTGTGACATACTTCCTGTATTCCAGCTCTCCTGCACGAGCACCTATGTCAATGAGCTGGTTGTTTTCATTGTGGTGGGCATCAACATCATTGTGCCCAGTCTCACTATCTTTGTCTCTTATGGTTTCATCCTCTCCAGCATCCTCCACATCAGTTCCACAGAAGGCAGGTCCAAAGCTTTCAGCACCTGCAGTTCCCACATTATTGCTATTTCTCTATTCTTTGGATCAGGTGCAATTATGTACCTCAAACCATCTTCTGCTGGGTCTATGGATGAGGGAAAAATCTCTTCTGTCTTTTATACCAATGTGATTCCCATGATGAACCCTTTAATCTACAGTTTGAGGAACAAAGATGTTAAACTTGCTCTGAGAAAAACCTTGAGCAGGAGAAAGTTTTCATTAGAATCATTGTCTCTGTGCAGGTAGACATAGTACAGGGAGATTCCATGTGTTTATTTACAAATTTTTTAGTAGCAGCCTTCTTAGCCTATTTTTTTTTCTCACAATGGTATAGGAAATTTGATGCTTCTCTCAATCATTTTCTGCTTTCTTTAGAGTAGTCTGCTTCCTTTCCTCACAATTTCTTCTCCTTTTTCTCATTTTTCTATTTAAAAGTAGCATGAAGGAAGAAATTTATCTGTTTTCTTTCTATTTTCATTATCCACATTCTTTATTTCCCCTAGAAAAAGATGAATCATTCTGCTAATGATCAATAAAGTAACACTAGTGTGACATCTTTCTTTGGGCAATATCATAATCGCTACTTGGAACTTGCCTTTGGAAGCATGAATCAGATAATCTGTACCTACTCTTTTTTTTCCATCCTATAGTGGACAGGAATATGACCCCTTCAAATGCCAGGGTTTCACAATTATAGCAGATTCCATAATGACCTTCAAATATATCCCACTTTGCAGAGGTAAACACTATGCATTAAACTTCTTTCATTTTACTTGAGAGATTTTATAGTTACCTTTCTACATTCAGAGTAGTACATAATGATTGTCAATATATATTTGTTACATGGATAGAATAATGACACTCAGACAGGTTACTGATTTACTTAAAATCACAAAGCTTGTTTATGAAAAAATCTAAAATAGAATATTAGACTCCGGATTTCAAGTCTACTACTCTTCTTTTTTTTTTTTAATTTTCATTGAGGAAGATTGGCCCTGAGCTAACATCTGTGCCAATATTCCTCTAATTTTTCTATATGGGTTTCCTCAACCGCATGGCTTGATGAGTGGTGTGTAGGTCCATGCTCAGGATGTGAACCCCTGAACCCCAGGCCACCAAAGCAGAGCTTGTGACCTTAACTGCTATGCAATTGGGCTGGCCCCATCAAGTTTATTGCTCTTTAGAATATACTTCCTTTCTACGTAATTTTATTTTTATTTTAGTAAACAGGAAATATGAGAAAACATTTCTATTCTGAAAGAACTTTTTCCACACACACACAAAAGAACCTGAAATGTTTTCAGGGTCTTATAATTCAGAGAATGAGAAATGGGAGGAATAATTTCCCAGGGACAAGTTATTAGTTCATGACCCATGGAGACATGTGGCCAATAAAGAAAAGTTCCCTCAGTAGGGGATAAGCAATGAGATTTAAAAAAACACATTTCATTCTGAATTTTTATCCTGTTCTATAGAGTACTGTAACTATCTTTCTGTCTATAAAGTACTGTACTTATCCTCTACTGTTCTTAAAACTTTCATTAAATCTTATAATACATAATGACCACATATTAATAGTGGTTTGAGAATGAAGACCGTTGGTTATGGTCACATTTGTGTGGAAACAGAGATGGGACAATATCTTAAGGAGGTTATATAGTGAGTGGAAGAATGAATAGAAAATAAATTAATGGAAAAAGAAAGCCTTTTCCATGTCTCTCTTCTCCTTTCTGAAAAAAATCCTACCAATATTATAGAAGTCAACCTTCCAGATAGGATGAAAGCTTAAGTTATTTGATATTAAAAAGTTTTACAGCATTGGTGGACCTGGGAACAACTAAATTATTCCTGTTTTTCATGGCTTCCATATGCTACTCCCATATGTATTTTAAAGTACAAAAGCCTCAAATTGGTGCTGGGAGAGCAATGACAATTTGAAAGAAATAGTTGGTGAATAAATTAAATTTAGACAATTTCTTTTCTAGAATTTGATGTTGGATTATTTTTCTTTTGAGAAAACAAGTAAAAAGATAACCACAAAAAGATCCTCAATATGATGTATCATGATAATTTAAACATGATCTAACATAACTGTAATAACATTTACTATTTTACTGTTTTTCTAATCTCCACTCAATATTTAGGTATTTTTCAATTTAGCATAGTTGGATTGTTGGCTTTTGTTCATTTTTTTGTTTTAGATGTTCAGCATTGCTTAAATCTTTGACTTATGGTTTTAAATGACCGCTCACACCTTAGCCCTTGACTCCAATACTAATATTTGAATGTACTATGTGTGACAATGGCTCTTAGAAGTCGTGCTGCAGTTTTCTCTGCACTGTCACATCTGTCCCTCTATGTGTTCCTCAGGGAGGAACTTTGAGATAAATGGAGAAGGGGATCCTGGTTCCCATTTCATAAGTGAAACTAACACATAGAGATTTTCATGGCTTGTTCCAAATCACAATTTATAAGTGCTAGAGCTGAGATTAGGACTTGAGTGTTTAGATTCTAAAATATCAGGTTCTTAAAAATTATAGAAAATTTACCATACATTTAAAAATCAGTGAAACATGAACAATGGTTTCAATGAATAAAAATACCTCTGAACACAAACAAAAGCAAAATTTTCAAATAGGGCAAATGTTCCTAAAGGATATTTCATGTTTCATTGACAACCATTGCCTAATTTAGAATAGATGAATATATTACTGGATATATTCTTATTTCATACTTCTATATACAATGAATGGAAACACATAAGTTTAGTCTATAATGATCATTACTGTTAATAGGTGCTTACTAAGTGCCAGAGTCAACAGTAAATTCTTACTCTCAAGATTGCATTGAATTTTCACATCAGTGATATTGGTAGGCAGCAATATGATTAGCCCATTCTGGCAGATTGCTAGCTATTCACCTCTTCTTCCACAGCACACATTTCCCAGTCATTCTTGCAGAATGATGTAGCATGTGACTGAGATTTAGACATTATGAACATCATTCCATGGCCATGGAGTGCCCTTTCTACATTCTCTTTGTGCTGGATGCAGATGACCATGAGACCCTACTTAGGTGTAAAGCTCTAAAGAAAAGCCAGAGAGGGAATGCAATAGAGTTAAGAGAGGGAATGGAAGAACAAATGGAACTAGCATCAAGTAGGGGCACTTAGAGTGCTGTGGATGCTGGCAGTAATCTATTTATAGATCTGCATGGTGATTATAAGCTTTTCATTTTATAATAGACATTTGAAGTGTATATTTATAGACTTTTACATATGTATTTATGCTGTTTCACAATAAATTAAAGTTACAGAACTTTGATTATACTTCTACTTAAACTGAGCATTAAACTAATCCCTAAGCAAAGACTGAGAATAACAATTCAAGTCTTTTGGAACAGCCTTCCTAGCAGATTGGCTCACACAGAAGCCAGCAGAGGTGGAGTAACATGTGCAAAGTAATCTAGACCTGTCCAGGGCAGAGAGAATCCCTCTACTGCACTCAGTGAAGAATTTCTTCCAGTGTCTGTGAGAGGAGGAAAAAGAATGTAAAATCCTACTTTATAGATTTGTGGTAGGTATAAAACATTATATTTAATTTAATGGTATAGTAGAGAGGGTATAGTTCTTATTCCATATAATTTTATTTTCTTAACCCTTTCTGCTTTCTTTATAGAGTCTTTCACTAAAGAGCTTCTGCAGGCATTATTTTTAATAGGTCCATGATGAGAAGAATTTGGAGATATAGAAATATTTAGACATAGAGAAAAGACTGTTCTTCAATCTCCAGAGTGTTATAAAACATAATGATTGAATCAGAGCCTGGTATCACAATTGTAATTGAAGTTTAGGGATGATTCAGCAGTAAGTAACTTTGTGTCAAGTTCCAGAATATTGGGTTAAAGCACTTTATATTTCACCTACGTCTCTGGATAAGCATTGTTCCTGGATAAGAAGACAGGCCTGAATCTGAATACGGAACTCAGGTTGTCTCTGTTTAGTAAAGCAGAGAGTGAATAAGTAGTTGGCCCTTGGTCTTTGCATGTTTGTACTCGTAATGCAATTGTCATGGTTATTAACTTTCCATAAACTGGATAGAACATGGAGCTTGCTTTTGATTCCAAGTAAATGATTTTTTTTTTTTAAGATTTTCTTTTTTTCATTTTTCTCCCAAAGCCCCCCCGGTACCTAGTTGTATATTCTTCATTGTGGGTCCTTCTACTTGTGGCATGTGGGACGCTGCCTCAGCGTGCTTTGATGAGCAGCGCCATGTCCTCACCCAGCATTCGAACCAATGAAACACTGGGCCACCTGCAATGGAACGCGTGAACTTAACCACTCAACCACGGGGCCAGCCCCCCAAGTAAATGATTTTGTTTATAAAAGTGATGGTAAAATATCATGATGACATAGTGCTGAAAATAAACATTTTGTTAGCTGTTGCTAGGAATTATAAAGATAAAAGAAACAAAAAACATTAAAAGTAGAAAGGAACTATTATATAAAATAAGGGCCAAAGAAAAAGTTCACTTATCACTAACAGCGGGAATAGGAAATGTGAAAAGATTAAGAATACTTTGACAGAATTCTGGCTTGAATCTTTGGATTGGAACTCTCCAACTAGTATAGTCTGCTGAGGCAGAATATATTCTGCTATTCTTAACTTGGACTTGCATTTCACAGGCAAGAACCTTCTGATACCCTCTCACTGAAAAAAAAGAAAAAAGGCTTTTAATTGTTCCCTGTTTCTTTTATATTTTAAACAATTGAGGTGTGATTGACATGCAAAAAGGTGTACATATTTAATATTATCAACTTGATGAGTTTGGAGATAAGTATTTACTTGTGAAAATATAATCACTATTAAGGCCAAAGACATAGACATTACCTCCAAAAATTTCCTTCCACCTTTTAATTAGTATTTTATTTTGTAATAAGAGCAATTAAATTTTACTCACTTGACAAATTTTAAGTATGCAATACAGTACTGTTAGCTATAGGCATTATGTTGTATTGTAGATCACCAAAACTTATTGTTGTATAACTGAAACATCGCACCTTTTGACCATCACCTCTCTGCTTTCTTCTCCCCAAAGCCCCGGCAATCGCCATCCTGCCTTTACATCGGTGAGTTTGACTATTTTAGATTCTTCATGTAAGTGAGGTCATACAGTATTTGTCTTTCTGTGTGTGGCTTATTTCACTCAGTGTAATCTCCTCTAGTTCCATCCATATTGTTACAAATCACATAATTTCTTTTTTAAGGCTGAAAAATACTCCATTGTACGTATATACCACATTTTCTTTATCCATTTATCTATCAGTGGGCATTTAAGTTATTTCCATACCTTGGATATTGTGAATAATGTTTCAGTGAATATAATTGTGCAAATATCTCTTTGAGATACAGATTTCACTTCCTTGGATATATACCCAGAAGTGGTATTGCTGTTTCATTTTTAATTTTTTGAGAAATCTCAATACATTCTTGCATAATGGCTATATGAATTTTACACTCCCATGAACACTGTACAAGCATTCCCTGTCCTCCATATTCTCACCAACAGTTATTATCCTTTGTCATTTTGACTAGAACCATTCTAACAAGCATGGGGTGATATCCGATAGTGATTTTGATTTATATTTCCTTGATGATTAGTGATATTGAGTATTTTTTCATGTACCTGTTCACCATTTGTGTATCTTTTTGGGAAAATGTCTGTTTAGTTCCTCTGCCCAGTTTTTAATTCTGTTTGTTTTCTTGTTATTGAGTTGTATGAGTTCTTCATATATTTATGGTATTAACTCAGTATCAGATATACGGGTTGCAAATATTTTCTCTCATTTTGTAGGTTGCCTTTTCATTTTGTTGATTGTCTCTTTTGCTGTGCAGAAGCTTTTTAGTTTTATGTAGTCCCACTTGTTGATTTTGGCTTTTGTTGCTTGTTCTTTTGGTGTCATTTTCAAAAAATCATGGCTAAGACCAATGTCACAGAGTTTATTCTCTATCTTTTCTTCTAGGAGTTTTATAGTCTCAAGGTTTATGTTTAAATCTCTAATCCATTTTGAGTTGATTTTTGCATGTGGTGTAATATGAGGGTCCAATTTCATTCTTTTGTATGTCAATATCCAGTTTTCCCAGTACCATTTATTGAAGAGTCTATTATTTCCTCATTTTATATTCTTAATTACTTTATTGGTTAGTTGACCATATATGAATAGATTTATTTTTACGCTCTTTATTCTGTTCCACTGTGTCTGTTTTTAAGCCAGGATCATACTTCTTTTTTTTAAGATTTTTTTTTTATTTTTTCCTTTTTCTCCCCAAAGCCCCCTAGTACATAGTTGTATATTCTTCGTTGTGGGTCCTTCTAGTTGTGGCATGTGGGATGCCGCCTCAGCGTGGCCTGATGAGCAGTGCCATGTCCGCACCCAGGATTCGAACCAACGAAACACTGGGCCGCCTGCAGCGGAGAGCGCGAACCTAACCACTCGGCCAATGGGCCAGCCCCAAGGATCGTACTTCTTTGATTGCTCTATCTTTGTAATATACTTTGAAATCAGGAAGTGTGGTTCCTCTAGCGTTGTTGTTCTATCCCAAGTCGCTTCAACAATTTTAGGTCTTTTGTGGTACAGTATGAATTCTAGGATTATTTTTCTGTGTCTGTGAAAAATGCCATTGGAATTTTGGTAGTAATTGCAAAGGATCTCTTGTTCACTTTGGATAATATGGAGATTTTTAACAATTTAATTCTTCCTATCCATTTTTCTGTATCTTCTTCCAATTCTTTCACCAATGTTCTATAGGTTTTAGTGTACAGATCTTTCAGCTCCTTGGTTAAAATTATTCCTTAGTATTTTACTTTTTTACCTAATATAAATGAGATACTATTACAAATGTTTTCTTAGTTTTTTTCAAACAATTCACTGTTAGTCTAATCTAATTTTCATATGTTGATTTTGTATCTTGCTACTTTACTGAATTCTTTTATTAGTTCTAACATTTCTGGTAGAGTTTTTAGGATTTTCTCTATATAAAGATCATGCCATCTGTAAACAGAGACACATTTACTTCTTCCTTCCTCATTTGGATACCATTTATATCTTTATTATTCCTAATTGCTCTGGCTAGAACATCCAGTACCATGTTGAATAGAAGTGGCAAGGATGTCTTGAATCAGATCTTAGAGGAAGAGCTTTCAATTTTTCATCATAGAGTAAGATGATAGCTTTGTACTTGTCATAGATGGCTTCCTTATGTTGAGGTACATTTCTTTCATACATAATTTGTTGTGAGTTTTTATCACAAATAGATTTTGAATTTTGTCAAATGCTTTTTCTGCATCTGTTGAGATACTCATATGATTTTTTCTCTTTTCAGCGTCACGATTTTCTTTTAGTTTCTTTTAAAGATTTCCATCTTTTTATTGATATTTCCATTTTGTTTACATATTGGTTTTTTAGACTTTGTCCAGATCTTCATTGAGTTCATTCACCCTCTTTAAGACAGATGTTTTAAACTCTTTATCTAGTAGATTTACCATCATGTGTTTTTTCCTGAGACAGTTTCTGTTGATTTATTTTTATTTGAATGGGCCATACTTTGATGTGTTTTTCTATGCCTTGAGGGTTTTTTGTTGAATTTTGGGCATTTTAGTCTAATAATGTGGTGACTCTGGAAATCGGATTCTCCTCCTTCAGAGATTGTTGTCGTGGTGAGGTCAGGGAGTCATAATGAGTCACAAGAATTATGTGTGTGATGTGAGTTCACTAGAGCTTAAATATTGTGACTTCATGATTTAGTCCTTCCAGATTATATTTTCTTTGTACCTTAGAATTATTTGTGAGCACAAGGTATTGGTATTCATCAGATTTTAAAAAGTTATTCGCTAAATATCAGAATATATTAATTATTCAAATACAAATTCTTAGAATCTATGAAATTAAAAGTAAAAAAATTAAGCTTTTGAAATAATTTTTACTTAAACACCACTAAATTTAGCTATATCTATTTTTACCAATTACCTGAGTTTCCATACCTAGGTACTTTCTTCCCTTCCCCTTCCACTCGAATTTGACTTAGTCCTCTTTAAGGTCAGATACGTATCTACATTTAGAATCTTTATTTTATTCGATTTAACTTTCTGAGTTACACAATATTACAAGCAACTTTATCAAAATGAAGAAGTATTTAAACAGGAAATTTAAAGAAAATCAACCACATTGAAAATCAACTTACACATTACATGAGGAGGAAAATATTGGAGTGTCAGATACCAGGAGATGTGTTTTGTCCCTCCCTGAAGACAACCAGCTAAGGAAGAACTTATATTTTCAAATCTATACAGTGGTTTATTTTCATAAAATCAAGTATTACATTTTTTGTAGGATGAGGGATTTGTTCTTTTTTAAATAAACTATTAATTTAATTTTTTTCTCTTTCTAAGCATTTCTTTTTTTAACTGAAGTAACATTGCTTTATAACATTACATAAATTTCATTTATATACATCATTATCTTTTGATTTCTGTGTAGCCTACATCATGTTAAATACCCAAAGACTAATCTCCATCAATGACCATAGACCTGTGCCTGGTCATGCCTTCCCCTTCCTCCCACCCTGCTTCCCCTCTGGTAACCACCAATCTATTCACATTATTTTTGTGTTTGTTTGTTGTTGTTGTTGTTTTAATCTCCTATTTATGAGTGAGATCATATGGTATTTGATGTTTTTTCCCTCTGACTTATTTCACTTAGCATAGCACCCTCGTGGTCCATCAATGTTTTTGCAAATGACAAGATATCATTCTTTTATAGCTGAGTAGTATTCCATTGGACATACATACCACATCTTCTTTATCTATTCTCCTTTTGATGGGCACTTAGGTTGTTTCCAAGTCTTGGCTATTATGAATAATGCTGTAGTGAACACAAGGGTTCATATATCTTACGCAAGTGTGTTTTCCTGTTCTTTGGATAAATACCCAGCAGTAGAATAGCTGGCTCATATGGTAGTTCTATTCTTAAATTTTTGAGGAATCTCTATACTGTTTCCATAGTGGCTGCACCAGTTTGCATTCCCAACAGTGGTACATGAGAACTTCCTTTTCTCTACATCCTCTCTGACAATTGTTATTTCTTGTCTAATTAATTATACCCATTCTGATGGGCATATAGTGTTATCTCATTTAGTTTTGATTTGCATTTCCCTAATAATTAGTGAAGTGGAACATGTTTTCATATGCCAGTTGGCCATCTGTATATCTTCTTTGGAAAACTACAAAACATTATTGAAAGAAACTGAAGAAGACACAAAGAATTAGAAAGATATTTTGTGCTCTTGGATTCGCAGGATTGATATAGTTAAAATGTCCATACTTCCTAAAGCAATCTACGGATTCAATGCAATCCTTAGCAAAGTTCCAATGATATTCTTCAGTGACAGAACAAATAATCCTAAAATTAATACGGAACAATAAAAATCCCTGGATAATCAAAGGAATCCTGAGAAAAATAACAAAGCTAGAGGTATCACACTTCCAGACTTCTAAATAGACTACAAGGGTATAGTAATCAACACAGCATAGAAATGGCACAAAAATACACACAGGTCAAGGGAACAGAATCAAGAATGCAATAAACTCACATATCTGTGGACAGCTAATTTTCTACAAGGGGGCCAAGAACAGACAATGGAGAAAGGAAAGTCTCTTCAATAAACGGTGTTGGGAAAACTGGACAGCCACATGCACAAGAATAAAAGTAGACCATTATCTTACATCATACACAAAAAGTAACTCAAAATGGATTAAAGACTTGAATCTAAGACCTGGAACCATTAAACTTTTAGAATAAAACATAGGCAGTACGCTCTTCAACATCGGTCTTAGCAGCATATTTTCAAAAAGTTTGTATGACCAGACAAGGGAAAGAAAAGAAAAAATAAACAAATGGGACTACATCAAACTAAAATCTTCTTCACAGCAAAGGAAACCATAAACAAAGCAAAAAGATAACCTAACAATTTGGAGAAGATGTTTGCAAACAATATATCTAATAAGGGATTAATATCCAAAATACACAAAGAACTTATACATCTCAACAACAAAAAAACAAACAGCCCAATTAAAAAACAGGCAAAGGATCTGAACAGACATTTCTGCAAAGAATTTATACAGATCGCCAATAGGCACATGAAAAGATATTCAACATCATTAATTATCAGGGAAATGCAAATCAAAACTATAATGAGATATCACCTCACTCCCTTCCGAATGGCTGTAATTAAAAAGACAGGAAACAATAAGTGTTGGAGAGGATGTGGAGAGAAGGGAACCCTCGTACACTGCTGGTGGGAGTGCAAATTGGTGCAGCCACTGTGGAAAACATTGTGGAGATTCCTCAAAAAATTAAGAATAGATCTATCATATGATCCAGATATTCCACCACTGGGTATTTATCCAAAGAACACAAATGTTTAAAGAAATATGCACCCCTATGTTCATCACAGCATTATTCACAATAGCCAAGACTTGGAAGCAACCTGGGTGCGCATGAAGGGAAGAGTGGATGAAGAAGATGTGGTACATATACACAATGGAGTATCACTCAGACATAAGAAACTATGAAATCTGGCCATTTGTGACAACATGGATAGACCTAGACGGTATTATGCTAAGTGAAATAAAAGGGAGAAGGTCAAATACTGTATGATCTTACTCATAGGTACAAGATAAAAAGAATGACAAACACAGAAAAACAGAGATTGGACTGCTGGTTACCAGAAGGGAAGAGGTGGGAGGAAAGTGAAAGGGGTGATTAGGCACATGTGTGTGGTGATGGATTTTACTTAATCTTTGGGTGGTGAACACGATGTAATCTACACAGAACTTGAAATATATAATGATATACTGCTGAAATTTATATAATCTTATAAACCAGTGTTACCGCAATAAAAAAAAAAGAAAAGAAAAAAAAGTTGCCTAAAATTTGTAAAAGAAGGGCCAGCCCAGTAGTGCAGCGGTTAAGTTCGGACATCCCACTTTGGCTGCCCAAAATTTGCTGGTTCGGATCCAGGGTGCAGACCTATGCACCACTTGTCAAGCCATGCTATGGCAGGTGTCCCAGATATAAAGTAGAGGAAGAAGGGGATAGATGTTAGCTCAGGGCCAGCCTTCCTCAGCAAAAAGAGGAGGATTGGCAGCAGATGTTAGCTCAGGGCTAATCTTCCTTAAAAAAAAGAACAAAAAATTTGGAACAGGAGAATGGAGTCAAAAAGCCACATCAGGATGGAAAGCAGCATGAATTAAGACAGGAGCATAGGAATGAACCCAGCATAGTTGAAATATTATAGGAACTACTCTACCCATCATGACATACTGCTTTTTAGTAAATACTATGCTATTAAAATATTACTATATTTTATTTATGCATTATTCATTTTATTTTAATCACATTTTGCATTGTTTTTCTTCTTAGACACAATGCTGCATTCAAATGTTAAACTCCAGAGAGAGCAACACGGAGTTATCTATGACTAATACAAATATTTGGAAAAGGGGAAGAAATTGCTAATAATTCCTGATTTTCATTCTCCCTTCCTTCCTCAATGATAAATGCCCTGAATCTTAGTGTGGCACAAGACTATATAGATAACCAAGGTATTTAATAGACTCTCTTACAGCTAGGTTTGGCTATATGACTAAGTCTTTACCAAAGGTAAATAGGTGGAGATAAGATCTGGCACTTCTAGGTAGTGTTCTTCAAGTTCAGAGATGTTCCTTTCTTCTTCCCTATATTTATTTATGATAATTGGGTGGTGGAGATGAAGGAAGGATCTGGAGCTATTACCTGAGATCAATAGATAGAAGCTACATGTTGTAGTCAGCAGAGCAACAATTTAAAAGATATTTATGTTCCTGATGAACAACTCTTTCAGCCCTGAATCATCTCCTGCTTTAGGCACTATGGTACATGGAAATATCTACACAGCTGTCTGTGTGTGTGTGAGATGCACAGACAAAAATAATTACAACTAAATTAGAAGATAAAAAATGATTCTTTCCAAAGTTCACTCTAATGGCATACTGAGGATTCTTGAAAATACTAATTGTACATGAAAAACTGTTTTCTTTTAGAAATTTAATGAAGACAAAGTCTGTATTGGATTATCATCTGAGTGCATCATAGTGCCTAGTGTTAGAACACATTACTCTAGCATGCTCTTTTCAACTACTAAAACATTTGATGGTATGTTTCCTTTTGTAATGGTACTTAAGAAATCCTACATTTATTAGTCAGATATTTGTTAATTGTTTTCTCATTTGTAGTAGGCCTCCTTCCTCAAGGTCCGTTATCACTTTTTGTTGTGGTAGAGCTCCTCTCCACTTGGAAATATACCTGAAATCTGTTTTAATATTTTCCAGTTTTATTGAGATATAATTCACATTCAGCACTGTATAAGTTTGGAGTATATAGCATACTGATTTAATTTACATATATTGTGAAATGATCACCAAAAGAAGTTTAGTTAACATCCATCGTCTCATATAGATTTGAAAAAAAAGAAAAAGAACGTTTTTTTTTTTTCCTTCAGAAGACAATTCTGAGAATTTACTCTCTTATCAACTTCCAAAGACAGTTATGCACCACATAACAACGACTTGGTCAATGACGGACTACATATATAACAGTGGTCCCAAAAGATTAGGACCCTATAGCCTAGGTATGTAGTAGGCTATACCATCTATGCTTCTGTAAGTACACTCAGTGATGTTCACACGATGATGAAATCACCTAACGATCCATATTTTAAGAATGCATCCCCATCGTTAAGTGACACATGACTGTATACCATACAGTAATGTTCAAAATAGTCATCATATTATACATTACACCCACAGTACTTATTTATCCTATAAGTGGAAGTTTGTACCTTTTGGCCAGTTTTGTGAATTTCCCCTTCCCCCATACCCCAAATCTGGTAACCAAAAATCTGACTTCATTTTCTATGTTTGTTTTTTTATTCCACACAAAAGTGAGATCATACAGCATTTGTTTTACTCTGTCCGACTTATTTCACTTAGCATAATGGTCTCAAGTTCCATCCATGCTATCACAAATAGCAGGATTATTTTTCAGTTTTATGGCTAAATAATATTTCATTGTATGTATACCACAACTTCTTTTTCATTCACCCATCAATGGACACTTAGGTTGTTTTTATGTCCTGGTTATGGTAAATAATGCTGCAATGAACATGGGAGTACAAACATCTATTTGACATCGTATTGTTTTCTTCAGATAAATACCCAGAAGTGGAACTGCTGGATGATGTGGTAGTTCTGTTTTTAGTTTTATGAAGAACTTCCACTCTATTTTCCATAGTGGCTATATCACTTGACAATCCCACCAACAGTGAATAAGTGTTCTCTTTTCTGCATATTATCATCAGTATTTTATTACAAAATTTTTATTAAAATATTCTAACATTTTAATAGTATGTTCTCCACCAGTTTTCAGAATCACTGGAAACATTATAGACATTTTGAAAAATCTTTCTTAACACTTAACAGTTTTTATACACAAATGCTTGGAAACACAAAAAATTATCATAAATAGTTATTTGTGTCTATCACTCAGTGTGAAAATAATTTACTAGATGTTTGTTTAATACTTAGGGTAACAAAATAAAAATTACACACATAGAGTTTCCAGTTCAAGATGATGATGTAAGAAGATTATAGAAGCACATCCTCCCATGGACATACGAAAGCTACAGCTACATATGGAAAAATTTACTCTAAAAAAGAACCCAAAACTCACTGAGTAACTCCTACATATTGGGTGAATGAGGACATACCCACAATGAAGTCAGTAGAAGAGGATGAGACACCAGCTCAACATTAACTCCATCTGGTTACAGTGACCCACAATCAGTAGGAAACTCAAGACCCTGAGAGATGAAATATTTGAAGCCCATATCTACCATGCCAACTTTTAAGACCTGCATCTGAGAGAAGAGCTCCCAAAACATCCAGCATTGAAAGCAAATGGAGCTTACATCCAAGGCTATAGTGAATTGAGGAAGAGTTCTTAATGGACTCCCATGCACAGACTCATGCACCCCAGGGCTCAGCACAGAAGCAGTTGACTGAAAAGCACCTTGACTTTCTTTGAAGGAGGCTTATTTGCTTATCCTAAAACATTGACCTGAAAGGCAGGCATCTAATTATATACAAGTCGGGGACTATTGAAATATTCTCTGTGGACAGAGGCTGGGAGTTGCTACCATTGTGCAATCCTTCTGCCTCACTCTAGCCAGCTGGTATGTCCTGGGAATGAGCTTGTACACTTGTCTGGCACCCCAATTTTTGCAACTCCTGCCCAGAGGACACTTCTAGTCATCTGGCTCTGATGGACAGTGGGGCTTACATTTGTAGGTACTACAGGACTGTAACCAACAGAGAAATAGTTTTTAACTGGTTACCACCCCCAGGACACAACAAGAGGCAACAGACTGGGGCACCTAGTCTTTTTGTGAAGAAGTCTATTAGTTTATATTCATAGAGGCCGTCTGAGTAGTAGGCTTCTGGTTTGACACACAGCTAGGTGCCTTCTGAAGTGCTCTCCAGGGACAGAGATTTGTGGAAGTCATCTTAGCACACTCCCTCTGCCTCACTCCAACTCACCAGTGTCTCCTGGAAAGGAGCTTGACTCATCTGGCACAAGGGTTTTTGCAGCTGACACCCACGGATCACTTCTAGATCACCTGGCTCTGATGACCAGTAAGACTTGTGCTCATAGTCCCACAGGATTATATAATTTGCATATGTTAAAGGTGCTGCCTGAAAGTCTGGCTCCCAATAAGCGTGCAGCTAGTTGGTAATGGAGATCCTCCCCTTTGGGAAACTGACAGGTCTTAGCACAGCCTTAACTACTGGGAGTCACTAAAAATAAAGTAGGTTGCTTGGACAATCACAAAGGTTTGAGAGACAACCAAGAGTTAGGGCAGGATTGTATTAGAAGATTCATCTTCTACACAAGGCCACTCCTTGAAGACTGAGAGAGGTGGTGATATAGAACCTGAAGTGAGTCTGCTCACCCATTGCACAGCAGGCTAATCTCTGACATTGGGTATAGTGGAAGAAAGTAGGAATTTTATTATTGTACAGCTCTGAGCAAGGAGAAAGAGCAACAAATGCTGAAATCCCAAACTCCCTGAAAAGCTAAAAGGAAGGGTTTTTATTTAGGGTTTTAGGTAGAGGAAAGGGAACATATGGCCTTGCTGGTCGGAGCTTTCCCACCAGCCTGTGTTTGGCCTTGAAACTACTTTCAGAGAGGAGGGAGTCCATGACCTTGCTTGTCAGCAGCTTTTCCACCAGCCTGTATCTCTTTGTGGGGAGGGGATAATGAATCCAGGTGCTTGTCCTTGGCTGTGTTTGTCTCCATGGAGGATAGTGGATTCTGGAGCTAGGAAGCCACGGAGTAATCAGGGAGTGAATGTTTTGGTTTAATTCCATGTATGCTGGGTTAATGTGGGGGAACTGATAACAGGGTTGGTATCAGTGGCTGTTTTATTTAATGCATAGATATCAACAAAAAGAATCAAGGAAAAGGAAGAATATGTTCCAAACAAAACAACAAAAAACAAAACCTCAAAAAAGTTAAATGGAGATAAGTGATTTACCTGATAAAGAGTTCAGAAATAATGACAATGACGATCACTGAGCTTGAGAGAAGAATGGATGAACAAGGTGAGAATTTCAACAGAGACATGAAAATATAAGGAGGTACAAAATAGAAGTCACAGAGCTGAAGAATACAATATCTAAAATGAAAAAGGCACTAGAAGAGTTCAACAGCAGACTAGCTGAAGCAGAACAAAGGACCAGAGAACTCAAAGACAGGACAATAGAATTCACTCAACTAGAGCAGCATAAAGAAAAAAGAATGAAAAAGACTGAAGATTACTGAAGATTACTTAAGGCACTTATGCTACAACATCAACAGGATGGTAAGGTACAATAAAGACATATTATATATTTTCTCCTATATTTGTAAACTGTATAAAACACTACAAGTTACCTTGCAGGTGAATAATACAGAAAAACATCCAAGAATATTGATCAGACAATAATGAATAGGATGGTTTGAACTTGGGAGAGACAAAAGGCAATTAAGTACTTAATACATCATGTAAATTCACAGATACAAGATGTTAAATGCCAAGAAGCAGAAAAGCAATAAAATGGGATAAGTGAAGAGATGTTTGAAAGATCAAATTGACATGAATTGATAACTATTTGTAAAATATGGGGCAAAAAAGCATGAACTACATGAAAGTGATACAACTTCTCAGGATTTTTGACTTCCATGAGCAGTTGCCTTATAAATAGCCATAGAATTACTGGTATAATGATAAGACGGCATTTTGGGGCTGCTTTTATATAAATTGTTTCTATCAAGTATAATAATTTGGGTCTCTATATTGAGAGTATAATTAATATCTAGCTCTGCTCTATTTGCTTTGATTAGCACATTTGAAGAATTTTGATGATTTCTGTTATATAAAATTAAATAAAGTTGAAATACCATGGAAGATATCCAGAGCATAGCAACACAGTCATAAAATAACTGAAGATGTATTATATGTAGAAAGGAATTTTCAGGAAGTCTTTAGACCTACCCACAATTACCTGGGGCTCAAATACCATTTTCAGTGAAATCATGGCTTCAGGTGTCAATAGACTTGATCACTTGTTATGTTTTGGACCCTAAACATTTACTCAAACTAAGTAAAACTTCAATTACTTCATTTTAAAAAAAGGGAATAATTTAGGGCTTGCCAGGAAGGAATACATTAAATATGAAATAAAATGACCTGTTTAAAGTTCTTGGCAAAGTGCTTGCTATTTTAGAAAATCTCAGTAACATATGTTGCCACTATCATCTTCATCAAAATCATTATCACGGTACTTATTGTTATTTGGACTATTATTAAAAAAATAAAATAGAGCTCCTATAAGTCTCAGGAGTCTTTATTTTATTCTTAGTATTTGTTTCTCCATGTATAGTAATTGTAACATAGGTTCAAAGGAAGCGGGCTGGAGAGGGATTTTGGAGGTGTGTTATATGGAAAAACGTCACTGAATTTCCAAAAAAATTCACATAAAAACAAATAAATTACACATTTCAGCAAACCAAAGTTCTGTTTCTGATATGACCTCATGACCTTAATTCTATCATGAACGTATTCTACTGTCCAGAATTTTCTTGAGGGCAAATTTGACATCGTTATTCCACAGACTGTAGATCACAGGGTTCAACTAGGTATAAAACACAGAGGACACTTTCCCTTGATCCATGGAACTCACAGATGATGGCTGCAGGTACATGAAAGCAGCAGATCCAAAGAAAAGGGGAACAGCTGAGTTGTTGGAACTGTATGTGCTGAAGGCTTTGCACATGCCATCAGTGGAGCGAATGTGGAGAATGCTAGAGAGGATGGAGATGTAAGAGGCAAGGATAGTTAAAGCAAGAATCAGGATGTTAAATGCACTCAAGCTCAGAACCAATAATTCATTGATAGATGCTGGAAGAGGATAGTTCCAAGACTGGAAAGAGATTGCAGAAATTATGGTTAGCCACTTTCGTTTTGCAGAAAAGGAGTATGAACATGAAGGCTTTATGGACTGTAAATCAATGATGCCCAAAATATAAACCCCCAATGTGAGGCAGAAGCAGATCTAATAAGACATGATGACGTTGTAAACAAGGGGTTACAGATGGCAACATAGTGGTCGTATGCTGTTGCAGACAACATGTGACACTCTGCCATATCAAAAATAAGGAAGAAATAGAGCTGAATGATATTCACCAGCATTTTGGGGGTAATGACATAGGACTAGCAGAAACTGATGAAGGGCAAGCTGCTGAGGAAATAGTACATGGGGGTGTGCAGGTAATAACTGAGCCCAATGAGTATGGTCATGCCCAGGTTTCCCACCACCATGACTGCGTAGATTCCTAGGAAGAGGAGGCAGAGTGGTAGTTGGAATTCAGCATGTTCTGTTAGCCCAGTGAGGGTGAACTCGGTTACTATGGAATGCTTTCTAGGGTCCATTATCCTCTCATAGAGTTCTAAGTATAAAAAAGAGAAAATGAATGTATTTGAGCGTGTATATGCACATGTGAATGTGTGTGTGAAAGGGAGAGAGAGTAACTCTTTGGAGATCATTATTTTATCCCTCATCAGAGGAGACTCATAATGCAGGTATATCTTGAGTGTCTTCCACTACTCTAGGGCAATCATGCCAGGTGACCCGAGAAGGAATCATAAATTCAAGAAACTTATCATTAAGATATTTCTATTTTTTTAAACACAAGTTTATGGATTCTTGAGTCAGTTAATAGGAAAGCTATTACTGTTATTTCTGAAGACTCTGTTTTTTTCATATATTCTATATGTACATGTTCATATCCTGCCTGTCAAATGAGACAATGATTAAATTTTCATCTGACTCAGAAGAAGAGAGCAGCAAACACTTTCTACAATTAATAAACAAAGGATTCATAAATTTGTGAAAAAATTATTTTGGTCTGTGCTATTTTCCTTACTAGAGTTCCTTCTCAAAATACTTGAAGGACTGGGCAACTATCAGTGTTGTTTCACCTGAAATTCTACTCTTCTGTATGTCCTGTGTTCCATTACCCAGCCCTACTACAACACAAGGCAAGAATATAACATACTTATATCTCAACAGCTTTTCCAAGAGTAAAGTATTGTCTTCTTTTGTTTCTTATTTAAATAATCTCAGGGGAGTAACACAATGACTTAAATTTAGGTCATGTGTTCCACCACTGTGGCCAGACAAGAAGTAGACTATGAATGATTTATATTGATTGGACTGCATGGTTACAGTGGTGGAGGTCAGAAAACTACTCTTTTTCTCATAATATGAGAAAGGTTGTGGAACAAAAACACTAGGTGTCTTCTTATCATGTATTTTGTATGTACTGTCTATAACATTTAAAGATGATGAAGATATGGATTAGTAAACACATACAAATACAATTAGTCAACAATGTGATCTGTTTTCCTAAAAAGACTAATCTATATTTCACTTATATTTGCAAAGAAAATGAGTAGATTCTAGAAAATGGAAATTTGTATCCTTAA
The DNA here is from genome assembly GCF_021613505.1 of Equus quagga. Lineage (NCBI taxonomy): Eukaryota > Metazoa > Chordata > Mammalia > Perissodactyla > Equidae > Equus > Equus quagga. The sequence continues at coordinate 72,093,582 of NC_060280.1, read as the reverse complement.
TTAACACTCAAGCAATAGTTGGATTAGTGTTTTCAATTTGGAGTATGGTACTTTATGTGATATAGAATAACTAGATAATTCAGAAAAATTATCTAGAAATCTTATTGTGAAGAATGGCTGAAATAACTCAGGATATTTAATTAGCAAAGCAAAAAATCATGTGGCACATGACAGTTGTTACCAAATGTCAAGCATATTGCTATGTTTAAGAAGTCTTGGACTCGTATATGTCTTCTTGAGAGTGAAGTAAAACAAACTGCTGGAAAGTATAGGGAGAAATATCTGGTTTTTCATCAAAGAACATCCTAGCAGTCAGACATATCATGATCCTACAGTCATAAATGTTAGAATACAGCCCGAATAGCGACTTAGCAGACATTGTTCAAGGATCTAAGCCCTAGATGGGTGGCTGCATTAAATCATCTTTAATAACACTTCCAATTCCAATATTTCATGATTTCATAATTCTAATAGCTCCTAATTTTAAGTTGGTCATGGATTTTAACCTTAACTCCATACTTGCTCCAATCCTCTGAAAAGTGGAAATGTTAATTCTATGTAACATAAAAATTAAATTAAATGATGCCTGCAAGATGCTGACTAGTTCCTGGCTTTTGGTAAGAACTTAATGAATGTCAATGTTGCTTTAACTGTAATCTATTGAGTTTCTTTCTGTTATATATATTTATTTTCCCAACATTTTCATTCCCAGAATGGCAATCAGAGTTTTAATTTGTTTTCCTCAGTATATCTTAT